>NW_023494785.1:17235747-17628247 GCF_904425465.1 Colossoma macropomum | reverse complement strand
AGCTCCCTGCCTGGGCAAACATGCCACACTATATTAGTGGGAGTCCTTGGAAGTCACAAGGTCACACAGGTTGGTGTCCTTGCCAAGTGACCCTGGCAGTGTCTGAGCTCAGGGGTAGTTTGGACTTGAATCTATTTGTACTAGCTAGGAAACATTCTCTTAGTGGACAACAAAGCAATTTTATGAGTTACTATGGATAAGAGTGTGTGTTGAATGCCATAAATGCAAATGTAAATGTATTGTCTTTGTGATGCATTTATGTGTACATCAGATACACACAAATAAAATGTATAACATGGGCATTATCATTAACAACAGGAAATCAACTGAAAGATGAAATTAGGTGAGGGGTGCAAATTTGGGGGATCAACATTAAGAGGCTATAGTGCACATACAAACCTAGCACAAAGAAGTAATAAGATACCACTTTTTCTTTCCAATACTGATACTGAATCCTGCTGTATATAATTTCTGCTAACATTGGACCGATCCCATCGACTTTGCTAGCACAGCAAAACAGTTGCAGATTTCATGCATAAAACTAGGTGAACAAAGTACAGCTATGCCTTTTTCTAACCATATTCTCATGATATCTAGTGCTTTCTAGTCAATATTAAAACACAAAAACATACAATATTATTAACAGGAATTACATTTGCATATATATATATATATATATATATATATATATATATATATATATATATATATACACAAGTGGAATATATGTCTAAACAGGTGGAATCAGGTGTGCTGCTTGTTTGGAATGAAAACCCACAGCCTCACAAGCCGTTTGCGGACAAGACTGAACCCCTGTCTTAAATTGTATAAGATGCATTAAATTTACGTTATGCAGTACTGTCAATCTTGCATCTGTTTGTTACATTAGTCATTATTTACCGACTTCCAGTTAGCAACAAAATTCTGCTATAGATTCAAATGAATTCTATCTGAAGCAGATTGCTGCCGTTATGCAGAATGTTCCCGAATGCCATCTTTAGCTTATGGCAAGAAAATGTCCGTCAACAGACTCTGCACCTGAAACGTCAGACAGGCAGATGTGTGTGTGAGAGAGACTGATGGAATTTTTTTCACCTTTATTTTCTCTGCGTTTTTTTTTTCTGTCACTTGTGCAGTTCGCCTTCAGCAGCTGCAGCGGGCTTGATAAGAGACTCAGCTCTGCTCCTGAGTCGCTCTCCTTCCAAATGACCGTCAAACTCAATCTCACACACACACATAGGCCACACTCATGCGCATACACATATACAAACCTACACACATGTATAAATATATATATATATATATATATATATATATATATATACATACATATATATATATATATATATATACAAAGACCGGTTTACCATATTTTTGGTGAGTTTATAAAATCATTCCACTGCATACCTGAAGTTAATCCTGCTTTGCATTTTGATTCATATTTCCATAAGGTTAAAAAGATATTAGCATGCCAATGCAAAATGTTGATGCATTTCACATTTCACAACCTACAGAAACATCTGTAACACTTCATTTGAAAGTTGCCTACATAGGGACTTGATGACGCATGCGTAAGCACTGAATAACCTTTGAAAAGCAATACTTGTGTGTTTATGCACAGATCATGTCAATATTAGTAAGATGACATGAGAAGTAAATGAAATTATTTTGACATCAGGGCCCTTAAACTAATGTGACAGACATTTTCTGCATTTATAACACTGTTATGAAGCATCATTCACATGTAATGTAACTTCTAAAACAAAGGCCTAGTCAGGATCTTTATATATCAGTTCTATAAAGATTTTGCTGTCCTCAAACTAAAGTGGTCATTTTCATACATCTTCATGCCAGTACAGTGTCATAAAATGTTTCATGTCCTCACGCTTATGGATGTGTTGTGAAGTCCTTATGGAGGAAAAAAAAACTTATTGTTCTGTCTTTCTTTCTTTCTTGATTTCCTTCATTCTTTCTCTGACTCTGGTGGATCTAAGTGCCCGATTTCCATTGGAAATACTAAAGCTATCTTTTGTGCGCTAAGCTAAGTCTCAACCTTTGGGTGGGCCTATACTCTTGCTGGCTAAGTGCAGCTATCTGAAGCATCTAGGAGAGATTGACCAGTCCATCAGCTCTCCGAACCCTGCACTGTCCCCTGCCTTAGAGTCAGAGTCTTCCCAGAGAACCCTCTACACACCTCAAGTCTAATCTCCCTCAGAGCTTTTAACTAAAGTCATCAGCATCTGGGTCAGCATTTAGCAAGCCATCCAAGCATGACTGGCTTCTTTCACAGAAATTTTCACTCACCATCAATCAAGATGCAATTTCCCAAGGTAAAAGAGGAAAACAAGGCAATCAGCCTGATAGATCAAAAGTGCCTGTCGTTATATGTAATTATTTGAATATGTGTAATGTTTGAATGTTTAACACCAGCAGAATATTTTAAAAGTTTGTAGTGGTCTATTTACATAGCAATTATCTAAATACATTTTAACTAGCCTAGATCAGTACAAACTATATCATCAGGATAACATCTCAGAGGCACAGTGTTTCAGACTGTGATTTTTATGATATATACCCATTTTGTATTTAACCCGCAGTATTTAAAACATTTGAAATATATATGGTCATAAAAGAACCACCTATCATAACAGTGATATTATAGGTGAAGGGTAAACTACCATTAAATTCAGGGCAACATTACTGTAGATTTTATTCCAAGTAATTCTGAACCACTTCTATACATCCATTCATCATGAAATGTGCACACAATGTAAAGGGCAGCTGGCATTTTCCAATGTTGTAAAAAATAAATAAATAAAATGAATAATGAAAAAAGGATACTTATGAGCTCATATTACACTACCTAAATACTGCTTCTATTTCTACAATAGCCTATGCTGAAATGCTCGTGTCTGCAGTGACTGTGCAGTAATAAAACGCATGTGAAGGATTATAGCGACCAGCGGCAGGTTTCTATTTTAACACTGGAGCCGGTGTGTCTGTTGGCATATAGAGTAAGTGTGTGGAAATGAGGACACGAACACTGAAGAAGTGATGAATTAGAGGATGTTGATCTATCAGACAAACTGTCAGAGCAGCAGCTGGTGTTTCACCAGGAAGCTGCCACAGCCCAGGCTGTCCGCTGCGTGGACCAAGCTGCAGAAATTCCACATTAGAAATCACAAACACCTCACTACACCACTGCGTTGGGATGTGCGCTGTAGCGTCTAAGAGGCTGGAGGGCCTAATAATAGCTATTCACTGAGGCTGTGTGGCCTCAAGGATTTTTGAAAATTAAACTCGGTGTACATCATCCAGAGCAATTACGATCCTCAAAGGCTGCCGGTGGGGAGCAAAAAGAAAAGTCAGTGTCTATCTCAACCAAGACATGCATGTCTTACATGTCCCTCTTTGAGGTGTGGATGCAAACACACTTGCACGTACACACACACACACACAGACAGACGGGCACTTCGGACACTGCCTTGGCGTTCTGGCATGCCTTCCTTGGCATGAGCGCTTGTGCATTTTCATCCGTTGGCTTTGGCATAATGCGGTGACATTCTTTGTTTGAAGGACACTGGCAGACATCCAAGAGCCTCCACTCACCTCTCGTGCCCTTTAATTGAAACCTTAAAGAAGTTCTCGGCACAAAAGCCCTCATGTGGGCTTTGTCGCAATTAGATTGACCAGAGAGGGCAGGCCAGCTGATGAAACAGGATTAGGCAGTAACGTATTGCCTGTATATTATTATATGCAGCTGTGATATGATCATCTGTGCAGGAATTAACAGGGATTGGTCTGCTGAGGATAAAGATGTGGCAGGCAAATGACAGAACAATAGAGAGGCAGGAAACAGGTGCCGGCTGACGGAAAGCCCAGACGTATTACTCGAATTTGAGTTTAAAATCAGGTGCAAGAAGAACCGTGCTGGCCCAAGAGATGTCTGAGGCTTTGGAGTTAGAAGCAAAAGACTGTACAGAGACTAATGGATACATGGTTTATAGTTAACAGAGCAGACATGGCCTCAAGGCCTTCATAACAAAACATCTCGGAAATGTTAACTACAGTAACTGAAATGGTAACTGCTATTCCAAGAAATTTTGGACCATTTCCGTTTGTCCATTGCTTCATTACATGCAGTGTAACGGGCAACTGTCATTTTTTAAATTGGGAAAAAAAACATTAAAAACTAAACTGAAATAAAAATTTTGATATAACAGCAACAATATGAATCACAGGTCCCTCCTGAATAACTCCACCAATTATTCAATATTTCTGCATAATTAAATTGTTAAGATGTGAACAAAGTCGTTCAAAATGATTTGATGTGAAAAGTTTAATTTTAGAGAAACTCTTCAAAATCGTTCACAGTGATGGTGATAGGAACCAGAGGTCAGAAATGTTTCATGCCTCTCAAAGCTACGTCACAGCAGCTGCTACACAAAATGGCTGTGAATACGCTGCCTCACAACCTAAATGCTGCTTTACAGTAGAACTGAGATAAGGTTTTGGTCTAAAAAATTATTTTGTTTAATGTATTCATTGGTGGATAGGTACATGCAGGACATTATGAGACAAAATAGTGAGAATAGTGACTTTATATTTTTAACATTTTTTTTTATTTACCACTAATTTTCCACTATTTTATTAACAATACATATAAAAATTCAGAACATGTTTAGGTTTTGGATAGCAACGATATAAGATATAGAAGATAAGATATAATGGCTATATGTGTATTGTAGACATTGTAACTCACCACTGTAAATTCTCTGTAAATTTCCCGTAGAATGGAGCATTTTACATCACTGCGCTCTTAATGACTCACATATCCATAATCGAATTATGAAGAAGTTTTTTAAAAATCGGTGAAATTCCCTTTTAAAACAAAAACACATAAGTCATTAATAATAATACAGTCAGACATCATGGATGCGTTGTTTGGATTACTCTACAAGTGTGAATCAACCTCTCTGGGTCAGTTCCAGTAAGGGAGGGATGAGGTCAGTGCTAAACTGTGAGCTCAGAGTTTATGCACTGGGCTATGCAGAGCTGTAAAGCTGCCCTGACCTCAACACTCGCACTCTTTAACACAGAGCATCCCCATAGCAGCAACACCACAGCTGGATTACTGCTGTAAACCGCAGATGTCTGTACATATGTCGTATCACCACCTTTACAGGAGAGCAAGAAAACATTCTTATGTTTAATGTACTAATATATGTTAATCCTAAAAAATAGACAGTGTTTTAGATCCTTTCTGTTGGTCCATTCTAAATGAAATAATCATATAGTGTAAAAGGCTGCTGGTGTTTTCAGATGGTGTTGTGAGGTTTTGACTCTTGTGTTTTTCAAGTCCATGATCATGCAGATCTGTCCAGCTACTCCTCCATGAAAGACCATGAAATGAATGTGAAAATCACTGCTTGTCTGCGCACAGAGAAATACAACAAATAACTGAAACAGAATATAATTGGGTTTAAATTGAGTCTCAGTTAATGAATGCTATTAACAGAGTCTGATGCAGAAAGACTGGCTTTTGTCTTCATTGTGCAGTGATGCCTAATGATGAGAAGTCTGATATGTCTACGTGTTTGTTTGACAGGTGAGTTTGAGCTGTTTTCTGAGGGAAGAGGCACAGGGGATGAGTGGATGAGAGGAGCAGACGGACGCTCTGGTGGGGCGGGTCAGCTGGTGTTGTGAATCAGGCCGCCGTAGTGAGAGGGAACGGCTTCTTCACAACACCAGGGTCACACCCTACCACACGCAGCACCAGCGCACACACACACGGGTCTGTTTTTGTACAATGTCAGGATGTGGGGTCGTACATATGTGCCACATAAAGTACACGTGCATCTGAGCAAATAATATCTGTTTATCAAAAATACCAGCATTAGATTAAAAGCAAATAAACAAATAAACAATACATTGTGATTAAATGAGTTAACCCAGGGGTGGCACAGTGTGGTCCTGGAGGGCTGGTGACCAGCACAGGTGATTTTGCTATTCTTAACACACCCACTAAACCTGGCAATTACTAATGAGTTGAATCAGGTATGCTTGAGTAGATAAAACAACAATCTGTGGTGGACACATGCCCTCCAGGACTGAAGTTCATCACCCCTGGTGTAACCAATTCCAAACCTCTCCTCAAGGATGTCCAGTATTTATGGTTACCTTCTAATACCTGCTTCATATAATCAGTCCATCATTACATGTACATGCGTACACTGACATTCAGATGTTTGGAATAATCATTTAAAAAGATCAGAATCAATGCTTTCAATAATATAAAACTAATTTGGTTATGGATAAAGGCTTTAAAATATGTGCAACTTCTCATGTTCCAAATAAATAGTAGGAAGCCAGAAAAAAGGAAGTTTCAGATGGATCCAGAATGAAGAACATACACAGAGCAGCATGGTGTATATGTATTGTTCTAAAATGACTGAGAAAGCTATATAACATCAATAATGAACTAACGCATAAATATCCAGAATGCCTTGTATTTAAATCTTGAAACTGAAAACTCATATTTGCTTAAGAAGTATTGTAAATAAATATAAAAATGTATTGAATATATATTGAGATATTGATAACAAAATCTAAAAATACCATTTGGTATCTAGTTTAAGTCTACATTGTGTAAATTGTTATTGTATATAATAAAATGACAAAGATTATTAATCTGACTTTTTTGGTTTAAAAAAATGAATCATGCAGCTTTTGCTTACAATAAATACTTAGAACTTTAAAGTCTCCATTTTGATGATATGATACTGTATGTTAAACTTGTTTTTTTCTGTTTTCTTTCCTGAAAATGTACAAAAGCAAAACAAAAAGATACACAGTGTTGTTTTGTGAATTCAACCCACAAGTGCACTGTTTCTTCACCACCACACCCAATAGATCCTGAGCAGTACCAACTGACGACACAGCTGAGAAGATTTCATGAGAGAAAACTGGACTGAAGCTGCACTCTATGGTCACATACACATTAATGATTTATTGCTCCGAGAATAGATTTATGGTAGATTCGACAATACAAAGCAAATATTCATACAGAGAGTGTTCATGATGTGATGATGCAAACCTGTATATAAAATGCAAAGGTATACTTGTATGTAAGATTTTTTTTCCTTAAGCAAAAATGTGATGATGCAATGACATTTTATCATTTTAATCTAAACTGAATGTAGTTAAATGGATAAGGAGTTTACAGAATGTTCATGTTTTTTAAACTTGATCCTGAAAGTTTAAATAAAAATAATACAACAAAGCTGAAATTCAGTGTGTCTTGTTTTTGATCATCACGTAGCAATCTTCATAAATCAGTGTGAACATATTAAGTGAGCCCTAATAATTATTATTAATAATGCGTCATCTCAGTTGTATTATTTATAATTTATTCATATTCATTTTATGTATACTTTTTAAACAATTGACACAAAGCAGTATAGCACTAAATATTTTTAGGCTATTGTTATATTTGAACTCCAGCTTTGCAGACTTTACTCTAATAGCACTTATGTAACAACCTAAATATTTCAACCCTAGTTGTACATTTTAATACGATAGTCACACTCTTGAAGTCAAGTCATTGTAATCCAATATTGTGACACTAAATATCTGCTTTTATTGCCAGCTTGGGGCAGCCTAGCACATCAAATTCATCCAAATTCAGCAGACATGACAGCACTTTTTGCCACAGTCCCACAAACACACTGAATAAAAAAGGGAGTCTACTTGCAGCCTCAACAACTTATTCACAAGCAGCTCAGTTTGTATTATCAGCAACAACAGTGGACTGTAAAGGCAAAGGCCACATTACATGTTTAATCTTAGAAGTAGCTTCTAATTCAGCACTAATAGGCCTACTACACCCACAGGTTATTTGTACATACATTATGAGATACAGAACACAAAAAAAGAAACAAAGAATGTGTGCCATTAGCTCCCTCTAGTGGACACAAACCTTACCCGAGTTGAGCTGTAGTGGCTCGCCTAATCCAGTGTGGTGAGGGCAGGAGGGAGTTTATCTAACAGAACATGTTGAGACACTAAAGGGCCCATATCATGAAAACCATGTCAATGTTTCTCACTTGAAATACAAGAATTAGTATGCAAAACATTCTGTTCACTCCTCAGTCCACAAAGTCCATATATGAAAACTAATCAGCAAAAACATTCTGTTTTTGAATTCACTGTTTTTGTGATGTCACAAAAACCAGAACATTTACATATTTCCGCATAGACAGCCTAAAGCAGTTCGGCCCCGCCCATTCAAGCTGAAGTTGGGCATAGTTGGCAAAGTTGAATAAGGCATGATACAAAGCAGCCGAATAAAAACAGGTCATTTACATATATTAGTTGTAATGAGGCAGTCACAAAAACAGTCTGGTGATAAAGAGAGGCTGGAAAATGGTTGTGTAAAATCAGTTATGACTAGTTTTGGTACATAAACCTACATAAATTGTAGGATATGGGCAACAGCAGGAGGGTAAGATTGAGCTTAAGGGTCTGCACACTCCTGCATACAAACTAATACCTCAATAATAAATTACTTTTTTGATTATTTTTAGACAACTGAAATATCTGAGATTGGCCTGCCTCGGAGCTTGGAGTCTTCTCTTTACTCAAGAAAATCAGCACATTAAACAGCTCAACCACCATGAACTTATGCACCAACAAATTCAGAAATAGACATTAGAGAAACATGTTTATTTCTGTAACTTTGACCATATTTTATACAACCCCAAATCAGAAAAAGTTGTGACAGTATGGGAAATACAAATAAAAAGGCAGTGATTTCTAGAATTCACTTTGACGTATTTAACTGCAGACAGAATTAACACAACATATTTCATGTTTCGTCCAGTCAAACTTATTTCATCTATAAATATACATCCATTCCTGCGAAATAATAATAATACAGTATTAAAAATAATTAAATAGTGATGTGATTTGAAACAAGTGATGCCAACAGCTGCTGGTAATCATGATTTGGCACAAAAGCGGCATCCAGGAAAGGCCTCACCCTTTAGGAGCAAAGATGGGCTGAGGATCACCAGTTTGCCAACAAATGCATGAGAAAATTATTGTATGTTTAAAAACAAGTTCTCAAAGAAAGTTAGATAGGCATTTGTATTTAACCCTCTACAGTGCATAACATAATTTAAAAATTCAAGGAATCTGGAGGAATTTCAGTGCCTAAAGGGCAAGGGCGCAAGCCTGAGCTGAATAACTGTGCTACCTGATCCCTCTTATGGCACTGCATTAAGAACTGTCATTCACCAATAAGTGATGTAACTGCATGGGCTCAGGATTACTCTAGCAAACCTTTGTTAAGCACTACAATACGTAGTTACATCCACAAATGCCAGTTAGGACTTTTCTGAGCCAAAATGAAGCCTTTAACTGTGTCCAGGAGCGACGCCGATTTCTCTGGGCTCGGAGGCATCTGGGATGGACCATCGCACAGTTGATTGTGGCCAGACAAATCAGTATTTCAGGTCTTTTTTTGGAAGAAGTGGACGCTGTGTGCTCAGGACCAAAAGGGAAAAGGACCATCCAGACTGTTACCAGCAAGTCCAAAAGCCAGGGTCTGTCATTGTATGAGGTTGTGTCGGTGCCTTTGGCAAAGTTACATAGACAATTTGGAGCAACATATGCTGCCTTCAAAGTGACATATTTTCCAGGGACGGCAATGCATATTTCAGCAAGACAATGCAAAAACACACGTCAAATGTCTTTGAAGTGTTGTGAAAAAGAATGGCAACATTACAAAGTGGTAAATGCTTTACTGTCCCAACTTTTTTTCAAATATGTTGCAAGAATCAAAATTGAAATAAATGTTTACTTTGAAAAAAAAACACAATAAAATTCATGAAGTAAAACATAAAATAATTTGCTGCTGTATTGTTTTTAATGTAATACAGGTTAACAACAATTTACAAATCACTGTTTTTTTTAGTTTCATTTCATTTTTTACATTTTAATTTAACGTACCATCACAACTTTTTCCAGTTTGAGTTATACCTTAGACAGTGCAGCTTTTGTTTTGTATTTTGCATTTTAATTTCTATTTCATTACTGATAAACTATATGTCCAAAAAAGTATCCAAACATCCCTTCTAATTAGTGAATTTCGCTACTTTAAGGTGAACCCATTGCACAGGCATTCGTTTTTGCGCACACAGCGTACAATCTCCATAGAAAAACATTGCCAATAGAATGGGACACTTTGGGGCGCCCACAAATTTTGCCCAATTGCAAGCGTTGGCTAGAGCGGTATAAAGCTCCCCCCCAGCTCTGGGCTGTGGAGCAGTGGAACTGTGTTCTTTGGAGTCATGGGGCTCCATCCAGCGCCTTTGGGATGAGTTGGAGTGAGGTTTGTGATCCAGAACTAATCATCCAACATCACTGATGCTTTTGTGGCTGGATGTAGTCACATCCTCATAGCAATGTAGGATAACGCTATGGTTTCAGTGAGCAGATGTCTACAAACATTTTGAACACATCGTAAAGAAAAGGCTTTGACTCTGAAATGCAGTCAGATTTGGGAATGCTGAACCAAGCCCACTGCCTGGTGGTTTAGTCCCAGCCATCATCTAACATCTTCATCTAATCTCCTGATTCTGCTGAAGAGTCTGATGATTTGGGTTGAGTGTGTTAGATCAGGATCAGATGTGAGGGGTGCAGAGTGTACTGGGTGAACTTTTGGGTTACACTCCTGTTTACACCACTAGATGTCAACAGCGCCACCAAAACAATGAAGAGGAGCCTCTGACTTTCTGTAAACGTGCTGTGGGTGTTTACTTGAATGGCATCCTGAATGAACCGGACCTGCTTCACTGATTCATTCTTCAGTTATCACAGGTGACATGCAGTAATGCACGGCTAAAGGTAAACATCGTGTAGTATTTAATTCTGTTCATACTTGTGCATCGGTGGCTCGCTAGCCAGCTGGTATTCGTAAGCAAAGCCATGCAGCTAGTTAGCCAGCTAGCTAGCGGGTTAGTTCGCCCTTGCCTTGCGTAACCTAGCTAGAGAGATTTCGCTATTGCAGCGATCTTTTCTTACTAAATGAGTGGAAAAAATAGCCCCATACGACTACTTCAGTTATCTGTCTGTCATTTTAAGCGAACCATATTCTCACTGTTGAGTCTTGCTAGCTTGCTAACTTTTACAACAAGTAGGCCAGCTAACTTTAAGTTAGGGCGAAATGTTTTTGTTGTCTGCTGAGTTTTGTCCCCCACATGTGATTGTGTAACACTGACCTTATAGCTGCTTCAGAGAGTAGGGAAAAACCCTCACTGCCTGTTATGACATGCTTAGATACTTTACATATAGAGGTATAGTTTGTTCGTTTAACTTGTTGATGATAAAATAGGCTGCACTGCATTTAATGTATGCGGTATTATTTTCCAGGGATGGTTTCAGAGCTTGACTACTCTCTCCTGCGACAGCTAAAGTGATGTCTGTGTCCTCCTTCCTGCGTATGAGGTTGGTTAGCTTAATCAACAAAGAGCACAATAAGTGTCAGTGATGTCTGCACATCTAGTTGCCAGGACATGGATTAATGGATTAAACCTAGTCTTAGACTAAATTTCACTGTCGTTGGAGAATTAACAGCGGAAAGTCGTCTTAGTCTAGGTTTAATCTAGATATGGGCCTAGTGTTTACCACGGCTAGACATTGCAAATTGCAGAAGAAGTGTCATTCCCAAATGCTTCCATTCTTAAATTATGTTTTCAAAAAAAAATCCTGGTTTAACCTGTACTGGATGTAGGACATCAACCTAATATACTGTCATAAGACTATTTTACTGCCCATAAATGAACTCTACTCCATTCTTCTGTTCTTCTCTTAGGCTTGGTGGCAGATGCTGTGCTGCTCAGATAGTTCAGAAAAGAGCTCTGTCCGGGGCAGACGCTGTTAACGCTCTCAGACCATTTTACTTCGCAGTGCACCCTGACTTCTTTGGCCAGCACCCGAGAGAAAGGGTATGAGACTTAAACCTGGTGTCAGTGGGGTTTTATTGAGGTGAATGCTGCCTAAGCATATTTAAGTCTATATGTATGTTTTTAAGTGTGCTTGTATCCCTCTCAGTTTTCTCTCTTTTTGTGCTCTGGTTTGCAGGAAGTGAATGAAAACTCTCTTAAACGGCTCAATGGCTATTTGGAGAGTCTTCAAAAGCCAGGCATGAGGTCGATCAAGCCTACAAAGCTCACTTTTTATGTCCGGGACACAAAGGAGAAAATAGACGATGAGAGTGACCTGATTCCCTCTGGTAAGTTTAATGTTTCCCTAGTCAGGTTTGTCTGATCAATGCAAAGTGCACTGCATTTTTTTTGCCATTTAAAAAGACACTTGTTTTACCCGTGTACCACATACCTTGACAATTGGACAGACTCTCTAGAACCATCTCAGTTACGTCCTACCCACTCTGACATTGTTGCAAGTGTCTCTCCCTATTAAATTTCAATGGTATGTCTCCTTGATAGCAAATTTACTTTGGGACACCCTCACAATGCCATTTTCTAACCACCCACTTTTCCAGGAGATTGGCAGAACTGCATTGCAAGTCATCATGAGATTGCAGTTATCTGTGCTCATTTAATCTTAACAACAAAAGCCGCTGTTTACACTGCTGTACAATGCATTGAAGCAGTCATTTGTAATAACATACTAAACAGTAGGGTTTGTGTCATCATGCATTGTAAGGTCTATTGGCCTACTACCTCATATAACAGCTTAATTTGTCTCTTAAACAATAAGCAATACTAATTTTGGTGTTCTGTCACGTTTCCAACCAAGAATGGCTGGTTTTATGATTCACCCTCATTTGGTGCTGTTTTGAGAATCATTCCAGCATGGTACAGGCTTACACAAAAGGAGGTGGAGTAGTAAAGGGGAGAGTTTAGAGGGCAAGATTCTTTGCCCTAGTCTGTGCTTCCCTCCCTTTTTCACTGTTCATTATGTTTCCACAATTTAGCAAATATCAGTAACTGCATTTCCATCCATAGGATTTTTGTAAAAAACACTAACACTAAGTTGGTCGATGTACACTATGGAAATGGAAATTGTTTGTAATATTTTATGCATGTTGACAACTTTTTTCAGTTCAGTTTTAGTGTAGAATTTGTTGATTGATATCTGAGATGTTGAGAAAACGATGCATTTCCACTTTGTGTCATGACAGATTTCCCTAATGTGCCTCTTACCTGAAACAGAAACATGAACAATATGTAGGTATATAGCTCAACCGGGGAGGAAATGAGAGCACTATTAAAAAGAATGCTGCAACATTTTAACACTTGCAGAGAGACAGATGTCCAGGAAAGGATATAGCCTTTCTAAATGAAAGGGCTCAGATGGTTTTATATGGCAGAGAAACGTGATCTCTTCTGTTATGGTTTCAGTGGAAAAAAATTTACTTACTAATCCTTATCAATAAGTTATGGGGAAGTCAGGGGGGGTCAAAGGTACTGAAGTTGTGACAAACATTAAATTAGGGATGGAGCACCACTTTGTTTTTAATCGATGAACCAAAAGTTTTGTGACAACAGTTTTTGCAGGAAATGATGTCATTATTTGAAACATTGTGTTGCAAAAAGTCAGTCTGATTGTATGGAGCTCCTAAGGTGACATAGTTATAATTTATTAATGAGGAATGGCCACAAATAAATAGTTAAGTTTCTCTTGGCCATGTGGCCTCAATATATTATTTTGTAAGAAACTTAACTTGTGGCTATATATTAATTTGTAGCCACGCCTTATTTAAAATAATCACCATGTCACCGATACATTTTCATTTTATTGCTTGCAGTTTGTACAGAAAGTCTGTGGAAACATAGCTAATATATGTTAATATGTTAACAATATAATATATGTTCTTCCGTTTACCAGGTTTCCGATCAGTGACTTTCACTCTGCAGTCTAAGGATGTCCTGAGTACAGTGATGGAAGTTCTGAAGTCTTGTAGCTTGTCAGTGGAACACATGCAGGGACTACTGAAAGCCAGAGCAGAGAGCCAGAACTCACCAAAACAAGGTGGAATTCCTTTCTATCGCCCCATAAAATGGGACAAGACATACTACAGCTTCACAGGGTTCAGAGACCCAGAGCAGGAGCTGGAGCAGGCCAAGAAAATGGAGACAACACTCAGGTACTCCAGTTATATTTACACAATCAAACTTGTTTTTCCTTTTCCTTGAAATCTCAACATGATCTTCTGTGCTGTGCCGTGGCATGGTTTTTCTAACCAAACTTGTCAGATCAGGTCAAATCAGATTGTAGCATACAATCCTGCTGTGCACACATTTGTTTTAAAAAAAAAATAAACATTTTTTTTTTTATTTGTCCTCAGTTTGAGAATTTATACCTGCTATATTTGAATTTCAGTAGTTGTAGTAGAGTATGAAAAACCTTTATTAACCCTGGCCAAAAAAAAAACCTATAATAGCTAACACATTATCACATACCTTATCATTGAAATGAGCTTTCGTCAGTAACTGGTACTAGTTAAAACATAACCTGGAAGAGCGTAGAACAGGTCTGATGCTGAAGCAGACAGCTGTATACCTACTTTTCTCTTTTGAGTTTGTGTGATATGAATAAAGAAAAGATACTTACAAACAGTGTGTTTATGCAGTGTACAACAGAAAAATGCTCAGTGCTCAAGACAGTGCTTATTTTTTGCCTTGCATTGACAGAGCTTCAAATGCCACTGGTACTGCAGGGCTATATCACTATGATTTGCAATATATTGTTTACTGTGCTCTGTTGTCTGTAAACCCAGAGCTAGTACTGACAGTAACTGTGGCACTGTGTTTAATAAAGTACTAACTGGGGCTTGCTGTCTTACAGTTTTTTATTTATTTTTTTTTAAATGAAGTGGTTATGAAATGCAGAATTAGTACCTATTATATAGTTTAACGAAGTGCTGCTCTGTCATTTTAGTCTGTGGCTAAGGAACAAGGAACCGGAGGCCACGACGAAGCAGAATGCGAGCGTGCCCCGTCGAGCTGAGCTGAAAAGACTGAAGAGAGAGCTCATTGAGAAACTGGGTCTGGTTGATATCAGGTCAGCTTGAGAGTTTTTGTGAAAAAAGTTCTTTTTTCTATGCATCCTTGACTGCCATTGGGTTGTTTTCCTTTAAAAGTACTTAAAGGTATGTGCTCTGTGTTCTGATTGAACAATTTGAGGCAGTAAAATCAATACCAATTCAGGTTAGTTCTGGCTCTGAACAGTCTTATTACAATGCTTAGACATGCACCACGATAGATTGACATGAATAAGTATGATGCACTGCTTATCATGATTTGGAAACTCCTCAGTGTGAGTTTAAACTTTGGCTTCCAAGTACAGCACTGTTCAGACAGGCACATCAGAAGGCATGAAATTTGCATTGAAATAGTTGCATGTTGTCTTCTGTCCTACAGGTGGCAGCGCAAATGGGGAGTTGCACACAGGTGCTGTCAGCTACAGAGTCTGTGTCGACTCGCTTTACAGACCCCAGAAGCCCTGCTCAATCTGAGAGGTACTGTGTCCACGAACGCGTTATATATGATTATACACTGTAGTACACCATAGTATACAGTATACGGTTCAAACATTTTGAGTCAGTTCTCACGTTATTAATTTTATTAAATAGTAATAATGTACCTTTGTTATCTATTTACAGTGACGTTTTAAAGTTTCCTGTTTTGAGATTTGATCATTACTTTTGTAATATGGGGCACTCTGGATATTAATGGCAATCATTTACAAACACGCACAGTTTTTCATTTACAACACTAGTTACCAACACATTAGACCTGTTACTATTACCTAATCGTTTAATTGCAGTTATTTGAAATGGTTGCAGTCATTTGCAGTCATTTTACACGGTCGTTACATTTCACAGTCATATTATGCAGCAGCAGACAAAAACATGAATTAAGTGCATTGGATTGAGGCCAATGAATGTAAATTAAAAAAGCAGTAAGTACATTCATTAAGACACACCTTATAACAAGATTATAGTATAATGTTTGTTTCTTTGCTGGCTGTGTAAGTAAGTCTAATGACTTTAGTATCTATGCTGGCAGAATAAGTGTTTTTTTTCTGCTTATATTTGCACTTTTGTGAAGAACATTAAGCTTTGCTTCACTTTACACTTAATTCTGTGTAACTGTAGGCATTTCTATGAGTGTGCCTAAGTATACATTCGACAGTACAATCAGTGTTAGCTTCTAAGTAAACATAGCAAGTAAGGTGGCTAATCAGCCAATCTGACCACTTTAGGTTTGTTTTTTAATAGTTGCATAGAATGAGCAAGAAACATCAATTAAATCAATAATCACAATTATTTATTAATTAATTGTCAGCTAAAATTGCATTGTAACAGCCCTAATTCAAATATTAATTAGGTTAAGATTTTTTTATTAGGCTTAATTTATGTCTTCCTTGACTGTGAGTGGTGTATTTGTCCCCTGTGAAACTATATGCTGTCACATGAATATTTATAAGAACAGATGGTCTGACTACTTCTGCCTTGGGTTTAACCTAAAAGATGAGGATTTAGATCCATTTCTGAGCCTTTTTGCTGCAGAAGGTTGCACTACAGCCTACCAGCCATTTGCAGGAGAATAACAGTAAATTCAATTGTTTGATGACTGATAGAAGAAACTGTAATTGGTGACAAAAGAGATTAAATATGTCAAAACTAAGACAAGAGCTAGACTCAAATAATGTCTTTTACATGAATGGTATATCCATTCTCTAAGATATAGCTATTCCTTCTGTCTGTATTTCACTCAGGTTTAAATGAGCTTAATTGCTAGAAGCAGAGTACTTCTCTTTGAATTAGCTTACAATAGGGAATCTAAGCACAGCCTCTAAAATATTTCTCAGTACTCATCTTTTAAGTAAATATTAGATGAACCAGTAGCGTAACTGCATCTAGGCAATCTTTCGACCTAAGAGAAAGAGAATTCAGCCAGAACAGCTTTGTTAGTTACATCTTGTAGCTAGGTAACTTTTCCTCAAGTGCAGTGATCTCTCCCGCTGTTTTCTTCACTCTCTCTCATCCCCCTCCCCATGCTGCGTTCATGTAGCAGTCAAATTAGAAGCATGTTGTTTTTTCAAAACAGATAAAAAAAAATGCTTAACTTTTTTTAAACAGTCAAAATATACTTAAAGGGTGTGCACTCCACTGACAGCTTTCACTATGGTTCTTTCCTCTCACAGTTGTGGCTGCTAAGCAACACATATATAACCTGATGTCTTTTCTTTCTGTAGAACTTAAAATGTATGGAGCACTTTGCACTGTGATGGTGAAATGTTTTCTAAAGCATTAAACGCTGCGTAGCTTCTGTAGGCTTTGCCTACTCTGTTCCAGTACCATGGCAGGTGATTTAGAATTTTAAATATTGAATGAGGAAATTGGATCTGATCAGTAGCAGAAACTACATTTGACGGGGGCAAGTGTAGACATGTTAATGTTAATGCCAGATGTGAACCTGGTCTTTATGAGTAAGCAGATGGGTCAAAGTCCATGCATAAGTTCTTTTGTTTACTAGTCCTTTTTAACCCACACAGGGCACACAGTAATCTTCACTGACCAGTCAGGGATGAACGCCTCAGGCCATGTGATGTTGGGAACAATGGACGTGCATCATCAGTGGACAAGAGTAACGTATTCATTTTATTCCACTTTATAGTACATAGTCAAAATACTCCATTCCTCTCTCTGTATGCTTATTAGTAGCTGGTTGTCAATGATG
This sequence comes from Colossoma macropomum, assembly GCF_904425465.1. Lineage (NCBI taxonomy): Eukaryota > Metazoa > Chordata > Actinopteri > Characiformes > Serrasalmidae > Colossoma > Colossoma macropomum. Next base: position 17,610,473 of record NW_023494785.1, on the reverse strand, counting down.
TTTGCAGTCTGGGACTGTGTGTTGCTCTTTGCAGCTTTTCCAGAGGTTGCCCAGTTACTGTAGTCTGTTCCAGCAGACAGTGTGGCTAAAAGACAGGATCAGTTTTCTTTTAGGAGGGATCCAGGTGATCCATATGGAGCGAGTGGGTCCTGTTCTGCCACTAGAGGAGCATTACAGCACCCTCAACACCTTCCACAAGAGACTGCTGCCCCACCGGCTCGCCCTGCACCCCCGCAGCCTGGAGGGCCTCACCATGACCCTGGAGAAGTAAGGCTAATTTAACAGTTTTCTTAAGCGATTGCCTGTTGTTCATAAATTCATCCTGTGTACCATTTCAGGTGCTAAAATATTCAGGTTTACACACATTTCCTTCTCATAATTTTGAGATGAGTGCTATTCCATAGACCCGAAACCATTTTTGTCTGATGTCTGAAATCTGAAGCTGTGGTCTGAGGATGTCCTAAATCTTACACAATAACTAAGTGGCCTTTTTACATAGGCATAGGTTTATCTTGACACAATGGCATTTACTGCCAAACATACATATATGCATGCATACATCAATATACATACATACGTACATTCATCTACACACACACACACACACACACACACACACACACATAAAAAAAAATTAATTAAAACAATAAAATAATTTTTGTTCATTTATTATATTAGTAATTAGAACCTTATTTAACAACTGACCTATGTGTAAAAAATCTTTATTGTGCAAAAAAAGCTGAATAATATATAATAAACTGAACAATATAAACCTGTGGTGTGTACTTGTAAGCATGCAGCAGCTTCTCTGGCTCATCATATATGGTGCTGAATGTCATTTCACACCCAAGTTTTGCAAGTCATTTGTCTGATATGTGCGTACTGTACACTCATGAATACGTGTTCTGAGCGACAGACTCTGCTAGAGTTTAGTAAATATTACAGCGGCAGGTGACCAAGTACTGAAAGAAGCCTGAGTCAGATATTCAGGTAAGGGGCTCCCGTTAGCATATTTACACTGTTTGTATGTTGTTAACTGGCTTATTTGTGGCATACCAGCAAAACAAATTGCTTAGGAAGAGATCCAGCTGGCATATCACCCACTGACTGTTTTCAAAATACTGGTTTTACAAATTTTGCAATGAATTTACAAATATTGCAATTTTGCAATATATATATATATATTTTTTACTGCTGCTTGTCAACCCACACCAGCGACATGTTAAGTCTACCATCAAAAGTGCTTTGTGGTATCGGTCATAGGTATGGTTATCCTCATCGCTGATACCAATTCTGCGTGTGTATGCCAGTATCGGCACAACACTAATGTTCACGTATGAGCATACTTGTGCCTTCTATGAAATAAATTCATATATGGGCAATTCTTTTTTTTTTTTTAATGCGGTGTTTTGAAGACCTGTCTCCTACAGTAGTGCATACTTATAGGTAGATCCCTTCATAAAACTTTAGGTAGAGTATTTGATATTTTGATTTTAATAACCTAAATCACTGCATGAGAAATACTAATAATATGCCCATACTTGGTAGGACGTCTCAATGAATAGGACAAATTATTAGAACATCGGTAGTGAATAAGTTCTTACCTTCATTGAGGCACTGTTAGTACAGTAACCATCTCTAACCATGACCAGACACAGGCCTGTTATGACCTTTCATACCTTTATTTACATTTTGTCATGACTTTAGGAACTGAAAAGGCTGCGTTTAGCTGACGACAGATTCAGCTTCTATATCTAATACATCTACACAACTAATATATCTTGCAGTCTAGTTTAAGAAAAGCTGGGAAGTGTGAATGCATGTTTCATACTGACAGAATATTTGGTGTTAATATTTCTCCTCCTGCTTTTCTTTCAGTAAATTATTTTAAATTACATTGCTTTTCTGTTGAATGCAGCAGCCTATAAAACGGTCAGATTCTGTAGATTTCACTTTCTGCTCACTGACTGAATGTACTGTTGGTGTCTTTTCTGCTTTGGACCAGTGAGTCCTCAGTGTTCAGCAGTAGACTTAAACTCCTCTGTACTCTGTGTTCTGTGATTGCCATAGTGACCGTTCCACCCCCAGACTCCATGAGATGGGCCACTTCATCATCCCTGTAATGTGTGACGCTGTGCAGTTGCAGAACTTCCTGCAGAGCCACGCCCAGGAGGCCCGCAGACGCATGCAGCACAAGGACCAGTAAGTGCTACTGTGGCGAGTGCACACTTACTTAAGCAAGCAATTTAACTTGTACTTCTATCATTACAACTGGAACAGAAGATATTTCCTAGTTTCATTTCAAATAAATGATAATCGTTCATCAATATCTGTTTGGACATAAAAATCAAAGATGCCATTGTATTTACCAAAGCTTTGAGAAGCATTAGAATTGTGGCAACTTGAACATCCCAAGATGAATCTTATGTCCAAATTACTGTGAATTTTTTGTTTTGTTGTTTTTAAGAAAGACATAGTTTACCCATTGTTTGCAAGGTTTGATTGGGCAAAATATCTGCCCAAACCTGACTCAAAACCTGGTCTAGGATAGCTGATAGCAGATTTTTGTTTTGTTTGTCAATGATCTGAAGACAGTGGCCTAACCAGAATTTACTTTTACAGTGGGGTGATTAGGGGGCCCAACTAGCAGGCATTATGCCCCAAAGAAATAACTATAGTGATAAACATAGCCTTGTTTGCTGCAGCTCCCATAACCAGAGAAACAAAAAATGAAATTTAATACAACATCCAATTGCTAACTTTGCATTCAACCTCCTAGCTGACAGCATACCACAGCTAATTAACCATGGGCCTGCCTTGTATTAGTGCAGTATGCATAGATGCCTGGGGCGAATGGTTAAGACCTTCTGGGTTTTTTTTGTTGCAGTATTTCCTTTGCAATATTGGATAGTATTTCATCTGCAGCGTTGTTTCCTTTGCCACAGTAAACTTTATTACTTACCTGGCTCGCTAACTAGGTGAGAGGGACCCCCTGTAGCTACACGCTTGTCTGAGGTTATCCAGAGCCAGATAGGGATTTAGAATTTGTGGGTCAGATCACATTTGGGCAGTATCTTCTGGGGCTATATTCAGGTTTGGAACAAAGATTCAGGCCCAGGTAAAGTCTATTGTTGGGTTACTTGGAAAACTACAAAGCTACTTTTCGTGGTTCAGCAGAATCCGTTTGTGTTCCTGCAGGTTGGAGGCTGAGGAGGAGAATGTGATGTCCAGCTGTGTTCAAGACCTGTCTCTGCGCAGTCTGTCCAAAGAGCCCAGCGTTTCTAGCAGTCAAATGATCCCGTGCTGCAGACGGTTGATGGAGGAGAGGTCTCCCCACATGCAGGGCCTGCACCTCCATGTCTCACACTTCTACTCTGTTATGCAGGATGGCGATCTGTGTATTCCCTGGGACTGGAAGGGCTGATGCACTCTCACACACTCGCAAATACAAACACCCTGTGAGTGCTTGGGCAGCAAGACCTGTAGGACTTGCAGCTATATAGATGTGGAAGGTTGTAGTGGTTTGCCAACTTGTATGTATATCATATAATCTGAATGCACTTTGGTTTCATGACTCAAGCAGATGGGAGGTTTGCTTTTAAAGCAGTCAACATGAAATACCAAATGAAGGGTTCTTGTGCCATAAATTAGTATATTGGTTATGTTGACTGTAAATGTGACTTTGAATTGAAGCACTAACACTAAGGATTGAGTAAGTTGCCATTAGCCACATATTGCTTTGGATGAGTCATTTGTACAGTCACTTTATTTACAGTCTCGCAGGAGCCTGGAACGGTTATTGGATGTAAAGTATCTTTTTGTTATGGACTTGAATTACCTTTCCATGACTCAACAGCGTGAACCTCTGTTCCATTTTAAATGGCAAATGACACAAGTGTTGGCCAAAAGGAGAAGGGAATAGCTGTTGAGTATTAGCACACTACACTGCCTGAATTTGCTGCAGACTATGTAATGCATCTGCTGTCCACTAGATGGAAATCAACTGCAGTCATCAGGAAACTTCACTAAAAGTGTACCAGAAAAACACCCATTCCACTAACAGTGTATTTAATGGTCACTGATTTTCAGCATTTCATCCTCATCATGGAATAATATATTTTGCTTAATATACTGTGAAACAAGACTGCAAATGGCTGATAACTGTGTGCAGAAAGCTGTGAGATGTTGAGCTGGGTTTGGACCCCAGCAATGCTTTTTGAAACTTTCAGAGAAGAAACAGTTTAATTCCTGGGACCTGCCTCTTAAAGCTGTCTCACTCAAGTAAATAAATAAAGCTTGACTGTGGGTGTGCTTTTAGACCTCACTTGGACCCACTTATAAACTGTATGAATCTGTTCCACTTAGTTTTCAATATGAGCGCACAAGTGGCAGGAAAGTGACTTTGTTTTAAAGTTACTCAGCTATAAATGAATTAACCAGCTGACATTGGCTTGGAGAAACTTGCCAAAAGTTTTTTTTTTGAGTAATGACTTTATAAGAAAGTCAGTGCTGCTCTTTATATTACCCCACAAACCATGGAAGGTGTTAATCCTATACAGTTGTATGCAAATGGTTCAACATCTTTGGTCAAATGACGTGTTTTGTTGATTTACTAAGTGAAAATATGTCATATCATCAACAGGCAATAAACTCAAATATGGCAGATTTATGAGTTTAATATATTGGAGGAAAAAAAAATACAAAATATAACACAAAATATAAAATGTGTCATAACTTTTGCACAGGCCACATTTTGTGTTTGATTTTTTTCCCCTTAAAATATTAAATTCAACAAAACAGTAATGGTGCATTTGAATCTGCAGAAGTGTGTTCTCTGTAGAGGATAGATAACTTATTTTCACTTAGAGCATCAACAGAATGTCATTTGACCTGGGGCACCCAAACAACTGTAGATTAGTCTTTATTAATTGTAAGTCCTGAACTGTTGTCATGCAAGATACATGGTTATATTTAAATCTTGTGTGTGTATAATGTGTTATTTAGCACAGTGTTAATGTTTCAAATGTTGTAACTGCAAATGAGTAAATTATTTAATCTGTTCTATCAGAGTTTATCAGACTAATTGGGGTTAATAAAGCCGTATTCTAGTACTGCCTTATTTGTTATTTTTTGGGAAATCTCGGAAAAGACTGCTACTCCACATTTCTAGAGAGAAGTAAATTATATCCAACCAAACTGATTTTAGATGTACTAATCCATGCCAGTGTTTGTCTAAGGGAGAATCAGAAGTTAAAATGAAAATTGCTTATGGAAGGGTGAATAAAATGTTTTCATAGGGCAGTATAAAAAAATGAACGGGCACGAATTCAGGTTTTCCCTAACGTTTACAGCTTGTAGTTTTTAACCTTTCCGTACAGATCTACTTAATTTCCTTTCTTAGTAGCGACTACAGGTGTTCTCAGTAATGTGCAGGTCCTGTGTATTCTGCTGGTAAAAGTAGTAATGGCTCTGTGTGTTCTGCGTGAGCCAGTGTGTTTCTTTTTAGTGTTAATCTCTTTTGCCTCTCGTTCATTTTAAAGTAATAGTAGGTTGTTCAGTTACTGTGGAACCCCCTCTGAGTTCAAGTGCATGTCTGACAGCAGTGGCATTAAATCTTGAGCCTCCTTGAACTCTGTGACACACAATAGTTAGCGTGCATTAGGGTCCTGTCCAAATGACACAAAAAGGAACACTTACGTTGAATTACCATGGGAATCAAGTCCATTCCGTCCATTCTGCTGTACTGCCTGGAAAAAAAGAAAAAGGAAAGAAAGAAAGGGGATAGAAAGAAAACACATGTAGCACTTTAAGGAAACCTGCAGCTACACGGCTGCATCATCACAGACCACTTAAATAAAAACTGTAGAGAGTAGTATTGGGATTGTTACATAGAAATAGAACATTTGTCTTTGCCGATGTGGCCTGAAGTCAAGTGCTGCAACAAAATAAGAAATCAAATATACAGCTACAGGAAGTGTAATGTATAGCAGACAGTAAACCACATTCTCACAGTTTACTCCAGTTAGGCCTAAGGTGGGCCTATGTACAGCCTTAATGCCTGTAATGTCAATTGTACAGCTCTAAAACAGAAATGGTCTCTGGCAATACTGAAGTTTAGTAGTTTGTTCCATTTTTAATTAATGCCCCATCAGTGTTTCTAATTGATTGGGGTGCTATTGTACTTCTGTCAGACCTGGTGCTGTATTTCACTTTAGTGCCTCTCACTTCATTTATCAGGCTGCACCAGAGAGCTAAACAGATAAAAAAATGTAATAAACAATGTAATGAACTTGAGCCAACTCATCGAAAATCATCTCACAATGGCTAAACTGCAGCTGCACTCTTTGGTTTCAGGCTGTGTCTGATGTCTTTTGTTTTCATGGGACACAAAGCCCAGAAAGGGGATGATTTGTGGATTATTGTTACATTTATACAGTAGATTCAGTTACACAGAAAAGGAAAATGACCGATGGACAGGTAGCCTAACTCCTTTTTAAATAGCCCCACCCTCAAATCCACATTTCTGTTCTAGCTCTGAACACCTGAGCCAGGTAATCAAAGGGTGGTTCAAATGTGCAGAGAGATCCTCCAATGAGTTTGTAACCTCATTGTAACTTCACTAAGAGAACTCAAAAACTTGTAAAGCCAGTTTGAACCTCTAGATGTCAAAGTGAGCCAGATCTATTTGAATCTAAATGTATATGTTTTCCACCTGATGTTTGGTACGGCCTGCGGTTTCTGAACAGCAAAGTGAAGTTGGATTTATATTGGAAAGAAACTGGATGCAATTAGTCATTAGTTACTATAGAGTAAAAAAAATATTTACCTTTTTTTCACTCAAAGTGCCTCTTACTTAGCATTGATGAGCTCTTCAGATATTGTAAAGAACAAATATATCATCATGGTCATCACTGTGTCTCCATTTTTTATTTTTCAATTTTCTAAATCATTTGAGCACAGCAGCTGCACTTTACATTGAGTTAATATTTCATGATGAATGGATCAATAGAAGTGCTCCAAAATTGCTTGGAATAAAATCTCTTTAATTTACATTAAAAGTATTAAGGTTTTAGCCTTCTCCTGTGAAGTTCCCATATTGGAGATACTTTTTTGCACAGCAACAATATATAGACCACAACTTGTTGTGATAAGATTCAGTTCAAATTTGAAGCAGCTATAATCAAAGATAAGAATTTCACTAACCAAAACAGCAGTCACACTTTATCACCTTTAAGCTGTAAACATTGTTATCTGTACTCTTATCTAACCACTGATAGCAGTCATTTTCTCCCCGGTGTGCTGTTGTGTGCTGAAAGCATGCAAGTGAAGCATATTTGTTGTTGTTTTTTTGTTTTTTTTTATCTGAAATATTTTATACAATGGTACATTTATGCTACAGAAACACCCCAAAAATGCTGAAGCTTTGACATGATTATGATTAGATTAAAACACTGCATTGAACAAATGTTCTTTCTTTTTCCCTGAAAAGGTTCCGTACTGGAAGTATAAGGTTTTGTCATAGAGCCGCGTAATGAAAATGACTGGATAGGCGTGCATTGTGAGCCACCTGAGACAAAGGCTTCAGTTAACCCAGTGAATGTAAATGTAAAACATGGCTGATACTGTTCCCTGAGGGAATACCGCTGACTCTACTGCCGGTTGCACTGTGGCAGCTTGGATACATGGACCACATGTGGACACTCCCAAACGGCCCCTTTAACTACAATCTCACTCCGAAATAATGCACATTTGTTGACTATAATCAATTTGTTTTTGTTTCATTTACAATTTTATAGTTAATGAAACTGGAAACCAACTAATTGAACATTGTTTTCTTTTCTTCCCAAATGATTCCACAAAGTTCCTAACAACAACAACATGATATTGATGAGATTTCAGCTGTGTTTGAGTATTAGTGGGCTGAATATATTATATATTCACTATTTTAGACCTTTTTCTACATGAATTCAATTGGAATGTCTTTTATAGAATTATCCTCCATGGATGCTAAGTGAAAATGGCACTCAAAAGGACTGCTTGTTTCCTGTATCTAAAGAAGAACCAGCACCCCATTATACACACTCACTCACACACACACACACACACACACACATACAAATGCACACAACCCCCTCACCACATTGCCTGTGGTCATTTCCACCATGTGACATGACCCTTCCCTGGTTTGCTGAGTTTTGCAGTGCCCCTGCCCTCACCCCACCCCCATTCCGGCCTTTCCTCATGAAGATCAATGAAACGTCCTTGGGATGGCCAGAGCCTCCGAGCAGAGTGACCAGCTTCCACTATCCTTAATCCAGCCCACAATAATGGGGGTCAAAGGGTCTCTCCCGGAACCCTGTCATTCAGCCAGGCGTCCCACTGCTTTATTGGCCAGCCCGCATCTGGAGTGTAAACCCCACCGAGAGGCTTCCTCCTCAATCCCCAAAGCAACACTGACACCCCATCCTGAGAGCCTGTAAATGAGCTCAAAAGCCAGTCCTACATGTGGTATCTATCTTTTACATCAGGGGCCGTCACTGCAGCATTACAAAGGAGGGGGCTGGCTTTAGGCTTTATGTTTGGGTTTTCGAATGACAAAATTAAATGCTTTTGTTCTGTGAGTACAAATAATGAATACAAAAGCATGTGAAAAGAGAACAGAAATAAATTGCAAGTGTATTACAGGATAAAGTTTAATACTAATACAGTCCATATGCCTATAATACCAATACATTAACTTGTAATTTTCACTGCACTGTGTGAAAGAGATGACACGGGCCAATATTAATGCTGTACTATCGATTCTTTTCGTTAAATCGGTCGAACCGATTCACAAGCACAAATTAATTTAAGCTTTTTTTGTCGTGTTTAATGTTACAGCTGAAGACATTTCAGATATTTATTGCACAATATATGATATAAATTTTAATACAGTCATACCACATAGCAACATATATGAACAGACTCATTTATAATCGCTGATATTTGGCGATTCTACGGTTCTACGATTCTGCGAGGAGGTCGGGTTCTCTTTGTGAGTCTCGGCTCCTTTCTGTGTTTGCTCCTCATGCTCTGAGACTGTTGTTCCTGCTTCTGTCGTCCATGCTCAGTCCAGATTCCTGATCTCTGTTGTAAAAATCTATACAAATAAAACTGAATTAAAATGGATTGAACTATATTTTCTGTTTGTTTTGTGTATTCGCGTCACAGCCCGATTAATACTCCACTAGCAAGCAGCAGATTAGACTTAAAAGTCGTTGTATATGGAGGAAAAAGTTGACTTGGTTCGTTATTATGGGCCCCTGGCCTCCACTCCCATTCCTACTCCTCCTCTCCTCCTCTCCCCACCGACCGGGTACGAAAATGAGCAGTCGAAACGACAATTCAAAAGAATCGGCTCTGTGAATTGAATCGAACCTCCCGCAGCAACGATGAGTCCGAAAGAGTCGGTTCAGCAAAATGACTCGATCGTCTCTCCGCTACGGAGAGTGGGCCGCTGCCCCGCCCCTCCCCCCGCGCCCCTCCCCCCCTCGCCGCGCTGGCCTTGCCCCCGTGAGCTCAAGCGGAAATGTGCTTCAGTCTCCCAGTGCGGAGTCATTTTTGCTCGATTATGCTCTGCGATTCTCATTACATGGACGGAACGGCGACCGAAAGGCACGGAGGCTCACATGGCGTCGAGGACGTGCGACCTTGAGAGGAAAGCTGGAAGGGAACCAGCCTGTTTGGACGGCCCGTAGGGCGACGCTGAGACGGGGCTGCGGTGGCTTAGCTGCCGTTTACCGAGCAGTGGGGAACGGAAAGCTCTGGAAGAACGGAACTCTACTCTGCGCTGAGGGAGAAACGGTTCACTCACAGAAGTAGTTAACTATCCGCGAGTTAAGCCGAGAAGGCGAGTTTTTTCGGGGCCTAAGAGGGAGCTGCTAGCTCCAGAGCTACATGGGCTGGAGTAGTTCGGTGAATTATTTAATCTCCTCCAGCTCCGCGCCTCACACAGCCACCCGGAGGGACGGCGCTCGGAAACATGCGCGGAGGGAAGACGAGGATTAAATAGACCGTTTCATGGCTTTGGGTTTGGGACGAAAACCAGAAAAAAAAGACAGGAGCCCAGAAAGGTGCGAGCGTGTGGCCCGTGTGGAGGAGTCAGAGGAGTCATGCGGCGGTGGGGGAGGATCGGAGCGGGGAGCTCACTCACAGCAGTAGCAGGAGCGGCAGCCCACCACGCTAATGTAGGTCTCTGAACAACAACAACACGCCTAGCATGTTCCGCTGTTACACGTTTAATGCGAAGGAGAGGCTTCTAAACACATTCACTCGAGTCCTTACAGGCAGCTAAGTTAATCCGCCTCAGAGTTTATGCCAGTTGCACGTTTCACTTGAGCAAGATCAGAGCTCTCCACCAACAGCCACAGCACTATCTGACTGAAGTTAGGCTAGCAGCTCCACAAACACGCGCGCACGCGCCAGTGGTTTGTTTGGTTGCCACAGCTAACAGAGACGCTGGTAACCCATCGCCACTCTGATGATCTGATAGACCTTATCATTCACCATTAAGCCTAACAATCAGGGCCAAATCCTCGCATGTTTGTGTCTCCTTAAACGAGTCCGTGACCTGACCTGCGCTCAGAGGCCCAGATGGCGTCGTTTCCAGATTCTGACCTGCAGACATGCCCCCTGTGTAAGGAGCTGTGTGGCTCCTCCGCTCCGATCTCCTCCAGCTCATCTACCTCTTCATCCTCCTCCCAAACGTCCAACTCCTCTACCTCATCCACCAGAAGACTCCACGTCCTGCCCTGCCTGCACGCCTTCTGCAGGCAGTGCCTGGAGGGCCTGAGGAACAACGGCGACCCCCTAAAGCTCCGATGCCCGACTTGTGACCAAAAGGTGGCGATGTCCGAATCCGGCGTGGACGCTCTGCCCTCCTCCACGTTCCTGTTCAGCGACCTGCTGGACGTCGTAGGGTCCGCCGAGGAGCAGGGCAAAGGGAACAACTGCAGGGGCAACGGAAACCCTCACGGAGGGCTCCTGCGCGCGCACCACCTCGCGGACCCTCAATGCAGCTCCTGCGACGAAGGCAACCCCGCTACCTCGCACTGCCTGGACTGCCAGGAATACCTCTGTGACAACTGTGTGCGGGCCCACCAGAGGGTCCGCCTGACCAAAGACCACCTCATCGAGAGACGGATGGAGAGTTTGCACCTGGCAGGCCGAGCTAACAGCTCCAGCACTCCGCTCAGCCTGTCCCAGTCGTTCCACAACTTCTCCCTGCTCCCTGTTTTCCACGATCGAGTGGACTACTGTCAGCAGCACGACAACGCGGTGAGCTGTGCATTTAACTTTACTTTAATAGCTACATAAAACATGCCAAAGGTTTGTTTAATGGTTAAACAGACGTTTAGCAAATTAAACTAGTTCCATTCAGTCTTTCTATATGTACTTTATTTGGTTTGGACACTTCATACACTGTTTTTCCCTGTTGTGACTAATTAGTTAAACACAGAAGTAAACACCATATTCCTGACAGTGTCCCTTAAAACCTACAACAAGGATTCCTATAGAATTCTTTCAGAATAACATGCTTGTTAAATTCTATAAGAATCTGTACAATTCTGTAAGAATATATGCCTATAGAATTCCATAAGAATAATGTGCATGTAGAATTCTGTAAGAATATGCCTATAGAATTCCACAAGAATCATGTGCATGTAGAATTCTATAGGAATAATATGCCTATGTAATTCTATAAGAATCACACTGGTGATGATGTAGACCTGAAAAGCTCTGAATAATGACTGTCAGCCTGCTGTGCCTCCTCAATAGAGCATATTTTGCCTGCAAAGTAGCAACAACTTGCTCTGCCAGAAATCCACTGTCTCTGAGCCACACTGACAGACCGTTTCACCATGCTCTGTGCTGCTTTACTGGGCAGCAGTGGCTGAGTGCTCAGAAGGACATCACAAACCAGAAGGCTGCTTATTAAAGTCTCAGGCAGGACATCACAACTGCAGACTCATTGCTAGGGCTCTGCAGATTCTGTTACCACCAATATGTCTTTCCTCTGACTGCTGTTGTGCATTTGAGGAAGACGCTGTTCTCAGTTGTTTGAGTTGTAAGAGTAGAAGAAAGTGTGACTCGAATCCTGCCTCATCATGTATTTATGCCTGTTTTATTTACTAACAGAAAAGGACAGTCTTTTGTTTGCAAATGACTCACTGTACTCAAAAACTGGAGGGTCTGCCGAGCTCTTTGCAGAATTCTAAAAACCTTATATCTCCAAAATGGTAACTTTACAGGAGAAGGCAAAAATATTCTTAGATTGTAATGTAAGTTAATGTAACAAGATTTTATTTTCCCAAGAGAACTGAACAATTTCTGTTCGTTCTTGAAAATGTAACAATACAAAGAGGAACTGAAGTTTTTAATTATGCAAAAAAGTAAAAAAATGACAGTAATGGAGATAAAAGATTTTTGCATGACAGACATTTTTTAATTTTAAAATTTAAAAATAATCTTACATAACACCAGTGTCATGTCAAAACCTGGTGACCTGGGCATTTTTTATTATTTCTCTCCTTGAAATGACGTTATGTAAACATTTCATGATGAGTGGACCAGTACAAATGTTCCAAAGTCATCAAAGCATTAATGTTCAATAAAAGTTAAGAACATTTATTTCTCTTTTATAGGCTATATCTGTTTTTTTGGAATAGGCCCCTCAGAATCATTACATAATTGTCCCATCGCAGTTAATTTTCACAATTATATTTTGTCACAGCAAACAGAAAGTGAATTGGGTGTGTTTTCGTAAGTTGAGTTGAGGCAAACGCATGTAAATAGAAGAAAGCAGAAAATGCATTTGATGAGAATTTATTGAGTCATGGGTTTTTAGGAAAACAACAAAAGCTGTAACTCCTGTTGCTATATAGACGCGGACAATGTCTAAGAATAATTAGCACAATATTTTCTAGTTTAAAAAAAATCAAGATTATCAGTTATGTAAACCATGTAGTAAAAACAGTAACTTAAGCTGTACAGAAAATACTATGTTTTTCTCAGAAAGTAAATCACACCCACAGTGAAACCCACAGTGGAGACAGTGGGGAATTTGCTCTACTCTAGCCTAACAGCTTTTAAAGGCCCCATAACAACCCAGATGTAAATAAAACATTTATGTGTACGTTTAATCTTATTTGTTACCTTTTCCTAATGCTCTTTCATTGCCGCAGATGGGGATCAGAGGAACTTTCTCTCCTTCTAAAGGTCTCAGGTCTAGAGCTAGCTTAACTGCTCTATGAAGCAAGAGTTAAAGCTAATGTTACGGTGTGTGGCAGAAAGAACTGGGCAGGCAGCTCCTTAACAAGCTTCTCTCTCTCTTGTAAACACAAAAAATAACTTGACTGTTGGGGTGCTTGCGTGCACACTTCTTAAAGGAATGTGATCCCCAATTTCCCAACATAATTCACAAGCAAGTGATTATTGCCTTTTAAGCATCGTCATTGTGTTACTTGTCAGTTACGTACGATATCCAGTTACATCACCCTATTGCCCAAGCCTAGTCAAGAACACCTTTAGAGGGTGACAGTGAGTAATGTTTGTTTATTTGAGCTTGAGCTGTTTCTGTCTAGTTTAAAGCTATTAAGTATACTGAATTAGGAGGCAGGATAGCTGATCGGCTAATTCGGCCACTTCGGTCTTGTACTTTAAGAGCTGCATACAGTGAACAAAAGGACAATTAAATTTTTCCTTGCAGTTAATTGCATGGCAATGAATTGTCAGTTAAAATTTCATTAGTCATAGCCTTGTTTTGGAGGTGACAGTGTCCTCAGTCCCATAGTTTTTTGTTTCTTTAATTTAACACACCTGTTTGAACCCATCTGGTAATAATTTAACCCAGTAGCTTCTTTAGAAAAGGAAACCCCAGGAAAAGTGGGACTGGGATTGGGAACCTCTGATACATTGGCTAGTATTAGATCATCAAAGGGAACATGTACAGTACTGTTAGTGCTGTGTTTCTTATTTTAAGTGGATATAGTGACTAAAAATTGGCAGCAAGTGTAATAACAGTATAGCTGACTGCTGCTCTAGTATTAAAAATAAAGAGGAGTTTTGTATGTATGTGCAGGCGTATTAGAAACCATTGCTGTAGTTGAGTGGAGTTCCAGTGGAGAAAAACAGGAAGCTGTCGGAATGCCGTGGCATCAACTCCCAGTAGCTGTAGGGTTCTCGTTCACATCTCTGCACACACTGCACATTCTCTGTGTCTCTGTCCCTGTCTCTCTCTTTCTCTGTCTCTCTTTCTCTGTCTCTCTCCATCTCTTCTCTCTCTCTCTCTCTCTCTCTCTCTCTCTCTCTCTCTGTCTCTCTGTCTCTCTGTCTGTCTGTCTCAGATATTGTACAGTGCTATCTCCAGACCAGAGAGAGTTGTTAATTGTTCTGTTTAAGAATATTGATACATTGGGTGCACATGAATTGACAACAATATCTGGTACCACTGTAAGTAAATAATCCTTTTATTATGTGCTAAAACAACTATGCAGCCTCATAAACATCAGCCCCACAGAGCAAATAAAGATGGTAGACATTTTGACCAATCCTGCTGTGCTGCATCAGATTGCTGTGCTTTATGCCTGTAAATCACTATGACTTCTCCTAGGGCTGAAAAATTACTTTTTTATATCAAAATTGCAACTCAGAACAGTGCAGTTTTCAAATCACAGGAGCTGCATTTTTTTAATTACAGCCTATATTATCAACAATGTTGTTGTAACAAATGAGTTAGACCAATCAGAAGGAACCAAACTCCCATGTGCTGTGACATCACAGCTACAACTAACTGGCCATCTGGCACACTGTGCTCAGGCTTGAGCCAGAAAAAGTGTATATTCTGACTTTCACCTTAATTCATAGAAAACCGCTTCAATTTGAATTGCTGTCAAAATCACAATTAGATCGTTCAGCCCTTCTTCCTCCCTTTATCTGATATTCTTGTATCACAGTGATGCTGTGGGTGTAAAATAGTAGAATAGTAGAAAGTCGTTAATGTATTTCAAATGGTGTCATAAAGAATGGAATGTGGTTCTCTGATTGTTGGGTTTGCACAGCTTTAGTGCTCTGGTCTGGTAAGAGTGCAGGTCTGGCCATTAGCAGCCTTTAGCACTGCCTTTCTGAGAGCGGTGTGTGTCTGTCTGTGTGTGTATGAGGGAGGGAGAGAGAATTTACAGGTGAAAGGTCAGATAATAGTGTGTGTGAGCACAGGGTCAGGGGCCAAAGTCCGTCACCTTCCAACCTTTTGTCTTTTTTGTTGAAGTCACTGGCTTATAACAGTAACATCAGCCTCCAAGGCTTAAACTTGCCTGTAGATCTGTCCAGCTCCTAATTCAGTGTTCTTTAAAACTGTGACCCATAAAATACATCGTACAACTTAGTTTTGAAGTTCATTTCTTTTTTGCTCAAAATTTGAGATTCACATTGTGCAGTCAAGTGCATATCTTGAAGAACACACTTCAGTGTGGCAGTTTTCTGCAAATGTTAGAGTATCTGTGTATTTACTGAATTTAACACTAAAACACATTAAATTTGCCGCAGCCTTTGTACATTTTATGGTTTTTTTTGTATGTTAAATTCAGCAAATTAAACAGTAATTAGTGTGGGGCTAAACTGATCAGGCAAATATATGCAAATACAAAAAAATATGTTTTTCAGCTTAGTTCCTATAAATGCAGTGTGTGGCACTGCAGGTACGTTTTGACATGTCCACATACTGCATCAAAATCCTTATTTAAAAAGTGAGCAATTTTCGGTACCATTATGTTTTTTTGTGTGTTTATTTTTTTTTTATAAACAGCTTTATAATCTCTCAAATCTTTTTTTAAAGCTTGCTGTGGCACTTGGCTCTTGTCCTGAAGATTAATATTCAAGGCATTTTTATGCCAAATTCCTGACATTAAATCTCCAAGAGGAGATTCCAAGAGGTAGCGCTGCTCATCACTTGATTACTGTATTAGACCAAATTACTGTACAGTATTCTTTTCTTTCTGACTACCTTGGAAGAACCATGTATTAAGAAACAGTAGTTTGAAGTACACAGATATTTTCCTGCAAACTGAAAACAGTAAAGTTGTATTTTTTCAAGAGGTGTCTTACAGTCAGTTCTGTATAGTGTTTCCAATTACTAATAGAGCACCACGTATACCCATATAGATATGATTGAGTATGAAATGCCTGTGGTTTTCGGTAGTGGGAAAAGAATGTGTTAAACATTTTACAGGCAGTTTTATAATCCTGTTTCTGCACTCCTTTTTGTTAATTAGTTCATAATGGTGAATTAATTAAACTCTGATACTGGTTATGTTTTTGCACATTTGTGTTAGAGGAAAAATAGGTAACTAAGGGTCCGTTTGAGTTGTGTGGTTGTGAATAAATAATTGCACGTTTAACTTTAACTCCTTTATGCTATTGTGACCAGACTGTTGACTTAGAATGAATGTGAGGTTAGTCCTTGTTGGTGGTGCTGTGGCTAGTTCAAAGTAACTCTGATATGAGAAGAGAGACGTAGCCTAGGACATAATTGCATGTTACTAGATGGCTCATAGTCATTGGCAGCCATGAGAAGAGAGAAGCATCATGGGAAATAACTGAAGGATTGTTGTCTACTGTCGCCTTAGGCTCTGGGTTAGGGGTCAACCCTGATAGTCAGATGGGCTGCTTTGTGGTATTAGTTGGGTCAGTGAGGAAATATAAAGACCCTTTTATGCTTTTTATTGTGATTTTTAAAATGAGCAGAAATAACTTTGCACTCAGTTTATCTGAACTGTGTTAAAAAGAAGGCTGCAACTTGGTAACCTGTTTATCTTGTGTTAGTTGTATTGGTTTGGCTTAGACCTACAAACAATGCATTTGCTTTGCATGTTGTAGCCTAAGTCTGTTTTAAATAGTGCAGATTTTTTTTAAAAGGTCTACTCATAAGATTAAACAAATAATGAAGTCACAGTCCTCCTGCCAGTGAAATCTGCCATTGTTGTTTATAATGCAATTTTTTATATTTGAACTTTTGGGCTTGTGTGATCGCAATGAAACCAAGACACATGTCAAAATCACATCGTTCAACTACTTGCCTTAGTTTTGATGTTTCCTCACATGTTCACCTTGACCAGAGCAACTGTATCAGACTATTCTATAGTAATAGAAAGAAATATATCATTGTTCTTTTGCTTTACCAGTTGACCAGTGCACCTGTATTCTGCATAATTAGCTTTATGCTGGTCATCTGAGATGCATGTGAGTCATGTGTTTTAGCTGTGTAAACGCACAACTGAACCTCTTCCTGAAACTGAACACAATTGAAAATCTTCCTCATGCAATACGTCACTGGGTACATGATTTGTGTCTGCGAGGAAGATAATCATGGAGGGTGCACGTGGTTGGGGACCAGATGAAATGAAATGTTTAATAGCAGTATGGACAGACACTACTGTGCAAAACAAACTGCACACAGTTTAATTAACACCTGGTAATTGGTTGCCATGTAATGAGTGGATTGGCATATTCTGTTCCACACAGCAATGGGATTTCAGTCTGCCTAACCAGAGACTCATTTGACTACCAAGTGTAAATGCATGTGGCTACAATCTTATCAGGATACAACTCCAGATACTGATCACATGAAGTGACCAGGTGTAAACAGGATCCTAGATTCAGTTTTCACAGAAATGCTGAGGATTTAATGGTAACAAATTAAAACAGACTTTCCATATAATTGCACAGAATTGAGTTGATGTGATTAGGCTGTCCTGTTCCTCAGTCTGTAGACAGCAGCGAAAACGTAAACTTTGAATAGCTTTAAATTAATACAAATGTGTTTTATCTGCATGTATCGTACTTTGTTTTACTTTAATAAATCATTAATTTTATAAACTGGCTCTATTCTAGACCAGGGTAAACAATTGCAATGCAAAATGGCCAAATGTACATAATAAAGCAGGCTGCAGTGTGGTAACCCAGTTACATTGTATTAGTTGTATTGGCTGTGAATTATTAGCAATACTTCTCCAAAATATCAGTTCAAGTCTCTGTAGGTCATTTGAAGGTGTAATTCTTTAAAGGTCCTTCAAGATTAAACTAATAATAAAGTAATGGTTCTGCTGCCATCAAAATCTATGTGTGTGAATGGCTAATTTCTAGACCAAATGTAACAATTGCAGTGAAAATAGTAAATATATAAAATTCTTGATGCAATGAAATACCTGCACAGACTGATAGACATTAGGTTTTCAATGTTAATGTCACCACCATCAGAAGTTTTCAAAAGTTTTATATAACTATAAAAACAGTCATGTGTCCTTAGGAGCTCTTTTCCACTTACTCAAATATTATTTATTTAATTAAAACATTGGATGAAGAATCAAAAGTTAAAATGTTAAAATAAAATGGCTACTTAAACATCCAATTTTGTCAGTTCCACAGAGTGTGAACTCCTTCAGTTATTTCATCTTAAATATTGGCATCAAGGTTGACAGAGTTGATTGTAATTAAAGAGGCCTGTTGGGTCAAAGTGCTAATAAACCTGGTTAAAGCAGGGAGCAGACTGAAAGAGTAGGCAAGAAGAAGGACCAAGACAAGACATGCAAGGAAACTGAAAGACCTCAGAAAAAGAAAATTAAGGGAAGTTGAGAAAATGGAGTAAAGTGAACGTCTGTATTAAAAAATGACATTTCCTGCTGATTCTTTTTCTAAAATAAATCTTTCCAAAAATAACAGTTTGGTATAAATAACAAGTAGAATGTGTCAAGTAGAAGTAACAAATTAAGTGATCAACTGCAGAAAAGATTTTGGGAAAAATAATGAAAAGCTTCAGCCACAGATCTAAAGGGTGTAAAATTCAGAATTGTAAAAGTTCAGTGAGGTTGCTTTTCACATACCTGTTTTTAGTGCCACATGTCTTCCAAATTACACAACATTCTTTCCATCATAAGAAAATCCTAGAAATGTTTTTCTCACAAATGCCAGCTATAGCTTCCATTCATCTTTTGCTTGTCTGCTGAAAAAAGACTTGAAGCAAAAAGAAACATATCTTCAGATCCCTTATGATTATCAGTCCAGTCATATATGATACTGTTTAATCATAAGTAAAAACTGTCCATTCTCCTTTCCATAGTGCCAGCATTGAGTTTGTATCAGGTTGCTATTGAAACACTTTTCTTTCCTCAAGTTTCATGACAAATGCTCCAAAATGACTTAAAATCTTGTTACATTATTTTACATTAAATGTTGGGAATGTTTTTCCTTCTACTGTCAAGAGACAGGAGATAAAGGGTTTTGTTCTGACAGCAACAATATTCAGAAGACTGGTGACATGTTTATTTGAAAATTCCCATAATCGTCCTCCACAAAATAAAATACATTTACTAGATGAAAAAATCAATATTATTATTATTAGCTTTACATCATGTGAGGCTCTTGAAATTTTAAAAAGATTCTTCACGCTCGCATCTCATTTACAAAAATGATTATTGAAGAACCGTCCATTGAAAGGTTCTTCAGAAAACTGAATGTGGTTCTTCTATGGCGTTCCTCAAAATAATTTTTTTTGGTTCTATTAGATCTTTCTTTTTAAGTGTAAATTCTTCATGCATGCGCAGCTTGCATCAGTCTTGAGGACTTTGTGATCTCAGTACCAGATAATCATATGATTTTAATTTACAGAAGGCTGTATAGAGAGAGTAACAGCTGCACAATGATCAAATTAATATATGGACTTTCTTCCGTTTTAGGCTTTTTAAAATTATTCCAGGATGTTGAATTCCACCTGGAGTTCTGTTGAATGAAAAATGGTAATATTTATTTAATATTTATGTATTTATAAGCTTAGCTTATTATCCAGTCCTAACACATGACTGTGTTTCTCACGCTGTAGAAAAATTGCAAACTTTTCTTCTTTTTTTTTTTCCTTTTATGAATTATACTTTTAATAAATCTTCATTCAGCCTTCACTTGAAGCTGTTTGGCTAAATAAGGTCACATGAGTAACAGAATCTGATCTAGGCTTGTTCCTGTTGTGTGTTTCATATCCCGTACAATACGGTCCTGCTCACACCAAATGAATCTACTCAGAAATAATTGTCAAAGAAACCCTAAAAGACAATAAACACTCTAAATATAAGCCTAGAGTAGCCTTTATTACTCTGGGAACTTGTTGATCATTTGTGCTGTCAGTTAAAACTTGCGTTGCGTAGTCCAAGCATTCTTTAGCTTGAACTTGTGTTTGCTCTCAGAGCTCTTCATGGCAAGTCTCCGGTTTCTAGCAGGGGTCTTCATACAAGCAGCCCCAAAAAGCCTTTGAGCATGCATTTTATGACCCTGTTTCAGTGACTCTATTTCCCTGCGCTTCTTTGTTTTTAACCATTTTCATGTGCACTACTCTTGAACCTTTGATATTGAATCTGGCAGGCCATACTTAAAACAAACCAAACCCTGAAGAAACCAAGACACAGGCCATCTGGTGTGGAGAGTTGATCTGAGAGTGTTTTTCGAGAGGCTTTCCACCAATGGAGTTGGTGCAATAGAGGAATGTGGAATGGTCAGCACATTGAGGAGTTCATTCTCCATAGATTGATGCCTGTAGACAGTCACAGAGAAAGGAGCAAAGCACCACCTAGTTGTGTGCATCAGGCTACTATTTCATACTTTTGCACAGCACTGAATTTACTAATATTGGGTGCATGAAAATGTTTGAGGGTTTTCACTCCATTACCATTTTTTCCTTAATATACATTGAAATGACAATCAGGGAAGTTTGTAGCTATTTGTTTTCATCAGCATTATGGTGGTAACTAGATCATTTTAATGCAAATTTAAATAGTACAGTTGGTATTTTTAGCTTTTTAATAAGGATATGCATGGATACACGGCTGTAAAGTTCGACAGCAAGTATGTTTCCATCAACTTCTGCGCGAATTGCAAGCGATGAAATGAAAAATGTTTACATTTTTTTTTTTTTTGATGCCCAGCAAACAAGCTGATTTTTAGCAATAAAATGCTTTACATAATGCAATAAACTGTTGTTGCATAGATTTCATCAATAAAATCAAACAAAGTTTTGTTGATATTTATGAAATATTACTGATAATTTATTTTTCCATAGCCTACATTGGCACACTCTCTGAAGTGTTTTGTTAAGAAAACACAATAAAAGACCGTTTGGATGTAAATAATACTGTGAAAAACAAGAGCCTTAACATGAGCACGTAGCCATGGTGTCATTAAGAATGTGATTGAGAATGCAGAGGTAATGCCCTTATTGGTTTTAGATATAATAAAAAACCAATGGAAAGAGGTTCCTTTGCTCTTAATGTTATCTTGACAAATCAATTTGCTGGCGTGTCATCCAATGAAAAGCCCACAAGTCGTCACCATTTACTGATGCGCTAGTTAGCTCTAGTGCTAGTGTTGGATCATTAGCTCATCTGAAAGTCTCTGTTACTCACAGAAACCTACCAGTTTAACCCACAATGTCCAAAAGATTCCCCTTTTCTACTTTCAAATAATAAAACATGTTTTCAAAGGTACACCTCTGTTTGCATCTACATTTCCTTTGTGACTTATTTTTATTTATTTGTGTATTTTATAGCCTGCTAGCAGTGCTCTAGGGTACTCTATTGCATACTGATTTAAAAGTCGCTCTGGATAACAGCGTCTGCTAAATGCTGTAAATGTACAAGCTACTATATGTTAATATCAGCTGAGGCTGAATGAATTAATCAGAATGCTTAACTTCATCATTAAATCCAGATGGTGTATCAGTGACCACTGGTTACTGCATTCTGCATGGTTACTGAGTTCTGTACATTTTAGGAAGGTGGCAAGCTCCAAAACCCTTTCTTCAGTGTTTTAGAAAATATGGTGGTTTTAATTAGGTGAGTATTAAACATAAACTTGGAGAGATGTGAGAGTCCAACTTTTCACCTGCTTTCACTTTTTCAAACCTGACGTCATATTCGTAGAGTTGTTTTTCCCATAGCTATAAAGCAGGACTCTGAGCGGAACATATGTCTGAACATTTAAATGCTGTTAAATGAAGGAAGACAGGCGTACCCAGCTGTGAGCGAGGGACTTAGAATGGCCTGCAGACGAACAGTGGAAACTTTCAGTGATTCCACTATCAAAACAGACCATGGCAAGTTTTACCAGGCGCTTACATGGAGTCTACACTCATGTTGTTTTGCCTCAGGGTTTCACATAACAGGGTTTTTATTAATAGAATAACACAGAAGGTCTTAAGAGAAATAATATTGTTAATGGTAGAAATAGAATTTTATGTTAATATGGCAAAAATGTACAGCTGTTTATGTAGCTTTATGGATGTTTAGTTTTCTTATGATTCTATTTGTACCCCTACTCGTTTTAACATGGTGTGTAACAGTTCAACAGTGCCCCCCCCTCATACACACACACACACACACACACACACACAGACCAGGATGCATGGAAGGTCTTACATAATATTATGTGAGCTGCTCCTGGCCCATCAAAGGGAGCCTTATGTGGGACAGAGTTGTAAATATCACTTCAGCATGTGACACTGGTTATCATGTGGTTAAAGATAGGATGGAGCATATTTGTTTTTCCACCAACTGTTGGGCTGGAACTGCAACTTGTTTCTTAATGAAAGTAACAATGAAAGTATGAAGAATCTGTATTCATACCTTGTAGCATTCGTACAATTGATGATGCATACTGTCTCTTCACAGAGATTAGTTAAGGGGCAGGCAGTTGTCACAAGTCTCCTCACAGTTGCTGCCTGTGTCAGGCTTCACACAAGTCTCTCTCACACAGGTGCGCACACACACACACACACACACACACACACACACACACACACACACACACACACAAACGTTGCATGCCAAGGACCCAGCTGATTTTGTTTGGCCTCTCACGACCAGCCAATAAGTTCACCCGAGTGGGCAGCCACCTCCCACCGCGGTCATAGGGCTATTGAGGGTTTGTGTGTGTGAGCGTGTGTGAATGTGAGAGGCACACAGGGCTTAGTACACTTCAGAAACATCAAGCCCTCGCTGTTCTGTGTTCTAGCTTCTTTAATATGGAAGAAGACCTGTTCAGATATTGCTTTTTTCCATTCAGTATTTTTAGCTACAGCTAAAATCAAATCACAAAAGTAGACCGGTATGTTCTTTAGCGTTCCCCTGAAATATGCACCTGAAATTTGGTCCGAAAAACTGAAATTTTGGTCTGAATGTGAATACAGGCTAGGAATTTTCTGTCTGAGTCCGGCTCTACTGGGCACAGCATCATTATCTAAGTCTGAAACTGACCTGAGCCCGACATAATTGCCAGATCCTGACCCAGTTCTAATTACGATATCAAGTTGCTTGTCCAGAACTGACCCAGGGCTCAACAAAATTCTGTCCAAAACAGATCAAAACTAGCCCATAGTAACTCAAAGCACCAAAAAAAAGCCTGATCTTTCTAATGATGGTGCCAATTATATTACTCTATAGAAACAATACCATTAAGATGTCATTAGACTACAAACATATAAAATATAATGTAAAAACAAGTAGTAATAATAAATAAAGTAAATAATAATTTGACAATAAGATAATCAGGTGTCCATTCCATACAGCTCTATGCTCACGCTGTGCAGTGCTGATATAGCGAGATGTTTGTCTATTTCTTTAATAGAACAAATTACATGTAAAATATTGAACATAAAAATACTTTGCAAACAAATACAAGTCTTTTTGACGGCTCTGCTCATGGTCTTGTCCTGAATCAGTTTGTGGTTTTATTTCAAACGTCCTTTTTTCTCAGAAACGCTGTACTTGTGGACCTCTGTGCTAAATTCTTTCAACAACATGAGTGACCCCAGCATGCCAGATTAAAAAGTGCTTTAATGTAATGACCGTAGGGGGGAAGAATAAAGTGAGCAGGAAAACAAAACGGGGGAAGCACAGGGTAAAATATTTAACAGTTGGGAAGAAAAGGGAGGTGGGTCATGAGAATGTGAAATCTGAACCTGACCCAAGCCCAACATCCATCCTTCCATCCATCATCTAAACCGCTTATCCTTCTGGGTCGCGGTGGGGTGGTGGAGCCTATCCCAGCTGTCATATATTGACCAAATATTCTGAGCCCATTGTGAATTTGCCACACTGAAGGCATTAAGGGATGTGGGTGTTAACTTGTGTTACTTTGGTTTGGAATCTGTGTGTCTGCATGTGTGTATGTGAGAGTGGGGTGAGATGGAGGGACGTTTGTTGGAGAGAGGGAAATACTAAAGCAGAGGTCGGTTTTGTGAGTTTTGTAGATTTATGTATTTGTGGTGACCACCCCAGACAGTGAAGGAACACTTAGTGATGACCAAACTTTGTGCTTTTCAAATACATGTTTTGTTTTTTTTGTTTTTTTTACATACTAGAGTACACCTTTAGTTAAATGTAATACCTCTATGCTTTGTACTCAGTTCCAAATCTATGCTGCAGTCATGTGCTCATTGGAACGTTGGACGTACAAGATGGTTAATAAATAAATACATCTTCACTCTATTCAGATGCTTGTTGAAAGATACGCCCACCACTGGATGGAGATAGCATGGAGGTCCAGAGAATTCATTCTTATAGCTGTGTGTAGCCTTTTCTTTGCTGTTTTAAAAAGGACATATACTATATAGAAACACAGAAGCTGTATGTATTTTTCAGTGTTTGACCACTGGAAAAGGTGAAAGGTCACAGCAAAAGCCAGACACCACTCTTCGTTTATTTAATTAGTCATTAATTTTTCAGGAGATATTTCTGAGAAGATTATATATATAAAATAGTTCACTTGCATAAGAAAGAGGAAAGTCAACAGAAAATAAGTGAAAAGCAGGAGTTTCCAGAACTAGAGTTCAAGAAATGTTTCAAAGATACAGAGAAAATCCAATTCCTAATATCTGTGCAAGACCTGGTAGACCACTGAATCTGTCCCTATCAGATAAACAGCACTTAAAGCTTTAATCTTTGAGAGCGAGGAGGAAATCAAGCTCCACTCTTGCTTCAGATCTGAAAAAATCCACAAGAAAAAAATCCATCTTTCATTTGAATAAAACACTTTTTTTTTTTTTGATTTCTGTATAAAAATGTTTAACCTTTCAGCCCTAATTATAGATCTAAAATTTGCAAAAATTTGCAAATCAAACAAAGAAGATGCTGGTGTTCTCAGAACAATGGACTGAGTCCAGACCTCAGCATCATTGAATAAGGACACAATGAATACTGAAAAAAGATTATATTTAGTTGCTGAGGCTTTTGTCTTCTGTTAACTATGTTTTCTGATATTTTTTTCCTGCTGCTGAAAAATTGCCTGGAAATTAAATATCTGAAACTTTAAACTGTATTAACTAGAATACCTAGTTCCCCCCTGTAAATATGACTATTCTGTGCAATTTGCAAATCAGAAATTGGTACATTTTTTGGTAAATTTTGTTTTTGCTCCAACTCAACTCGAACACAGTCTTAACACCCATAGTTTATAAACCATTTTTTTTCTTAAATAATTGAGGAACATGAGTTTATGGCTTTTTTAAGAGGAGGAGAATTAGATGCAAAGAGTTTAACAGCTTGAAATGTGCTCCATTAGTTCACTCATTCTTTCTGCAGTTGGTAGATCTTTCCATAACAGCTAGAGAACTGCTGTGGCGTGCTTCCATATGTAGATGAAGGTCGTGCTACATTTAGCAGCATTTCATCAAACTGAAATGTTATGTACAAATTGTTCGCCCACATGATACACAAAATAGTTGGACAGCTCATGCAGACTTGTGGAGTCTAGCCCAGGAAACAGTTATCTGTAAGGTAATGATGGTTGGCAGCAATATGAATAATTAGCTGCCAGTATTTGCCAAAGGCTTAATTTAGCCACAAGCTTCTCTTTGTGCCTGAATCTCTACTTTATGTCCAAGATGGAGAAACTGAATCCTTCTATTCCTGTTAAGACGTTTAAGGAAGACCCATGGCTGCAAGCAAGAGGCCCTCCTCTCAGAGAGAGAAAGTGTGTGTGTGTGTGCAGGAGTGGAAGAGAGAGAGAGAGAGACACTGAAAAAGAGAATGAATGAGACAAAGAGAGAGCGCACACACAAAGACTTCACCAAAGATTTATACCAGCTGTCTGAGAGATGGCTTTGGTGTATGCAGCCAGGTAGAAATTGAAAGGAGCCTGTTTATAGAAAGAGTCCAAAATGTCAAACTTTTTTTTTGTCTAAAATTATTTCCTCTTTTTATTCAGTCCAGTATTTATATTTTGTTTAATTTTTTTGTTAACATCAAAGAAAAGTATGTTTTATTATTCAGTTATATATATTGTACTATACAGCCAAATCCTTTAGCTCTTTTTCATTAGATGTTTTTCTTTCTGTGTACACACAGTACATTTTTTTTTCGGTGAGTGTACACAAATAGATGGGAACTCCGCATTTGTTAGTCATCTCTCTAGAAGAGCTTTAGAGAACACCCGCCTTCTTCATCCGTCCTGAAGGCCTTTTCCCAGGATGCACTTCCACATGAACTCTATACACACTACCACTGTCGGGCCATCTGGTCCACAGAGAAAGGGCCGACTTTTACGAGCAGGTAACTCGAGTGGAATCACAACTCTGACTTTACTCGCAGCTGCTTCTGCTCTGTGGTCGGCAGAGATATAATTAGCGTTTGATCGGGCCTTTGGTAAAGCTGTTAAGTTTCGACAAGGCGGCATGAAGAGATCTCGAAAGGAACACTTTACATGAGAGTGGGCTGAGGGGTGTGTGTGTGTGTGTTTGTGTGGGGGTTGGGGGTTTGAAATGGAGATGGGTTGTGTGTGCATGTGCGTGCGTGCATGTGTGTGCGTGCATGTGTGTGCGTGTACGTGTGTGCATGTGTGGGTCCCTTTCCCTCCCCTCCCTTTATTCTCCTAAGGAAACATTTTATTTAGAAGCATATTTAGTGATTTTTTTTTCTATCTTGTTCAAATGCCGGAAAGCTTTTTTTCCTTAAAACTTGAGCCCTTAAAACCTGTAACCTAATCTTTTGATTGATGGACGTCCCTTAAACAACAATGAAATAATTCCTGAACAGATGAATGACAGAACAACAGGTCATCAATCCATCACCAACTTGTCAGAACATAGGAAACTGAGAGCAAGTGTGACTTTGTTTGGTGCTTGAAAGAACTGGCAAAGGCAGGGACCCCCTTTGCTCCACATCAGTGTTGCTCACTCAACTGATAAGCTATTGTGCTCATTCTCCACCCAAAGTGCCACTTTCTCAAACCTTGACAACTGTGTGTACAGATACAGAACACTGAGACTACTTGATAATTGTGTTATTTCAGACATATAACACTTAAGGGTTGCATGTTATGCCTAATGGTCAGTCACTGACCATGCACCTAAACCTTTCCTGAAATTGTGTTGTAAATGCAAAATGTTAATTAATTGAACTGAATTTGCATAAATTTATTAAGTGTAATTAGTCATGATTAGCTATAGAATAATTTTTTTGACATTTTGATTTTTGCCTTTAGCTCTTTTTGAAGCCTACTGTTGTCATAGAGAATTTCATATACTTGGCTCAAACTGAAGTTTGGAAATCAAAGTGGATAATAAGCAAATACATTGCACTTTATTGTACATATTTATAGGCTTGGCAGTTGAGCAGTGTAATAATTTAAGGGGGTGCATGTCATATTCCTGTTATTAATGTTGTGCAAACATGAATTATCAGTACTCCGTACTGAGTGTTCCTCTTTGAAAGTAAACTATATGGGATTGCCATTAGCAGTAACACAAGGGCAGAGCTGGCCCAGGGGGCAGATTTGGCCTAAAAAGACTTTTGTTTGGCATTCCAGGCATCATTTACTTTGTCAGTAACATGAGCCTTAGACGGCAGAGATCCAATACTTGTGAAGTTCCTTGTTTTTTGTGACATGGAACTCACTATTTGTATTATATTTATCTAATGTGGAAAAAATCACATCCAGGTGAAGATGAGAATTTGTGCGCATTTGAGCCGAATATACCCTGATTCAGTAAATCAAAGTTACATTGCTGTAAATGTGATGTTTTGTCCTTGTTTTCTCACAGGTGCTGCGTTTTTTCTGTGAGAGCTGCTCCGTGCCCATCTGTAGGGAGTGCAGTGTTGGGAGACACGTGGGCCACAGTGTCTCCTACCTGCAGGATGCGCTGCATGACTCCAGAGCGCTCACTATCCAGCTGCTTGCTGATGCGCAGCAGGGCAGACAGGCTGTGCAGGTACGGAACTACTCTTTACTACTTAACTACTCTTCATTATTTTGTGCATAGAATTTTTGTCATTTAGTTCTGTGGTCATTATAAAATGTTAATTTTGTCTTCGCTTTTCATGCATTCATGTAGACTCTATTTTATACTGCTTCAGCCTAAAATTCTTTATTGGCTGCCATAGTTTTAAAAGAGACCCAAGTAAAGGAAAAAAAACACACAAATATGTATGTATCCTTTCCAAAAAGACTGTCAAAAGAAGGCTGTGGTGTTTTCTAGAGGGGTCATCATGTCTCCACCCCTTCTTCGCCCTGAATAGAGCAGCTCTGTGTGCACTGCCAGCCTGTATTCACAGCCCTGATGGCCTGAGCAGGATGGATCATTAGTCCAACACAGAGGAAATGTTTCTATCACTCACACTTTTGCTTGAAAGAACGACAGCAGGGGGTCGGGGTGGGGTGGTGTGCATCCCCAGAGAGAGAGCTGTTCATGTGTTCTTTGGTGACACTGAGCAGAGCTGATCTGCAAGAAGACCCAGCAGAGAATTTGAAAGTGAAAGGCTAAACAGACTGGTCCATTTTGAGTGAGGCTGCTATTGAAGAGGCATTCCAGGGGGTGTTGCAGCCCCACCCTCTCTTTAATGTGGCAATTGCATTTGAATGCCCTTTCCTGCCCCCTCACCACCCCCTTTTGCCACACTAAGCTGCTTTGCACATGGGGTAGTACCCAAAACAAGTCTTAGATTGTTCAGGATGGGTATTGCTGCTCTAGTGCACTGATCTTTGGCTAGCTGGTGTACTGATGCACACATGCACAGACAGTTCTACTCATTGACTCTTTTACTAACTTGTTTTGGGGTTTAACAGTCCCCTGAAGTTTGTGTGATATTTATCTCCTGAAACTAAAGGTCACCTGGAAAATTGCACCGTACTGCTCACACTATTTTTGTGGAAGGCTTGCGATCCCCTTTTGTAGAACCTCATCAGCTCCAGGCCTGAAGCCTCGGAGTAGAGAGGCTGGCTGCAGCCGTACACGGTCGATTGGACTGTTGTACTTTGTCCTAATCCTATTACTGTGTGGTGTTAAATGGGAAGCTTCTAAACATTTATGGGCTTGAAAGCTCCTGCAGGGTTTTAACAATGCCAGTGGTAAACACAGTGCTGAAAGCGCCCTGACTGTGACAGGCCCGTGCCACAACAGACCCCTGACCACTCCAGCTGCATCAGCGCTAACTAATCCCATTTACCGGATTTTACCGGTTCAGTTCAGCAGCAGCTTATCCCACCTCACTTGGAGTTCCAATCAGGAGTTGCTGGAACAACTCTGCTGCTTTATTAACAGAGAGCATGGTAAACACATGCATGGGAGGATCTAATTGTTGACGTCGTGTGTTGCGTTCTGTCCTGTGACGGCAGTCTTTCTGGAATTGATATGAATGAGGAGTGATAGGGAGTTTGCCATTTTTGACTGACATTTTTAAGATGAGTGTTCTTACATGCCGGTGTACTTATATTCCACAGACCATGCCTGTGCATAACACCTAGTGGCTGAAACTAAGGACCTTAGCATGTAAATGATCAGTTTTTAAACCACAAATTGTTCAAGTAATGCTATCAGTTAGAGTAATTTAATTTGATTTAATTACTGATGAACAGTTACTATGTGAACGAGCAGGTTAATCATTCAAGTTGAGGAATGTTTTTGAATGGTACACACGAGGGCTTAATAGGAAATAGGTTGTGCTAGATAGGCCTACTAAAAATGAACTCCTATTCGAGAGGATGACAGCAGAACTACAATGATGTACCACATCAAAAACAAACATCCTCGTATGATAACACAAACAACATTATCACACATGGGTGTGCAGAATTATAGAGAAGGACTTGGTGGGTGGTGACGGCTTTCAAGAGGTACTGAGAACACTGAGCCAAAGCTGGCCACGGTAATTTGTTTTTGGGCTCATAATGAGAGTAAATAAACTTTAGCTCATCTTTAGATAAGTCATGTCAACTTTTTTATTAGTATTTGATCATATAATCATGAACATAGTATAATTTATAGTGTAAGCAAAACAAGATTCTTATGTAGGGCATGTTTTAATACAGTTTTGGGCTGTTTACTTCATATACATGCTTATGCCTGGAACGTCTATCAGTGCTACGTTCCACAGTCCATACAAGAAACATTTTTAATATATCTGTGTATTAATACAGAATTCAGGTGACGTGTGCGCTCATAAGTGTGCATTTGTCAATTATTTTACAACGCCTTACAATGTGGCTCAGCCAATCAGATTTCAGAACAAGATTTAGTTGTGACCAGCCATCACAAAACTGCATTTCTTACTGTCTATTTCTTAGTTAGCTGTTAAAAAAAAGTTAGACAGCTTTAGGTTTATGTAAAAGGTAGAAATAATCTCAAACTGAAAAAAGAACATTAAAGGCAGACGGTGAAAGTGTGATCTGAGGTCGCAGTTGACGTGCAGAGAGGGAGAGCTGTGCCCAGATCCCCTCTGCCAGAGCATTGTACTGTTTAGACAGAGGCCAAGGGTCATGACACTGCAGTTTGACCTCTTTTTTTTCCGCCTTCCCTCCTCCTCTTTAACGTCACAAAGGAAGCCCTCATGCTTTCTTGGGAACCGTTCAGGTTTTCTGGGCGTGTGTGTTTGTGGAAGGTCTTAATTTTGTAGATGTCTGTATTTAGGAATAATATATTCACTATCTTTTACTAAGAGCTTCTATCTATAGGTTTGGTAAGGTTTTCTGTTCTGGAATGAATTAAACTGTTTGTTGGAGTCTTTTTTCTTTGAAGACATGAAATTTGACTTTTTTGTGAAGCCAGGTGCTTTCTGTATGCTTTGTACTACAAGAATCAGTTTTATATGATAAAGTGCAAATGAGCCAAAAACAGCCATTGAATGGATGATGTTATTTTAAAAAATGTTTTTCCTTTCTTTCTGTTTTTCACTTACATTTTATTATATGCTGTCTTCCATTAACAATAAGTGGTCTGAATGTTGTTATTCACAGCTGAGCATTGAGAAGGCCCAAGCCATCGCTGAGCAGGTGGAGCTGAAGGCTAAGGTGGTGCAGTCAGAGGTAAAGACCACCACGCTCCGTCATAAGAAAGCCCTGGAGGAGCGCGAGTGTGAGCTGCTATGGAAGGTAAACAGGCACTGGGCTTTACTGCTCTTTAGAGAGGCCTGATCACATAACCATTAGCATTGGTAACAGGGGTTTTATTCACTTGACTGAAATATTGGCTTGCCACTAAGGCTACACTGGGCAGAAACATGCTCTATTCAGACACAAGCAATTCTTTGTGATGTTGAGGGTCAAACAGCTCTGTATAAAGTTACAGCTCGTTCTTTGTTTTTGAGCAGGAGGCTTTGCGTAGGCTTTCTTTTAACTCTGTGGTACCAAGTGTCATTCAAACAAACCACTGCATAAATTCTAAAGTTTCCTCACATTTTTTGGAGTCTATTGTTAAACCTACAACTGCAGTTTAGACTTGAAATCATAGCACAGTTTTACCGTGTCTTCTAGTGTATTGTCTAAAAAAGCCTTTTAAATGCAGTTATTTAAATATATATTCATATAGTTTAACAGTGGAAGTTTATGTGCTATAAACCAGTATGTCATGTACTAGTGCATTTCATGTTGCAGTCAGGTGGCCTAAATTAACCTTTAAACTGCTTTTTAAAGCATCGTCTCTTCCCTGTTCCATTCTCCATTCTTGTTTCCCTGTACAGTTGGAGAAGATCCGCCAAGTGAAGGCTAAGTCACTGTACCTTCAGGTAGAGAAGCTCCACCAGAACCTCACCAAGCTGGACAGCACTATTGCTACAGTGACAAAGGTGCTGGAGGAGGGTCGCAGCATGGACATCCTGCTAGCACGCGAGCACATGCTGAACCAGCTGCAGGAGCTCAAAGCGCTACGCTGCATTCTGCAGCCACAGGAGGACGACAGAATTATGTTCACACCTCCAGATCAGGCGCTTCTGATTGCCATTAAGTCCATGGGCCTCATCAGCAGTGGAGCTTTTGCATCAGCCACCAAAGCCCATGGGGAAGGCCTCAAGAGAGCTCTGCAGGGAAAGCTGACTTCATTTACGGTGGTGGGTTACGACCACGACGGAGAGCCACGGCTGTCTGGTGGTGATGGTGTTTCTGTGGTCTTAATGAGTCCAGATGGAAACCTGTCGAGTGCCGATGTATCTGACCACCAGGATGGCTCCTACACAGTCAGCTACCTCCCCAAAAGTGAAGGTG
Source organism: Colossoma macropomum (assembly GCF_904425465.1). NCBI lineage: Eukaryota > Metazoa > Chordata > Actinopteri > Characiformes > Serrasalmidae > Colossoma > Colossoma macropomum. The sequence goes on along the minus strand of NW_023494785.1, from coordinate 17,577,932 downwards.
AGCACCTACTCTCCGTGCTTATCTGCAACCAGCACATTGAGGGAAGCCCCTTCAAAGTCATGGTCAAATCTGGCCGCAGCTATGGAGGCATTGGTCTGCCTGTTGCATCCTTTGGTGGAGAGGGTGATGGTGATGGACAGTTATGTCGACCCTGGGGGATCTGTGTTGATAAGGAAGGCTATGTGATTGTGGCTGACCGAAGCAACAATCGCATCCAGATCTTCAAGCCATGTGGCACCTTTCACCACAAATTCGGCACTTTGGGCTCACGGCCTGGCCAGTTTGACCGACCTGCGGGGGTTGCCTGCGACAGCCAGAGGAGAATCATTGTGGCTGATAAGGACAATCATCGCATCCAGATTTTTACCTTCGATGGTCAGTTCCTTCTCAAGTTTGGTGAAAAGGGAACCAAAAATGGGCAGTTCAACTACCCCTGGGATGTGGCTGTTAATTTGGAGGGGAAGATTCTGGTCTCAGACACGCGTAACCACCGAGTACAGCTGTTTGGGCCTGATGGAGTGTTCCTCAACAAGTACGGTTTCGAAGGCGCCCTCTGGAAGCATTTCGACTCTCCTCGAGGAGTTGCCTTCAATCAGGAGGGCCACCTAGTGGTGACTGACTTCAACAATCATCGTCTGCTCGTCATCAGGCCTGACTGCCAGTCGGCTCGCTTTCTTGGCTCCGAGGGAACGGGTAATGGGCAGTTCTTGCGTCCGCAAGGCGTAGCTGTAGACCAGGAGGATCGCATTATCGTGGCTGACTCTCGAAACCATCGTATTCAGGTGTTTGAACCCAACGGCAACTTCTTATGCAAGTTCGGGACTCAGGGTAGCGGCTTCGGGCAGATGGATCGCCCATCGGGTATAGCTGTTACCCCTGACGGAATGATTGTAGCCGTTGACTTCGGAAACAACCGAATCCTCATGTTCTGAGCTACTTTGTTCAAGGTTTGAAATATATGGTAGCTGAGGAGGTAAAAAGAAGATTTAGGTACACACTCATCAGGAGCAAACATGGCTGAAAGTATGGCAGTAGTACAGAGCCTTTTACACATCTATATTTATCATGATTGTAGTTTAATTTGCGCTGCTGGCGAAAGTGTCCCTGTTGTACACAAGCCATTTGAGTAGGAGTAGAGCAAAAAGACTGTGGTCGCTGGTAGTTTAGGCTATTTTGCTCTTGATCTGTGTCTTGAAATCTTTCTTGTTTGTTTGATTTTTTTCTCAGGGAATTTCTAGCATTCTTGAAATAATTTTCTGTCTCTGCATTATACCTACCTCATCTAGCCTATGTATGAATGTACTCTCTTGTGTGTGCAGAGTCTGTTCTGTGAAGTTTTATAAAGACGTCTACCTCAGTGCTTTTTTATTTGTAGAGTCAGAGAACATAACATAAGAAATGAAGCAATGTTTGGTTGATATTTGCACAGCTCGCACAAATTTCTTCTGATTGTTACTGTGCGCAGAACACAGGTTGGACCCCTGAATGTTTGAGTACAGTGCACCAAAAGACTAGGGCTGCATGGGCAGAAACATTTGGATAATGTTTTGATAAATCTACTGTTTTTTTTTCTGAATTTCATGTTTTAAAATTTTTCATTTGCGTCATACCTCATCTAAACCTCTTACCTCACAGCTTAAATGTACCTCTGTGTACAGTTGCCTCATTTTGCATACCTCACTTTGTGTTGTTTTTCATTTAAAGATTATGCAAGCCTATGGAAAACTACCAACTACCAAAATGCATGATTGCCTACAGAAATAATTATTACGAGCTTTTGCTAAATTACTTGGTAAGTCTATTAGTACAGAATAGAGTCCAGAGTTGAATAATGCAAGAAACTAATAGCTCCCATTTCAAAAAAAACATTTAAAAGAAAAGGGGCAAAAAGAATGCTATGAAGATTACTTTTTTATTATAAATTCTTTGGGACCTATGATAAAATTTAATCATCCCTTATTTTGCTTATTTATGTATTTGTTTGTTCTTCATCTAATGCACCATTAAGATGAAGTGAAGATTATCAGAAAGATTGTTTGGCACATGGCTGACTTGCTGTAATTGGCAAACTTGGATGTAATCCAAACCTGGTAGGACTCCATTGTTTATTTTGATGAAAGGCCTTTCCAAATGTCTGGAATGTATTTATTGGCCAAATCCAAAAAGAAATAACTTGGATCTCTTGGGAGACCATTTGCTCTGTCAGTGGAACACAGTTTGAAAACAAATCGAATCATTTGAGTGTGGTCTAAAATTAGAGATGTTTTGCTTTATTTGTGGGGAACCACTTTAATGAATGCTATTGCCTGCTTCTTTGATTATTTATTAAAAAGAAAGCATTGGAAAGCAACAAAAAAGACAAGCACTGACATCCATAAGTCCAACAGTACACAGCAGTTTTCCATGTAAGACATGTAATTAAAAAAAATGTCCATTTGAAAATAAAACTTTCCAGCAAAGTCTGGTCAAGTTTTCACTGAAAGGCAGTTAGAAATATGTATAACTGCTTGTTCCGACCACATGCCCTTGCCAAGGCCTAAAAAGTCTGCATGTCAGGTGCTGCTTTAGGTCGGCATCTCTTTTCTAGTCAGGCTTTCCTGTCTGTAAAGCTGCTTGAATTGTGGTGGAGGTGAGATTTATGAGGGCTTTTCTTGCTGACAGTGTGTCACTAGATGTCTGCTCTTAGGTCTGGTATATACCTTTTCAGAAACAAAAGGTAAAATCAGGCACAGTTGCTAGGCTAGTCTTATTCTGCTCTAATTTAGCATTAAATGGAGGCTCCATCTATGAGATGCATCCCGTTTTGATTTTTGAAATGGAAGAATGTTCACATGCTTGGCAGCTTTTCTATGAGTGGCAAGGCAAATAGTGGCTAATTTCTTGGTGTAATGCGCTGACAGTATTTCTATATAGGCTGCTGCTTTTTGTACCCGTTTGTTCCATTCACATGCTTCAGAATTCTGTCTTGCCAAATGGTGACAACTGGAAATAGGCATGTGCCAAAAAAGAAATGTACATGGACACTGGTTCTGAAGCTGGTCTTTAGATTGCTGTCATATTGAGTATTTTACCCTTGGTTTCTCAGAAGAATGGAGTCAAAGTCTAGCATTAACTTGCTGTTGTAGAAGAAGGGTTGTATACACAAAGAGTTGCCATTGCTTGAGCTGCTTATCCAAAACGGTTAGCAAGACCAGTTCAGCAAGTAAGGAACCTGATCCCAGAGTTGCAGGGTGATAAACAATTAGAAAATGTAAATGACTAAGGTATATTGAGAGGAGAGAAGAGTGTGGGCATTGGGCAGTAGTGGAATAAATAATGAAACATGAATTTTGCTACTTATAAATCTTCACATCGATTTGCCCTCTCATTCAGTATTAATGTCCATTATTTAATGTGTTTGAAACTTAGATGCGGCTCTGTCATTCAGAGATCCAAAGAAATCTCTTCTCTTTAAGAGAAAAAAAGAATTATTTTTGCATGCTTTAAAAGCCCTTGTAGACATGTGTATGTGGAAAGAGGTGATGGAGGGGAGACAATGACACATATGGATATATACCAAAAATGTTCTTTTGTTGGTTTGCGGTGGGTGGCTTTGACTACACGATTGTATTACTGTTTAATAAATAGCTTTACAGAGCAAGGTACTTTTTAGTGTGAGACCTTAGGAGAAAGGTTTAAATATGCCTTAACACTGCTGCAGTAAACTTCAACTTTTTTTCCCCTTCTTTTCCGCTCCTCTTTTGGAATTTAATCAGACTCTGAAAACTGCCAAAGAGCTTGCTCTGTTTTTTTCCCCTCCCTGTTAGTAATGGTGTTGGTAAAAGTATCCTATTACAACTGATTTAGGAGATATACTGAGAAATCTATACGGAGGAACTATCATGTGTCAGCCCACTAAACCCGAAATTTGTTGCATCGGTATATGCTTTGTGTGGTGGCTATTCGGAAAGCTCCTTAAGAGCAGATTAAATTGTGAGGGCTAGCTCACCTTCTCAGAACATAGTGCCAGTACAGTATGACGAATAGGGACATGTCTACAAGAAGTCTTTGCTGTTAATCGGACTCGAACGGTGCCCTTCAGAATGTCTAATCGCTGCATGGTATCTCTTGATAGGACCTTTGGTCAGTGTCTGTACGGGTTTCCCACCAATTATGGTGTATTCCAGCTTTTGACCTGTTTCCTAATCTGGAAAAAGCAGAAGGAAAATGTAAACAGTTCAGAAGTGCATGGTCTTTTTATGATTGTATTATCTATGAAGAAAAGAAAAACACAAAAAAACTCAGGTAGCTTTCTAGAGATTTGATTCGAATTCAATATTTGTTTCTTACAATCGGATAGAAAATCCTTTGTTAGTACTTCATAAAAGTTAGTATCTATTTTGTGTGTGCATTTATTGTATTGATCTATGAAAAAAAAAGAAAAAAAAACTTGTTGCTGTTGTTGAATTCCATAGGATCCTTTACAACCAAATTTGCAATTAGTTGTGTTAACTTTCAATTGGGGGGTGAGCAAAATGTAATATTTAGAGAAACGGCTGTCTAAATTCAACAATTCAAATAGCACTAAAGCAACTGCGCTGAGATATTTTTGATACCATGAGGATGTGATCTTGTTGATTGCTGTATTGATGGGAGAGATACTCAAAGTTCAGTATACTGAGAATCAAAATTGACCAAAGAAATAAACTGGCTGCCTAAAGAAATTATTTTGCCTTGGGATGCATCAGAAATTCCTTATTACAGTGTTTTTTCTGATAACAGCAGTCCATTTTTTTGTATATTTAGGAATCCAAATTGTATTACAGTATATCGTGTCTCCATTTCTTCAAATCATCACAGCTTTTTGTTTGATCGTTACTGGATCGTGGGCTTGGCTGTGAGACAGGCTAAGCCAAGAGATGTGGATAGATGGCTGCCTTAAGTTCAGACCAGGGCTCAGTTTTGCCTTTTAAAATATAATGATTAGGATAGAATCGAAGTAGCAAATGCAGATTCCTGGTCTGTCATCTTGGGTGGATGTAATGTTTGGTGCCCTCCAAGAGGTTCGCAGTTAGTTTTATCATTCTCTACTCTCCCTCTCTTGCTCTCTAAGCAGCACTCACCATCCCCAAACTTTCAATCAGAACAAAATACTCATGGATTCCTGTCTGGGTCAGACTGAGGAGACTGTATGAAATATTTGGTGGTCTACAGTCTTGTGCTCTTTTCTTTTGTGGACTTTAAACATTTTCCTATGCAGTTTTTGATTTTATGTTTGGTTGTTTACACTTAAATAAACTTGTATCTCTTGGGATCCTGAATTTCTGGTCAGTGTCTTCAGTTGCTGTTTTCATTTTCCAGTATTCCAGCCTCTTGTCAAAATTGTGATTTCAAAAAGTGTATCTAATTTTAACATTAACAAAAGCCAGCACGGCCACCAGTGTAGAGTGAGGAACCAGAGTGTCTACATACCAAAGGGGCAGGGGTCATGGCAGGGCCCTGCCCACAAGGTCAACACAGCTCAGCTTCACTCTACATGATAAGCAGAATGGCTGTGCAGATGGCCTCTTAAAATAACTGGTCTAAACCAGGTTTACACATGCAAACAGCTATGGTCAAATTTCAGTGGAATGCTGTTAATCTGTGTCCTGTAATCTCCCACAAAGTGTTGGATTGCTTAAATCTGATACAATGATGGCACAGATATTTCATTAAAGCTATTCACAGAATTGCCTTTTTTGTATGGAGTTTATCAGGTTTTAGAAAGCACACATACTTTTTAAGCTGCCGTATTGCTCTAAATGTATAACCTGAAATTAAGGCACATACAGGAATTTATTTTTAAGTAAAACATCCAAAGTTGCAGTATGAACAGAGGCATTATGTTTGAAGTAGCCCAGTTCTTTTAAAGGCTTTAACAAAGGATCTGCCTCTCGCTTTCTCTGGGAGATCATTGACAGAACATGTCAGAGTGAGATCTGAGCAACAATGCAGACAGATGGGGGAGGGGATGAGAGGAAAGGGGGGGTGGTAAAAAGATTTAGCATGAGAAAAGCTGCAAACATGGGAAAGGGGACCGGCCACCCTCGAGACACAGAGACAAAGAGGGGAATGGGACGGACCACACATGAAAGAAAGAGGTGGTCTGTCCACCCCCAGTGAACTGGCCTGAGCACAGGTCAGCAGGGAGAGTGCATTACACATTGAGCAGCCATTTGTTTGAGATCTACAGAAACAACAGAATGGGCACTAGCATCCCAAATTAGAGGCAAAATGGCCCTTCTTAAGTTTATGCTAATCGTTCTTCAATAGGACTGCTTTAAGGGGAGGAAAACCATTTGAAAGTAGGGATGTGTGAAAGTGCAGCATTCTTAGTAATTTACACTCACTATCATTTACAGCAATAACTGGGTTCATTTTTAATGTTTTTGATGTTATAAAATTACTAGCATTTCCTCTTCAGTTGCCACAGCTGAAAAAGTTGTAGGAATCAGTTGTTCATTAGACAGCTCTGAACAGTACACAGAGTATTAACAGACTTAGAAGGAAGAGCATATAACCCATTCTAACACCTCTCCGCTAGCTATCAAATGCTTTTAATGGTCCTTCACATTAAATCATTTAAGACCGGAGTGACCCTGCACCTCTTTAAAGTCAAAATTCATTATACAGTAACGAAATAAGATGTAAGTGTAACGCAATACCTTTAAAATGGGAAAAAGTGAGTTTTTATGATCTTGCCCTTTGGAATGCTCTACATTTTAAACTACCGTCGTATTAAGTCGATTTATTCAGTACAGCATATGAAGGAGTTTGCGAATAACATCACGACTGTGATGCGGCCGCAGACATCCTCGGACGTGCTTTAATACTAGCAGTTCCTCCGCCCAAAAATACTAACCCTTTGCGTTACGGACAGACACATAAACGGTCACGATGCTAAGTCCAGTCTATATTTTTTTAAGACTGCTGTTTCGTTCTAGCCAGTCTGTAAAACTTAAACTATTTCACAGCTCATCTTGTTTAGCAGTCTCTATACTGTTCGTTTCTGGCCAATTCCAGTTTGTTTAGCTGCTCATCTGTCCACCGAAAAGCTCGCTTAGGGTCAAATGTCAGAAATGTTCGGAATTTGAGGTTGTCCTGCCGTCACGCTCTTCTTCAGAGGCTGACTAAACGTGCTACAAGAGAAATATTATCTTGTATAAGTTATCTAGCGTGTCCAGTTTCTGTTTTTGCATGTGCTGAAGTAGAAACTTACCGGTAACGGTTAACTGCAGCAGTCGCTACTTGGCAACCGGTGCTCAGCGGAACGATACAGCTATTGTGGAAAATAACCGTCCTGTGACGAGATCGCTGCATAAAACTGATCGACTATTATTATTTTAAAACATACATTTGAATAGACATGTGAAGTGGTGGTAAAACATTCACCTGAGCTCCACCAAGGCAAAGAAATAAAATTGCGGAAGAGAAACAGAAAACACTTTCAGTTAAAAAAAAACAAATTAGTGTAAATAAAATTTATTTAGGATTTCATGGCCCCCAGAAGATGTCAATATACAGTTTTAACAGATGACAAGTTCTCAAAAAGCAACTCCTCTCCAATGGTAAGAGATTAATTCTCCCCAACCTCCATTTTCCTTCCTTCAGCCCTCCCTACCAATCCCTTTATCCGGCCTGTTTCACCAAGCTGCTCCAAGCTCATAAATAGTAAGTGTTAAAAAGGTGTATGACACTGGGTGGGGGGGTGGGGGGGGTGTACATCATTTGCGCTGAACTTGTGTGAAGGAAGAGGGCATCTTTATGGGCTGAATGGGCTGGCCTGGCTGGAAAGGTGGAGGCTTCTTGCGCAGGTCTGGAGAGGACGAGGGCTTGACTGATGGGAGTAACTGGTTCCGTTTGATGATCTGGAGAGCCAGCTGTGTGTTACCTGCAAGAGCCAAGCAGATCAATCACCCCCACTTACTAAAACTGCAGATACTGATTATCTGTTAGAGATGATGGATGGATGCAGGAGATGTGCTCTGTAAAACGGTCACTTTATAAAGCTAACAATAAATGTATACGCTATTAGCTCCAAGCAAGCAAATGCAGAAAGTGCAACGTGGGCATTCGGTTTTTATGTTGCTACTGTAGTACTACAGTTGCTCATTTTAATATAGCTCAAGATCAGGGCTTTGAAAGTACCATTTTGCAGCTCTAGGTAGACACCCAATAGAATAGCTTCTGGGGGAATTTCCTTTGGATTGACCATGGAAGCTGCCTATAGGGAGAGAAAGGGAAACAAACACACAGTTACACCATGCCTACAGTCATCTTACCTCAGGGAGTCAAGATACTTGTAACATACATGACATGGTTTAAAACATTTCAGCTTTTCAGTCCACAAAAGAAACATGGTTTGAGTTACGACCTTAAGTTGCATGTTTATCATTGGTATGTTACAGATGAGGTGTCTGCACTGTCATTCAACACTATTGGACTGAACCGACATATAATTCTCTTAAAATACGTCCAGCGTATTTCATTATGTGCAGAACACACTGGTTTAAATTTTGCTTTGAATTAGAAGAAAATACTAACCATAAACATTTTCTCATAATGTGGTGCTAAGCTTGAATAGCCACATTAACCCTTCTAAATATACTTTAATAATCTAATGTATCACTAAATCACAATGAGAAGATTAGGAAATGTTTGATTTAGACAAACCAGTTATCAGGGCCAAATGTTTAAATGTATGTGTGTCTTTCTTTACCTGATGAAGGCACTTGCGTGCTTTTTCATATTCACTCCGCAGACAGTAAGCACTGCCCAAATTGAAAAGCATCATGGCCCTTGCAGAGCTGACAGTACTGGGATAACACAGAGGAGTCTGCTTCCCTGCTACACACACACACACACACACACACAGATACAGAGAGTTTCAGACCACTGCATTCTCACTTTAAGTGCTGATAGACAAAACACAGAAACACAGCTGTGATATTGTGTACAAATGTCTTAAATATTTTATTACTGTGCAAAAACTACACAGGCTAGTGCTATCAGAAGCAGAAAAAGATAATGATGCAGAACACTCACAGGACTCAACTGGCTCTAGATCCCCTTTATCTGAACCTGCAGATTCAGACAGATGTGTGAAAACCAGATAAAAAAGAAACAGTCCAATTATTTTTTGTATGCACACTTTCAGCTCTTTGACGTGGGTGTTTACCTTGGTCCTGTTCACTGGGTGAAACTCCTAGTGATACATCAGTAACATTCTCTGGGTTGAGGTGAGCGATAGCATCAGAGATGCGGTCCAGAGAGATTAGAGCTTCAGCAGCGTACAGATGACCCAGGAACCTGAGGACAGGCATTAACCCTGTTACTGACCACCAGGACACATCATAAACTGACCCTGGAACAATTTAGCTAAATGTCTGAGGCCATTTAAGTCATAATATAATTATATTATAATTATAAAGACAGGTGTTTTATGGCAGGAATTTTCAGAAACATTGAGGAAAGACTTCCAGAGCATCAGTTGTGGCATGTCTTATTATACTCAACAACTGAAATACCAGCTGCTTTACTACAGCTAACAGCTATGCAACATTATTCCAGAAAAACAGACTGATGAAAACTATATTTCATACTAACAGCATCACTTCAAATAATATTTCTGACTATGTCTGATTTCAGGCATTATATTCTTAAACATTCCGCCTAATAGCTTTCTTTGAGGCAGCTTTTAGGGGCATTAACTGGTATGGACATCTGGTTTCTGTCACTGCTGTTGTGAACAAATTCTCTAGAATGGAGCACTTCATATCAAACCACTCTAACTGACTTCACATCTTAAATGTTTACATTAAGCAAAAATTGAGAAATCAGTAAAATTCCCTTTGACACAGAAAATATAATCAGACTAAAATCAACTGATTTAACAGAACACCTTAAAACAATTTCAGTGAAAGCTTTATAGAATTATATACATATATATACACAAACACACACATATGGAGAGAGAAAGAGAGAGAGATACAAAAAGAGAGAAGGATCAAGGAGTGTGGCCTGACTGGTTTAACCATACAGTCATTCGTTTGTCATTCATACCATCCATCCATCAATATGGCATCAAAATAAAAAAGGATAATAGTGATCTCTAGAATGGAATGCAAGGACTTTGAAAAGAGACTTTGAGAGACTTACTTTGAAACTTTGAAAAGAGAAGTTGAGAGACTTACTTGAGGGATCCTGACAGCTTGGGCTGATGTAAGAGCTTATCTGCATGGTTAAGAGCCATCAGGTTGTCCCCAAGGGCCAGAGCCACATACGCACTACAGGCTAAAATACAGCACCTGTGTGCAAGTTACACAGACAGAACATTCATGTCACTACACTGTGTTGAATACAAGAGCAAATTTGAACTCCATCTTCATAACATGCAAATTCAGTCTCTAAAGGAGGAAAAAATACAAAACATATAAACAGAAGGCAGGTAGAGCATATTTATTCAAGGAATGAATCACACACTCTAGGAGATTTAGGAAAATCTTTCAGTGGCGCCACATACACTGGTTCAGTCTACAAAAGAGTGGAGGGCAATGTCTGGCTTCTGTGACTCAATGATAGTCATGGATGCCAAACATAGCAAAGTTATCCCCAGCACTGTCTCAGAAATTGCAAATACTTCAAGGTTTAGGTGCAGTCTAGTCCTAATGTACAATAGAATGCAGTAATTGGCTGTTTAAAAAAACAGACACAGTGACCAGAACAATAAAAAGAAAACTGTAAAAGAGACTCTTCACTAAGCGACATTACTTTCCCTCTAAGAAATGTTCCTTGTGTGCGAAATCATTTGCACATGTTGTTCCCTGAGCAAAAACAAAAAGCCTGGAGGTCACAGCAAATAGCAAATGTTTGCATGTTATTTGTCTTTTACTCATGTACATTACTATTTCCACAAACTACAACTTGTATTGAGCATAGTGTTAGTAAACGGTCTCCTAAATGAACCAGAGTGGAGGTGTCACTAATAACTATACCCCTCCATAACCCCTCCACCTTGTTCTGTTTCCTGTTAGCTCCAGCTCTGCCACAAGTCCATCATTAAAGGGATAAGGAGAAAGAAAGGGAGACAGGGTGAAAAAGGGGGGGAACAGGCGCAGGCCCCTCAGCGGCTGGCTGGGACACAAAAGGCTCGCAGGATTCCGGGAAGTGAAACCTGAGTAAGTGGCGGCTATGCTCGTAAACATGTCACCGCATCAGGGTGTCAATCCAGGGTCACCCCTCAAAACCACCCGCCCTTTCCTTTCCACCGGGTCCGGATAGCCAACAGACGCAAATGAATGAAAAATGCCTCGCGTCAAACAGGGGAAGAGGGGGAGAGAGGGAGTAAGTACAGAATAGAGAGAGGTGTGAGAAAGAGTGGGGGAAAAAAAAAGAGATTTTTCCTAGCCAGTTCTAGAGACAAAAACCAGAGTAGGAGGAGAGGGCAACAGAGGAGAGTAAAGTGAAGGGCAAAAAGGTGCAGCTCTAGAGGTAAAAGCCCATTTATATGCTAAAGACTCATGCTATTTTCATCAATGGATGCTCTACAAAGCACATCATACATACATTATATTTACACTCTAATACGTTCCTAACAGATTTTTAGTAACAATTAGTATTTGAAATGGACACTAATCAGAGTAACCACTAGCACACATTCATCTCTCCTTAAACATCTGCATCTAATTTGTAATTAAATCTAAAAATAACGACTCTTTTCTGAAAACTCCAAAGAAACACAAACCACCACAATTGAGGATATTACCTGATTTACCCTCATGTAGGTTTAGCAGAATATTTTTTGAGGGATGTCTTTGATTTTACCTGAGGTTCTCAACTTCCTGTTTTCTGAGAGGTGATGAAGGTGCAGCAGGAATGAACTTGTCTCCCTCTTGGCCCTTTCCACTGTGAATCAAAGCAAGTGGGAGAAGGTTACTGGACCAACCCACTATCGTATGCTCAAAGGTGAGTGAGGAGAGTAGTTCAAGAGAATGTTTTGTCTCCACCGGAACAGCACGTGTCACTGTTAGATTTGTTGCTGTTCTGCTTCCAAGTACTACTTTCCAACTTGATAAATGGAGTCAGAATTACACAGGTGTGAGTGTGTGAGGTAGGCGTGCGCTGACATAAAAATGACCTAGCCTTTTATCATGGGTTATGATATCACCACATAAAGAAAAAAAAACAACAAAAAAAAACACTACAGATAATTTAGATAAAAAAAGATGATACAAGTACATGTTATACATTTCTGTCTTTAAATAAAACTTTCTTATGCCTTAATTGAACAGTAGGACTGTACATGGGCACTGGAGTACTCAAATACAATATTCCAATACAAAAATCACTATTCGAGACAAGACAAAACAGAAAAACTATTCAGTAAAACAGCAGTTTTCTGTTTTACCAGTGCTGTAAAATGTGGCAAGCATGCTTGTATTTGCCTGATAGTATGTATATTATACTTTGCTACATCAAAGCACAAGTGCCACAACGTGAGCGCACTGCCACTGACACACTGTTAAGGACGTGACTGAGAAAGGCAGAGATACATGGCTTTATCACCAATATGTGTAAAGTACCGGTTAGCTGCTCATAAGCTCATCTGAGGAGGCAGCCCCTGTAACTCATCAGACACAAAAACCTAGCAATTTGATTCTGACATTTTTTAACAATTATACGTATTTTCAAACGTATTCCTCTATGTGCCGCTAATTGTTTGTACAATTCCAGTGCTAACACCTAAAAGGGTAATTCTACAGCCCTACATTTTTTTTTTACAGCCCTACAATAAAAGATATAATTTATTGGGAAGTCAATGTTCATTTGCCTGTAGACAGTTCTGCTGAAGTATGTGAAGAGCTCTGGGCGTGGGTGGTATGTTAACACATTCTGTAAGTGTGCACACCTGCAGGCATCACTGTTCTCACTGCCACTCTCTGTGCTGCCTGATTGGCTGGAGCCCTTTGAGCCATTGTCTGGTTTGCTCTCATGTTGTTGGTGCTCTGGCAGTAGGAGCAGGGCGTTCCTCAAACAGATCGCTGCAAACTCCATACTGGCTACAGGGATCGCTGCCGACTGACCCTCACTACACACACACACACAGACACACACACACACACACACACACACACACACACACACACACAGCACAGACCATTTTCTAAATCACTGTCCAGCATCTGAAAAAAGACATCATTGCTAGCTTCCATCATTTAACAGTATATAATGGCAGAGCAATTAAAAAATGGAATATAGTGCCACCTCTTGGAAGGAAAGTTACATTACACAAGTTTACAAGGGAGTAAAAACAGAGTAGCAGCTGGACAACATCCAAACCACTATGTAAAACAAGAGGAAGAACGTCATGCCTATGGCAGTGTCAAATTCAGCAGAGCAACACACCTGTAGGTTGTGTTCTGTGTAGACTGTGATGCTAAGACAATCTTGCGATGATAGCCTTGGCCTACAATGGACTGAACTATCCCCTTTTTACTAGGCAGGCCTTTGGTTTCTTGCTCAGAACTCTGATAAAAGCCAAAAAAGAAATTTTAGTGAAAAGTTAGGTCAAACGTTTCAAGCAGGTATGAATCATTTGTGTTGATTCTCTCTGTTACCCCTTTGTTGGCAGCGATGCAGCACTCAGCGAGACGTAGCCAGAGACGCGGGTTTGAGTGGTACACCTGCACTGCCTCCATCAGACACTCAAAGGCTGCCAGCGGCCGACCGATGTGCAGCAGCTGAATGCCACAATTATAGAGCAGCTCATATCGCTTATTTGCCAGGAGGGCACACATGGGTATACCAGTGAACTTTTTAGCTGTGGGAGAACAATAAAATGGCATTCAGGCATTCAAAAACAATAAAATATGACTGAAATTTTAACATTAATTCTCATCCCCTGAGTAATTTAAACCCTGACCACTCACCCTGGCCATTCTTGCCATCTCCTAGCTGTGCACAAGTGTGGTCATTTTCCTGAAGGGCTTTCTTAAAGTAAAAGATGCCCAGGTTGTGTTTCCCCATGGCAAAGTGGATACAACCCAAATTATTCCAGAACATGCAGCGCACACATTCACCTACAACAAGAGGAAAATATAAGAGGAAATAATGGCAAAAATAATATAACTATCATCCATTTACCATCATTGAGTGTGCTATTAAAATATGAGATTTACTTAAGAATGAACTCAAAAGTGTGAAGGAAGAAACTGTTCGAAGTATAGTATATACTGTTAAATCACTGGCTATAAAACTATGTGCATTGTGTACCTGTTTTAAGAGGTCCAGGATGCTCAGCAATATTGGAGCTATTAAGCAGTTTCACTGCTTTACGGTAGTTTCCTCTCAGATACTCAAAATTACTCTTCAGGAAGAGGGAAGGTGCAGACTGAGAGAGTGAAACACAAAGTCAGTCTAGTCAGCACACAGTAGTAACACCTTCAAGTCCTCCATGCAAAACCTTAAACTCGTATGCCTTTTTATCATATACTGTGGTTGTACTGTGCTGCTGTATGTGAATGTAAGCAGTTATTACTCACATTTCCAGCTGTGTTCATAACAGACTTGATCTCCCTTTTACAGGCCTTGAGGGACTTCATCTGAATGTAGGCCCGCACTTTATACTGTACAAGCAAATATGGGGAAAATAAGGACACAAAGGAAGATTTTTGCTATGTTATTAAAAGGATGTTACTGTTTTTTGAATGGAATTCATGCAGATCATTTTTTTTAAAATAACTATTTGCTGATATTGATACCATCAGGCATCACTACAAATACAGCTAGGTCTTTAGTAAATCCTCAAATGGGTCACGTGATCCTAATTACATGCACTCACGTGGTGTATCCGAGACTTGGCTGCCTCAATCATGGCAGCAAACTCAGCTTTTTGAGCAGCAGATTCTCTGGCTGTGCTGTTGTTACCCTGTTACACAAAAATAGTATAATTAAATGAAAGCATTTCAATCTACAGCTGCACACGTGTGGCATTTAAAAAAGCATTTTGTTCTAGTATTGTATTTTACAAAATTTCAACTCTTGCAAATACTTGTGTCAGAACCAATTAACTGTACCAACCATCTAAAGCCAGACTTTACTGCTATTTAGTTCTACATTTAATTCTGTCTAAGTAACCTGTTCTCCCTTTAGGCCACTGTGCTTATCCTCATCTCCTGCCTCCACTACTGGATCCCTGCAGATGTAGAATTTGCACTTTGCACTTTGAAATGGCACCTAGACAGACAGTCTCAAAATGAGTGTGAATACAACATTTGTAAATACTTCAAACGTCATTAGTCATACTTATTTTAAAACCATAAAAACATGAAAGACACAGCTTAAGGCCATCACACACTGAATGCGCTGCACAGCATACCAGAATGCTGCTATAGAATAAAAGCTTGGTTTATTTTTACACTCTACTCGTATAAAGGGAATGAAACAAAGCGTTCAGCATCACTTAACACACTTGGTATTCATTTACCACCTCTCCATAGACTGGCTGTTTTTGAGCTGGTTCCAAATTTTTGGTCTTCAGACTCTACTTATAGTCTGTTTTTTTAACACTGTATATGGTGGTCTACACTGGAATACATGATTACTGTTAACAAGATTCAGTAGATACAAACAGGTTGTTGCTTCAACTATAAAACCAAAACCCTTCTTTCCAAGCCACCACATAAAGACACAGCAATATAGGTGCCTTTTTTAAAACTACAAAACAGGACAATGGCATCCAAATAAACTGCAGCAAAAGCCACGCTCCACAGTGTCTTAGTACACTTAGAGGTAGAGCATCTGCTAATAGGCCTTTAACTCACTAGGAGGGTCAGAGAGGAAAAGCAAGAGAAAAATGAGTACAGTAGTATCAGAAACTATTATATGGAAAACACATATTTTCTTACCTCTCCTTTTCCATTCTTGCTGTTGCCTTGTACTGAGAGTTTCTCCAGCATGGCGAGGAGATGCAGTGCTTTCTCTGGCTGGAAGGTGAGCAAGTAAAGGTCCACCAGCAGGAAGCACACCGCCTGAGCAAACTTCTCTTCTAGGACAGAGAACCCCATCAAGCCTTGCCACCTTACCGCACTACACCAGGAGGTGGCAGAGCGGCAGCACTGACACTTTAAGCAAGCTGAAGTACAATGACTTCACAACACATAAAACTCAATCTTTGACAATGTTTTTTAAATATCTCCATTAGGGATGCACCAATATGGGATTTTTGGGCTGATGCCAATACCTGATATAATCCAAAAAGAGTACACAAACATTTATAAAATATAGAAATTGTGACTACATCTACATTTACTAGCATTACACAGACATATAAAGCTTCTTTGCAGAAAGTTAGGAGTGCAGTAAAATGAATAAAATGCTATTTTTTTGCCCAGTAGGCCAGCACAGCCTAAACGTTCTGCTCTTCTGGAGTTCAATACATACAGCATTAAATATCGGTGTGAAACATCAGTCAAATCTAAACATCTGTCTGATGCTGATACTTTGATTAAATATCTGCCAATACCAACATGATTTCTATATCATGGTGCACCAATAATTTCCACAAAATGTGCATGAATTTGCCCATAATAATAAGTGATTCTGTATATATATCTATGTAATGCTTTTTTAAAAAAACACTTTTGCTTTATCATTTCAGAAACATACCAAAAGGTTCCAGGAACTGGTAGAGCTTCTCTCCAATAGATATGGCTTCTGAGTACTGCCGCATATGGTAGTGAATGATGGCTTGGTTGTAATAGAGGATGCTGTTTTCTACATCATCTAAACCATCAATGTCCTCCACCGCAGAATGGACCTACAGCAAAAAAAAAAAGAAAAAAAAGAAAAAAAAGGGAAATAATGTTTCTGTTCAATAGTTCGATTTAAGTCAAAGATTTAGAACACATCTACACAAGAAACTAACCATGGTACCTGTCATGAAGAAATATAAAGCCAGAAGAAATCTAATAAGAAACAGCATTTTCTCACCTGATTTTTTATCGTCATTAATGTCTGCTTCAAGGTGCCAGTTGTCGTCTGCCCAGTTTTGTAAAACTCAGCAACAGCTTTGTTCATGGCAATTTTATAGTCCTCCTTGTTCAGTTCCTGAAGACTTTCGAGTTGTTTCAGAGACTCATCATAGTTGCCAGCCTACAGGGAAAGCAAAGCAATGAGGTGGTAAGTTTCAGGTTATATGTGATATTTAAAAGCAGGTACGTGAAGCACAAACTAAATGTCATGCATAAGTGTTGCATAAAAGTATCTACCGTAAATGCTTCAAAAGCATTCGTCGCCATCTCCTTCTCTTGATCTGAGACCCCAGGGGAGGCTGTGCTGTCATGTTTCATATCACTGGCTTGGTCTTAAAAAAGAATAAATGAACCGAGAAGTTAAGTGCACTGTTTTACCTGATACATAGAGCAGTGTATCTAAAAAGATGCAGAGATTTTATATGTGAAAGCATCAGTCCAGACTGCAGCCTGAATGCTTTTCAGAAATGGTTCACCAAAAATAATCGAGCATACACAAATTTTCCCCTTATCCTAAAAATACAGTTGATTAACCAAAACGTGTCTGATGTCTTAGATTTCCTTCTTTAGTTTTGCACTAACGCTGCAAGGTTAGTGTAGCTAAAAAGTAATGCAGGTACATCCAGGTCAGCCAAACTATTTTTCGGTGACGCGGACTTTTGTTATAGTAGTATTGAAAATCCAGCGCAAATCCAAAGAAGCAGAGTTTAGATCTCAGGCGTGTGTAGGCTGACTGATTTCGTGTGGCTTATGGAGAATTTTTTGTAAATTTGGTGAACTACTCCTTCAGCTGAGAACCGGTCGGTTAGCTACCAAGGCGCACTACACACGATTTACAAATCGGACCTATGAGTTACGTTCCCAACTAACTAACGTTGGCTCCCTTTTGTGAGCTTCTCAAACAAACTAAAGGAAATCAAATGCATTAATTTGCACAGATTCAGTCTCGCTGACTCAGCTGATACAGTTAGCGCCGTCTGAAGTAGCCAGCAAGCTAACTTAACCCAGCTAGCTAGCTAGCTAGTGTTAACGTTACTACTACGAGCAACTTACTTGATGTCCACAAAGTCTATGAATCATATTTATTCAATGATTTAGAGCAGGCCACGTCACTCTCAAAAAAATTAAACTGCAATCGTTTCTCAAGAGAATGACAAAATGAATTAGGCTAACGTTAGCTAGCTACGTCTGCCAAGTTGAATTAGGCTTTACTCTCATCTAATTCATTTTTAGAGCCATTGCTCTAGTTCACCCCTCTTATATAAAGACATCTAACATCACATTCTGCTTTTCGTCTATTGCTGAAGGACCTGCATATATAATTTTGTTTCAGTTTACTGGTGTCCTGCTGGGCTTGCTAGCTAGTTCAGCTAGGTTAACTTAGCTAAGCCTAGCTTAGCTTGCTGCTGCAGCATTGTTTACAACTGGTTTGTCTTGGTAACGTTAACGGAGAACACACGCGTGCCAAAAACGAGTAAACCTAACTAGACTTCTAAAGTCACCGCAGTGTCAGACTTTCAGTAATATTTCCATGTGTAACAGGGGCAGGTGAACACCTAGCGGGATACATGGTTACAGACTCACTGGTTAATGATTAAAACACAGCTTACCAGAGTTACTTTCAGCCATTTCTTGAAAGTGATGCGATGGTTTGAAAGCGTCTTTAATCCAGTGCTACGATACTTTTCAGTGATTCTCTACGTTTGCATGTAACCTATATGTAGAAGTAACTAGGGAAAAGGCTCTTTCATGTATAGCCGCTGTTACTAGCTTTCGCTTCGTTCAGGTTTTCACTGAGACAAACAGAGCAGAGTCTGTAACTGTCCGACATCTGTCGGTGTGGAGTAGAAACACAACACCGGGAAGAAGCAGAGAAACGCTCTGAGTGACCACTAGATGTCGACAGCGCTGAGTTTACGGCCAAAGGCCAGTCTGTTTGGGTGTAGTCAGGGACAAACTAGAGGGCCTTTGTGATGGTCGGATGCGTTGAAGTAAACGTAAAGTATATAGGAGTAAAACATGCTGAAAGTAGGTTTGAGTCTTCATTATTTCACACTGCTTTCTGAAGTCCTGTAATCTGAAGGCCTATGTTTGTGCATTTGTTTGGATTTTCTGAGCTAGTTTCTTTTCATGTTGTATTACGTGTAGTTACTACGAAGTTTGCATTACAGTCCCTGCTGAAAAAAAAGACAACACATGCTGGTTGACCAGCATATTAGCAACCAAAACATAGCATATCGCTGTCCAAAAAAAAGTACCTCTGTTTTTCTGTTTGTATTTTTCTACATCATTTGTGCACAGTAGCTGCCATTTACAGTGTGTGACAATGACATAATAAGTGGACCAATAAGAATGCTCCACATTTGATTGGAATAAAATCTCTTTACCTTAACTTACATTAAAAGTAAAGTTTTTGCCCTCTCCTGTATCCTGAGCTCTGGTGCCGAGTCTAGAAAATGATCAGCCTAATTGAAAAAAAAGGCAAATGTTCTTTATATATTTGCAAATGTTTAAATCTTTCTTTTCATTGATTTGTAACAGCAGTGCTGTATATTTGTCAGGACAGATAATCACAGGTAAACGCTGCTATGTTTAATGTTCTTATGTTTTTATTGTTGTTATGTTTAGATACCGACCCTGCTAAAAAATAGCCATGTAGCCAGTTACCCTTGTTCTTAGTACAAATTTGGAATACCCATTTTTAAAATATTTTGGATGTCACCCCTCAGCAATCTAAGAAAAAAATGCTAAAATGAGATACACCATAAGATCCCATACCCCATTGTCTGAGTGACACCTTAAGAACTGTTTGGACACGCTGCAGTATGAAATAGAGCTATGTGTAAGTGGGTTATAAACTATCAACTTCCCATTCTTTTAGACACTCTCTGTCCACTAAAGGTCAAAATCAAGGTCAAAATTAAACACCATAATTCTCTCTATGCCCAAAACTTTAAATGAATAACACCAGATTGTCCATGTTTTCTGTATAATGAGACTGTATAATAAGCAAATCAACATGTATAATACACAAGATTTCATTGACTCATTTTAATTACTAATTAGCTAATTAATTAGTTAGCTGAATAATTAATGAATTTGTTTGCATGCTGATCCACCCAAACATTAATTCATTAACTGAACATTAATTGGATAAGCACACATCCCTCGTGGTTCAGTTAAGAAAAAGTCTCAAAAGGACGGCATCGAATTTTATTTATAAAAAAATTGTGTAAACAAAATCCAGACATACAGTTGGGGCATACGGTATTCAAAGTACCCCACTTTTAACTACATAGCAAACCCTTAGGAGAACTTTTTGGAGACAGGTAGAGAAAGTTGGGAATTATACACTGCAAAATATGTCATAAATACAATAATTTAGCTGTCTATAAATGAAGAGTTACAGCATTAAGCATTGTGCTTTGGGTTAGTGCTTTGGAGAATGTATGTCCTGCCAGTTGTGCATGCATGAAATGTCAGTTTTAATATCAGCTGTGATAGATCTGATAGATGTAATAGATCTACTGATGTCCCCCCAAAGGTGCACTGATGGTGAAATAAACGAATGATCACTTTTCTCTGCTGTCCCAGGCTTCAGCTGAACACGCCAGTATCAACCTCTTAATTGGTTATTGTTGGTGCCGAGGGGCTTTCTTCTTATTGGTGAGTAAAAATTTTAAAGTCTGTTTATTGACGAGTTGCATATTTGAAGCTGTAAAGCCTAAAACACAGATTGATGGGACTTAGAAGAAGTGAGTATGGCTTATGTAATGGACCTCTTACTCTGTTACCCTCACATAAACAGAATTAACAAAAGGTAGCTTCAGTTATCACAGCCATCAACAAAACACAAAGGAGCATTCTTATATAAATCATGAGATATGTGTCACTCCTCAGGAGCTCTGTGTTAAAAGAAAAGTGTGCGTCCTCTCAGTATAAAAAAACAGCTGCCGAGTCCTCCTGCGAAAGACACTCTCCGCCGCAGTGTTTATTTTCCACTTTGACTTCAATTAGTCTAATTGAGCCTGGTACCTAGAGAGCTTGAAAATGTCTCACTAATTGACACCAGGAGGGAGAGAAAAAGAGAGAGAGAAGGAAGGTTGAGAGGAAGAGGGATGATTGATTGCCTGTGAGCGCGTCTGGTTATTCCGAGGCTCCATAACTATGACAGATCCTTCTCTCCAGGCCTGTGGGAAATTGGAGCATTCCGACAATATGACTCATTATGCTCAGTCATTTTTAGAAAAGTTAGACTGGTCATAGCACACTTCAGACAGACCGAAAGCTTCAAACTACCAAAAGAGCAGTCTGATGATTACTGGGCTTGTTTATTCACTTTGATAATGTGATGTCTGAAATGCCTCTGGTGGTGTAATAAACACTTCTGCCGTAAGAGCAGCACACGGTTATTTTTTTATAAAGGGGCAGATTGTGAGGTGGGGATTCACAGGAAAAGGAATTATAGGTGTTAATGCACAGGAATTATGTATTGTCCAGAAATGCTTGTACATATTGTCCCTGTCCAAAGAAAAACAATAATCTCCAAAATAATAACTTTACAGGAGAAGGTAAAAACCTTACCTTTTAATGTAAGTTAATGTAAAGAGTTAATAAAGATTTTATTACAACAGATTTTAGAGCATTTCTATTGGTCCATTCATCATGACATTTTCACATGATGTAAAGGATAGCTGGCGTGTTGATAGAAATGATAGTGTGTAGAAAAATAAAAATGGACAAAAATGGAGACAATGGACAATGACAATGTGAGTATTTAGTAGTTATTGTACATGTATAAGAGTCATTCCTGAATCTAAAGAGGGCAGATTTAGTGTCATATTCAGTGGAGATGGGCAATTCTAGTGGTAGTGAGCAATGATATTGTATGATTTAATGTCAGCTTTAACATACTCAATTCAACTAATCAAGCTTACTAATCAATAGGTTACAGGAGGGGGTTATAATAGGGAAACTGTGCAGTGGACCTCAAGGATGTATTTCTATCTTTATATACTTTTAATCTGTGTAAATCTTGTATGATCTGATTTAAAAAAAATAGCTCTCAGTTTTGGAGTGTACCACACCAGATCACCTAATGACAGACCAATCTGGCTTTTAACTCTGTTACCTAGTTCTCATTTCCATGTGTGCATGTTTGGGGGGCTGTGCATCAGCTGCTTGTAATACACAATCAAGGCAATTAGGCAGAACGCTTGTTATTTGCAGTAGACAAGGAAGCTGTAATGGAGTCAATGGGAGGTTTTATTGGGCTCAGAGGGCACTGAGACAGAGCAGAAACAAATGAGCGCAGAGAGCTGAGTCGTAGTCTTCAGGAGAAAGTGTTCCATTAAATACATGGCTGCTTAGAGACGAACACCATCACTCAGCCGCCACTGCTACTGTCTGTGTGTAAATCACTGATTGCCTAAAGTGTGCTGTGCAATTGAGTGATTTAAAAATCAGGAAGAGTGAGTAGAACACTGCTACTGAAGATTTGGTGATATAGGTTCCTGTCTGCTCCCTAGACTCTGATAATACACTAAGGCCTCTAGCATTTAAAACTTATATAGAGTCTTCTTAAAGATTTCTGCCTATTCTTCAGAAGTAATAATAGCAACCTGATCTAACAAAACATTTGAAAGGAACAAGTGAATGTTTCCTCATCTATCCACCTGTTTGGCCCACGACTGAAAAGCTCTGCCTATTCACACTGAAGTTATAAGGAGTGTGAACAGAGCCAACAGAAACTCTTAATGAAAGCAAGGTTCAGAGCCAACAGAAACTCTAAATCATCTCTAACAGTAAATTCATAGGTCTTTGTTTCATGTTTTATAGGTCTCAGGCCTAGTGAGGGGTTTTCCACTGCACAAAGCACTGGCACCTTTAGCACCAGAAAGCTCGAACTGTGCTTTTTCCACTGATCATTGGTCCAGTACTGAAGGTTCCAGTCTTATGTTTTTTGGTACCTGCATAAAATTGGTACAAACAGGGCCTAATGGTACTCGAGGATGTTTTCCTCTGTCTTTGTTGACATTTGCAGCAGAGTGATTAAACAATTGGCATGATATTACATTTACAAATATGCATGTAAGGGTAAAAGTAAAGGCATTTTAAACATAGGTAAAGTGCCCGTAGTGAGAACCTATGTGAATGTTTCGGATAAACAACTTAAAACAATAATAAAATCTATCAACAGCACTTGGAAAATTGTGTTTTTGCTTGTATGAGTCCACCATAACTGCACTCTACCTTGAAATATTATCATAAAATGCTTTAAAAATACTTAAAGGATCCGTTAAATATTTTAAGCCTGAAACATCTACATGAGTTTTCCAGGTTATTCCAGGTTATGAAAGATGAAAGTATATGTCCTACAACATTCAATAACATTATTAACATTTATTGTAGTCTCCACAGAAGTAATTTTTTTGCTCACAGTTTCACACTCGCTAGATAAAAATATAAGCTTTGTTTGATTCTACACGATTTTATCTAATTGTGGACTTTTGTGTGAGTGTATGAGTGCAAAAAGTCCTGTATGTTATTTCATGTCAGCAGAAGAAGTGTTGGGCTAAGATAACTCGTAAGCCAGAAAGCTAATTAGACAAATGACATGCTTTAGACTTGTAAAATGACCAAAAAGATAATTGTTAATTGTGGTTATTATGACAGCTCCAGCTGTCTCCTAAGCAGGTGAAAAATGAACCAGAACTAGGACCTTAAGTTCGGGTAGTCTGTTAAATTCTGCAGTTGAAAAAAAAAGCACATAAAAACTTCCACAGCGTCATTTGGGTGGTAAAGAAGCTTGGAGCTATCACGAGCTCAGCACTGATTAAGCTTCTTCCAACAGAGAAATTAGCTGCTTGATTTCCTCTTAAACATTTTAAAGTCAAATTATGTGCTATAAAGCTTATCTAGCACTGCAAAAATGTCTGAATGGCATGAAAAAAAACCTTTGTAGCTATAACTGCCTCCACTCTTCTGAGAAGGCTTTACACAACATTTTGGAGTCTGTCTGTGGGAATTTGTGTCCATTCAGTCAAAAGAGTATTTGTGAGGTCAGGCACTGATGTTGGTCGAGAAGGTCTGGCTTGCAACTGATGATCCAATTCATTCCAATGGGGTTGAGGTCAGGGCTCTGTGCAGGCCATGTCTTAATGGACCTTGTTTTGTGCACAGGGGCACAGTCCTGCTAGAACAAAAAAGGGACTTCCCCAAACTGTTGCTACAAAGTTGGAAATATATAATTGTGTAAAGTGTTTTTGTATGCTGTAGCATTAACATTACTCTTCACTGGATTTAAGGGGAAGAGTCCAAACCCTGAAAAACAACCCCAAACCATTATCCCTTCTCCACCAAACTTTACTGTTGGCACTATGTATTCTGATAGGTAGTGCTCTTTTTTCATCTGCCAAATCCAGATTCGTCCATCAGACTGCCAGATAGTGAACCGTTCATTGATCACTCCAGAGAAAACCTTTCTGCTGCCCCAGAGTCCAGTTGCGGCGTGCTTTACACCAATCCAGCTGATGCTTGGCATTGCGTATAGTGATCTTAGGCTTGTGTGCAGCTGCTCATCCATCGAAACCCACTTAATGTCCACATGTCCACTTTGTTCTTGTGTTGATTTTGCTTCCAGTGGCAGTTTAATGTGTGATGAAACAGAAGATAAGTGATTTTTACACGTTATGCACTTCAGCACTCGGCAGACTCACTCTGTGAGTTTGCATCTTTTGTTGCTTTGTGGCTGAGCTGTTCCTAGATGCTTCCATTTTACAATAATAGCACTTACAGATGACTGGAGCAGATCTAGCAGGGCAGAAATTTCACAAACTGACTTGTAGCAAAAGTGGCGTCCTATGACAGTGCCATGTTTAAAGTCACTGTGCTCTTCAGTACAACCTGCTCTACTGCCAATGTTTGTCTGTGGAGGTTGCATGGCAATGCACTTGATTTTATGTGGCTGAGACACCTGAACTCGATTAATAGGAAGGGGTGTCCACATATTTTTGTGTTTGCCATGTAGTGTATTATTTAGATCCAGAAACAAATAAATGGTAGATAAGCTGAATCATTCAAATATACAGAATGTGAGGATGCTGGGGAAAAGATGTTCTGCATCTGAGATTAGAAATCAAGGTGCACTGTTCAGAGTTTGTGTATTAGGCTCTTAGGCGAGCATCAAGAGAAGAAAGCAGTCTATTAGGGGTTTAAAAAATAGACTACATCCTCTTCAGCGATATTGACCCCAAACAGAAAAGCTGAATAATGTAAGATGCCACAAACACTCTCTGTAGGAACACTATATATATATATATATATATATTTCCCCTGCATCTGCTTCTGTGGCATCGTGACGACCTGACCGGAGTATGGGAGATGGAAACTCACGTCACTGGCCCCTACGCCCCCCCTTTTTTCCTTTCTCAGATACTCATCTGCAGCTTCATGCCCCTCCTCATCTCTTCATCTTTATGATGTCACTCTAATGCATGACCTGACAACACGACTCTCAAGAAGGATTATGCTGCCTGTGACATAGCATTACTGATATGGTCATTATCATCATCATTCATGAATGTATTTAATCAATGACTCATAAAGGTTAACAAGCAAAGAGCAATATGAAGTGATGTAAACAGCAAACCTGGTTACATTTTGTTAACTTGCTTATCCAAATAGCTTTTAACAATAAAGAGACATTAAAAGATGGTGTAATGCTGCTGTTTATTAGTGAAAAAAAACTATGAGTGAGTAAACAATGCAGTGGTCTCACAGAACTGGCTGGTAAGTGCAGAACTGGCTGGAGCAGTTGTATAAGATGTATTGGCTCCGTAACAGGCACTCGATATAAATTCCACCCACTGGTAATGACACGCTATGAATTATGTATGGAACACCATCTCACGAATTGTAAGAGGAATGAAAACTTGCTCTAGGTGCAAAAGTATTCAGAAACGCTGAAGTTACATACATGTACACAAACAGAGTTGTAAAGTCATAAACCCAGCTTGGATTGTTATGAATCAAATGAGCTCCGTTAGTTATGAACAGCTCTTCAGCAGCATTGAAAAGAGTTTCCTCAGCCTGAACATAAATCGATAAATACGCAATTTTGTTTCCCATCTGTGCACAACAATTTGACCTCTGATCTCTGGCCAGTCGAGGGCCTGTTTTGGCATGCAGGCTGCAAATGTCTGAACATTACACAATGAATCACTGTATCCTCTTTGCCCACACTGTCAGCACAACTGATGAGCTTCTTTATATTCTGTTGAATGTTAACACAGACAACCTGCACCTCAATCTAGACCCAGAGTAACTCTGCGATGCAAATAGCCTCATCTTTTCTACTACATAACAAGGCCTAATTCAGGGTAGATGTATGCAAGTGTATAATGGGTAATTAACTGGTCTTTCCCACCATTATCGTGGAATGAATTTTTCTATATTTCATTGACATTTTAATCACTGCTTTCAGACATTAATTGCTTTCTCATTGGACAGTAGTGTCTTGTGTCAAATGTCAAACTGCTGAATGATAAAATTCTGAACACATAATTGTATGAATTATCATATGATTTATGCATTATTTATATTATCCACCCCCCCCCCAAAAAAAAAGGAAAGGAAAAAATTGTAAAAATAATCAAAAGAAAATGAATTATTTACAACATTGATCCATTCAATCCCAGCATGCTCTTCTGGTGCCAGTCCATCAATATTACACCAGATTGCCCAGCTGGAAGGGATAAAAGTATAAAGTGGGTGTTAGAGAAAGGGCACAAACTCTATCCCTCTATTTACTCTGAGAGGTGAGAAAATGTCTTTTTGCATAAAACAGTTTTACCACATTTCTGCCAACAAGTGCACATTTTACCTTGAAAATTCTTTGCAGAGTTTTGAAAGTCTTAAAAATTGTTGCATTGTGACTGTTATCATTCTTTAAACCGTATCCCGGTTTTTCTTGTATTTTATTTATTTTTTTAAATATTTGATATTTTATTTATTTTTTTCATGAGGTTCAAGAGTTGTGTGGTCACAATTTCATTTCTACATGATCACGTTTCAGCTTTATTCCTTAGAATTAAACAGGCTGTTTGGTTACTGTTCCTTTAAGACTGGTATATGTAAATGACCTCTGTTCTGACTGACCGGACTGTATTATACTTCATTCTAAAAGCACTCCAAAAGACTGCTTATAACCTCAGCCTGAATGGTCAGGGCTAAAGTGCTACAGGTGGAATTTGCAGATACATGTAAACAACGAGGTTTTTCATAACATGTCAAAAACAGTGAATTCATAATGGGCTGTTTTTACAGTTTAGTTTCCATATATGGACTGTCTGTACTGGGGAGTGAACGGTATGTTTTGAAACTAATGTCTCCAAACTACGAACATCAAACTCTTTAATTCCAAAAAAGTGAGAAGTATTTGACTTTTCATGATATAGTCTCTTTAATTAAAATTGAAAAAGTATTATGAAACATGCCCATATGATGATCATATGATCAAGAGCATAGCCCCATCTTCTTAAAGTGTTTTTTGATTTATAGATAATGGTAAAATCATATGTAATGGCTTAATCCCAGTGATTATTATTTTGTGTAATGGTATATAAATAAACAGAACTGAAATGGTTGATGAAGGATGACATGGCATTTTTAGAAGAAAAACAAGGTGTTTGTTACAGAAGAACAGGCTAACTAAGGACACAAAGTTTGTGTAAAAGGTATAAAAATGTTACAGTTATGATAGAACTCAGTGAAGTCAGAGTTGCATGTAACGGTAAGACAGATCAGGTGAGATGAGGTAATGGGGGTGGGGTCCACCCTCCAGAGTGGTATAAAAAAGATTTGATTTTTTTTTTCAGTTGCAACCCGGTCCAAGTTGCAACTCAGATTAAGGCTTGTATTTGTGCAGACTTAATCTTTAATAAAAGATTCTATTTGTCCTGCCATTCCTGATGTTTAATTGTTTTCTGTTTCATATTAGGTGAAGTTTTATTTTTGAATTAGAAGCATGTCATTTTTACATGACAATAATTTGACACTTTCTCTATTCTGCAGCTGTAAAAACATTCCCTGAGCTACTGTAGATATACAGGAACATACTTTGTGTTCACAGTTGTTTTTATGCTTTAGAAATACAGTCAAATTGCTGGAACATTACAGCACAGTATGTTAGAGCATCTCCACTCTTTTTGACTATTGTCACAGGGTAATTCTTGGACGAACCAAAGTAACTTTAGCTTGCTTTAACTGTTTTCTCAACTTAAACCTCATTAATTCAACAAATGGGTTAAACACATGTAATTTTTTATCTGCCACACTGTTCCTCGCTGTTCTCTTTGTGTAGGGAAAAAAGAGCCCACCTAAACATAGTAAAAATATTTTTCATATGGATTTTTCAGTTTTTAGTGATCTTATAATGAAATCTCTTTTTTAACATAAGCAAACATGTTTTATATGATTTATTTAAAAAAGTGATGAGATAAAGAACAGAAAAGATGAAAAGTCTTGACTGGGCTGAAATGGGCCCATTGTACCATATAAACCCATTTGTGTTCCTAGTCCTAATTAATTCACTCAATGCTTAATTAAAAAAAAATAATAACTTTAATAAAAGATAAGCTATGGACAGCAAAAGCACTCTTTTAAGAAGGATTAATAACAAACATTTCAACTGGGAGCCATTATTGTTTAAAAATGTGCAATATTTGATGTATTTAGGTGCAGGCTGCTCCCTTGACTAGTCATCTAGTTGACTAATCATAGTGTTTGATTCTATCAATCTGCTAATGTAACACAGGGGCTGAGACAGGTTGCAAGTGCAAAGTGACTTTATTAAGGACATTCTGATACTCATTGTCATAGCAGGCAGGGTTAACACATAGGCAGGCAGGAAAAGATGCAGATCCATATTCAGAAATAACAAGAATAACAAGAGAAGCAGTGGTCAAAACCAGGGAAAACCCAACACAATAAACAGGCTCAAGAGACAAACACAGAGACTTCACAAACACATGGTGGAACTGAAGGGTTTATAAAGCAGTCTTATTGAGATCAACATAAGCTGAAGGTGTGTGGAAGAGGAAGAGAAAGGGCGGAGCCTGAATGAATCCAAGTCCGTCTACCCAAAAGAGGGCGGGTGGCATGACAACTAATCACATTTATTTTGTTCCTATCAAACTCTATATTTAGTTAATATTAGTATTATTTATCTTACTTGTCTTGCACAATTCTGGAAAACGTGTTTTCAGGACCACCTTTTAAAGGAAAGTTGTTACAGTGCTCAGGTGTTCCTCAGGTGCTCCTCATGTGTTCAGGACAGTCCCGTCATGTTCACACAAATATCGCAAGATAAAATATTTCACAGTACAACAGACATGACAGGCATAGAAGTTGTGCATAAATATGTCATATGGTTATAACAGACCATTACATGTTGTTAAGTGATCAATTAAATTATGGAGAGGAGGTTCTTCAATGTTACTAAAGTAAAGTGCAGAAAACAAACACAAAAATTGAGAGAAAGCAAAAGCTATTTTAGTTATTTTTCAGCCAGAACAGTGCGCTGAACAGGCTCAGCAGATCATACATGACACTAGCATTAATGGTAGTACAGATTGCTTTAGTGTTGCAGTAATTTAAAAAAAGTATTCCATTACAAGTCCCTTCCTTCAAAATGTAATGGAATATATTACTCCCCGGAAAAAGTAATCTCACTGCTTTTAAATTCCCCCCTGCCCATATTATCTCATTATATTGGCAGATATTTTTCCTAGTTTCAAGAATATTTTTACAACAAGCAAAATTATCATGATCATTTTACTTAATAAGATCAGTTAAGTAAAAAGTTTTTGACATAAGTGAAATAATCTTATGATATTTTTGCAACAATCTCAAAATAAGAAATATTGGATACACTGACTAGATTTAAAATAGCATTTTTTTGCAGTGTAGGCGGTTGCGGCACTCAGGAGACCACTAATTTAATATTGTGCATTCAAAGGGGCCTTATACCTGTCTTATGCCTAGATTCCCAGAATGACTACATCTGTGGGAAAGTCTCTCCGCAGTTCATGCCATCAAGGGGTCTGTCTTACACACTGAGCATCAGATGTGTATATATTGCTCTTCTTCAATGTAGGAACTATTTAGAGCTTGAATTAGCAAAGCTAGCATAAAGCTATTGCTACTGTTAGCTGTATTTCTAAATAAGGCAGCTGTAATTTACTGTTGTTATCCTCAGGCTTACATAAAGCAGCTTTCTGTGCTGCTAACTATTTAGCATTGGTTACCAACTGCTAACAGTTTAGCACCTGTTGCCAGCTACAGTTTCCACTTAACCTAAAATAGACAAACTCAATCAAATTCACACTACTTATACAAAATGTACAAGTGGCTTCAAAAAATCTTTTTAATTCTTTTTTGTTGGGGGTTGAAGTGATTATACCCAGCAAATATTTACCTGGTTGTATACCTGTGTGCCTGCAGAACCAGATATACCAGAACCTTGTTAAAGTGTGTTATGTCACATCCCAGCAAGTTTTGAAGGAAAATTTCAGGACATTATCTGTGAGCTGAAACAAGACAATGTGGGTCATGCAGCAAGACAACAACCCTAAGCACACAAGTTGTTCTATCAAAGAATGGTTTAAGAAGAATAAAGTTAATGTTTTGGAATGGCCAAGTCAAAGTCCTGACCTTAATCCTATAGAAATGTTGTGGAACAACCTGAAGCAAGCAGTTAATGGGAGGAAAACCCAACAACATAACAGAGTTGAAGCTGTTTTGTATGGAGGAATGGACTAAAATTCCACCAAGCCGAAGTGCAGGACTAATCAACAGTTACTGGAAACATTTAGTTACAGTTATTGCTGCACAAGGGGGTCACACCAGATACTGAAAGCAAAGGTTTACATACATTTGCCACTCCCAGACATGTAACACTGGATCATGTTCCTTAATAAGTAATAATCTAATATTTTTGTCTCATTTGTTTAATTTGGTTGTCTTCATCTACTATAAGGACTTGAAAATTAGCGTGAAAATCTGATGATGTTTTAGGTAAAACTTATGATAAAACATAAAAAAGTTTAAAGGTTGTGTGTGTGTTCTCATATGCGAGAATGCAGTGAAAAAACTGCTTCAGTAATGCACTAATACACTTTAATAAATCTCTAAACTCAGCAAACTAAGAACTACAGGTCATAGTTGGCCTTTTTTTTCAAGTATTTATTATTTGTGCTTGTAGAAAACATTTGCAAAACAATTACAAAGAGGAAAGTGATCATGTGCCTAGAGAAAGGGCAGAATTACTTTTTGGAAATAAATGTGTCTTCGATACCCAAGAGGTTTTTGTACACGCAGGGCAATCAGATACACTAGCTAACAATATTAAAGGGAACTGTGCTTTCATCAGAGCCTTTATTTGTGTGACCCACAGCTAATCTTTCTGCAGCTTTGTCTTGGTTGCACTGCTTTATGTTACTTAACAGTAACATGTGTGAATTGATTTCAGTGGGTATTCATAACAATGATAAAGTCAAACCCCAAAACTAGCGTTATGGTGCTGAGCCTTTTCTCTCACTGTGACAAAAAAATGAACAATTCTGGACTACATCACTACAGGCTAGTAGCCCTGACCTCTGTAGTTATGAAGGTCTTTGAACACCTGGTCCTAGCCCACCTGAAGGCCATTACAAGCCCTCTGCTGGACCCCTGCAGTTCACGTACAGAGCTAACAGCTCTGTTGACGACATGGTCAACTTGGCCCTGCACTTCATGCTACAGCATGTTGACAGTCCTGGGACCTATGCTAGAGTTCTGTTTGTGAACTTCAGCTTGGCTTTTAACACCATAATGCCAGAGTTGCTCTAGGTCAAGTTGTCCCAGCTGTCTGTGCCAGATCCCATCTACTGGTGGATCATGAATTTTCTGACAGACAGGAGACAGCAGGTGCGGCTAGAAAAACACACATCAGAAACCTGGACTGGTGTACCACAAGGTTGTGTGCTCTCACCTCTTCTTTTCACCATGCTAATGACTGTGCCACTAAGGAACCAGTTGTGAAGGTCCAGAAGTTTGCAGATGACACCACTGCGATGGGACTCAATGCCAATGGGGATGAGTCTGCCTACAGATAGGAAGTTGAGCAGCCGATGTTCTGGTGCAGCCACAATCACCTGCTGCTTAACACATAAAGACGGAAGAGATGGTGGTGGACCTAAGGTGCAACCCTCCCTCCCTCCCCTGCCAAGTACATCAATGGCTCTGTGGTTTCCACTCAAATTCCTGGGTACTACTGTGTCCAGGGACCTGAAGTGGGAGAGGAACATGCTGTCCAAAGCCAAGAAAGCACAGCAGAGAATGTTCTTCCTGAGACAGCTAAAGAAATTCAACCTGCTGCAGAACCTGATGATCTGGTTCTACCCAGCGATGATCAAGTCAATCCCCACATCAGCCATAACCACCCAGTTGGTTCCTCCACCTCACAAGAACGGGCCAAACTCCAGTGTACAATCAGGACAGCTGAGAGGATCATTGGATGTAGTCTGGCAATGCTTCAGGACATCTACAACAGCAGGGTGACAAAGTGCACTGGCAAAATGTACAACTGACCCCTCTCATGCTGGACATCACTTCTTCCAGCTACTCCTTTCTGGTAAAAGATAAAAGATTTAAAGAGCCAGCAAAACCAGCACAACCAGACATGCTAGCAGCTTTTTCCCCAGAGCTGTAGTGCTCATTAACCACAGTGAACACCTCACACTTTAAACTTCACTTTAAACCATCAAACCTCCCTCACTGTATGACAGTAACTCCACTGTAATATACTACTATTTGCACAACTGTACATATGTTACATTTCTTCATTATTCAACCTAAATCGATACATTGAATGAATGATTTTTTCACTGAAATTATTTTTTTAAGTTGAATAAAACTAGTTAATTTATTTGTTAACACATCAAGCAAATTCTTAGGTTGAACGGACAGTGTATCATTCTGTAATATTCTATACGTAATAGTATGTGTCACTGGGTTATGTCTATAGTATATGACATCTGGGTTACGGAGGTCATTGGGCGGAAGACAGGAAACACCCTGGACAGGTCGCCAGTCTTTCACAGAGCAGACACACAGACATACAATCACACACACGTTCACATCTAGGGGCAATTTGGTGTTTCCAGTTGGCCTGACTGCATGTCTTTGGGCTGTGAGAGGAAACTCATGCACAGGGAGAACATGTGGACTCCACACAGAAAGAATTCTGGTCACCCAGCCAGGGAATCGAACCCAGGCCTTGCTGTGAGGTGACAGCGTTACCCACTGTGCAACCATGCCCTTTTAACAAAATGCATGCTTCTCTCAAGCTATCTCTAATTTCAGCTAAAGGAAATATTCACAGTTGGAACTATCACCAGCCTACAGAAAAGAGTAGAATCACAATTCCATAAAAAAAATATTGGCAAGTGAGACGTCATGACCCTACTACAGTCTAATGTTAAAAGTTCATCCTCCTCCTCAGCCCTATGGAGCCATTCATGACATACGAGACACTGAGAAAGGCGAACGCTATTGTGTACGCCCTCATAAGCCTATGACAGATGAGCCTCATAAACAGCTATATTTGCTTTGAATCTGTCATAACCTATAATGAGGTCAGCCATCATCCATGAATCATAAAGTAAATATGTAACTTTAGGTCTTGCAGCAGAGAATCACTCATCTCTGAGAGATGTTGTGGGAAGCGTGTGATGATTGAGACGGCATGGCTCCAAACAGTCCAGGGCTACAACGATGCAGATTCGACTTTGACGCCACGTTGTAAGCTGTAAGGAGCAGGTTATGTAATTGTACTGTGTTTGTACTGTATTTATACTGTGTTTTTTGGCAAAATGCCATAGAAGAACCACTTTTGGTTCCCTAAAGAACTTTTCGATGGATGGTTATATAAAGAGACATTTTTGTGAATGAGATGAATGAGTATGAACAACCTTTTTAAAGATTACAGAACCTTTACAAAATGTAAAGTGTCTATACCAACTGAAGGTTTTTTTTTTTCAGAACAATTTATCCAAGCCAAGAATCAACCTTTATAGTTAGGAGTGGAAGGCAGATAGAGATCCACTTGATCTTCCCTTCACCCTCCTGCCTGCTGCATATCTGATGTGCAGCTCTCAAATTTGGGGAGTTCTTCTTCCTGACAGCATCTGGAATTCTCACATTTCATAACACTGTAATGTTTCAGCTCAGAGTGTCAAAAATACAAAAGGTAATCTTGGGATCAAACAATAAAAAACAATTTAGTAGTAAATGAGCAAGTGTGTTGTATAATTTCATTACTAACTTGTCCTTATTCATGGAAGGTATTACTGTATTTTGTTTACTGGAGTGAGAAAATAGACACAGGAAGTGTTCAACACTTTAAACTCTACGCTATAAAAGAACAATTGTTGTTTTAACTTAAACTTAGTATTTAGACTGCCTTAACTTTTTTAAAATTAAAACCCCTTTTTTGCAGTTATAGGCTTATAACTCAGTTATTAGTCTTAGGGCTTAATTTTCAATATACATTTTTTTTAGTAACAACTATGATGTAACTGTTAAAGATGATAACTGTGAGATACTCAGAAACCATGCAGCTGAGATAACTAAAAAATTGGAGAAAAGTAGGTGTACAGCTACACCTGAAGACTGAAAATTACACAGTGATGCAGAAGGACAATAGATTGCAAAATACGAGTGAACTGCATGAAGAGGAGATGGAGTGGGGTGGAGTGACCGGGGCTGTGGTGTTAGCAGTCATGACAACTAAATTCTTGCAGCCAAAATAAAATGGTGAACGTGAATGCTTCCTGCATCCTGATACTGGGCAGCTAGTGTGCTTGTTTCAGGGAGGCCTCAGATCACCTGTTGGCACTGTGATAATACATGCAAGTCAGCAATATTACTGTACATCAAATATGCGATTGGGGGTGGAGGGACTTGCTGATCTGAATATGCTTCTGCATGCTTACCCACTGGTCAGCCACAAAGCTCTAGCCAGGATTTGCAGGAAACTACCCACTAGCCAACATGAATGTGGACTCAACAGTGAAATCTGATAGTTTTGTCAGACCCTAATTTGCCTGTCAGACCTTAATTTGAAATATTTCTCTCATGGCACAGTTGATCGCTCTGCTGCCTACTAATCTGTCTGAGGAACATGGAGTGTATTACATATGTTCAATGTGCAATTATGGGTAGGATTTTTGTTTGTTTACTGGATTTTTAACTTAAGTATTTACTGTTTGTGTCCAATACCTGTTAAGATAATCAGTCCTTCATTAAATTAAATCAGGTGCTGCTGATGAATACATGCAACAGCTGGAGTGAACCAAAAGCCAGTAACCAACTCTGCTGTCTTTTAGCTGCATACTTCTAACCAAGATATTAATAATGTTTTATTGTGTCTGTTTTTTTACTGTGTCTATGTATTTATGTACATGTAGTCTTCTAATATTATACTTTTGCACAGTACTATATATTCCATAATTCCATCACCAGCCCTGATAAAAAAAAAAAACTGTAACTGACGGGTAACGCTTAACACCAGACTTCCTTAATGAAAGGTTTGAAAATGGAAAAGGTTTAAAAATGGCTAAGCTAGACCTAAAATCGCAATGTTTTTCTTATTTGCTTTTGTTTATTTGTATTGAAAATAATGTTAGTGTTTTTTATAAATGCTTATTGCCCTGATTAAAGAAAACATGACAATTGAACATTTTTGATATATGTTTTCAACATATTTCATATTTCATGGGAAATAGACTTAAAATCAGGTAAAAGAAAAGGAGATTTCATCATCACAGGTGGTTAACACTTGGTGACCTGTATTCATTTAACTCTGGTTTTGCTCTTTGGGTTTAATCCAGGGACTTACATTCGTAATCCTGAACATCAAAGTCTACACACACATCTCCCTTGGCTTTTCTATACGCCATGGGCATTTTAATTGGCTCTGCAGTGCAGTCACATTTGAATTCTTCCCATTGACGTAAAATAGTGAAATGCTTTGAACTGTCCTCTGTATGACTGAAGCTTTGTGTTATGATGGAAAAACTAGTGAAATCTGTTGTCTGGTAGAAGAGCTACTTTAGAGAGAATCTATTGAGCATAGTAAAATTCATCTTTTGAACAACTGCTTGGGTGATGAAGTAGTTTATTTTAAAATATTTATAAATTCCTTCAGTCTTCAGTCTTCATTCTTCTTAACTATATCAAGAGCCATGCCATATCACATGTTAATATCAGTCATTCAAGGTAGCCTAAAGATAGTCACTGCCCAGGCATCATCATCCCACTGGTGTTCCCCAGGGTTTAGTTCTTGGTACATTCTTATTCGCAATTCATATTAAATTACTAGGCTTAGTTATCAGTTCCCACAGCTTTTCTTACTACTGCTGCTTTGATGATAAACAACTGTACTTCTCTGTTTCTCCATTCACCTCCACTATCTCTCAGCAGATAACTGCTTACCTCTTTGACAACATTGCCTAGGTGGTGATACATCAAGTGAAACAAAATTTTGTCAACATTGATTTTTATTTATATGCACAACTGGCTTCTCATTAAAGCACGGGTCATTTCTAGACTGGACTACTGCAACTCTCAAATAGCTGGTTTTCTGTCATACAGTGCTTTCTACAAATATTTTCTTTTTAGCTTGTCCCACAGATTTTCTTTGAGGTTTAGGTCAGGGGACTGGAATGACCATGGCAAAAATCTTGATTCTGTGGTCTGTGAACCATTTTTGTGTTGATTTTGAGGTTTGCTCTGGATCGTTGTCCTGCTGGAAGATCCAACCATGGCCCAGTTTAAGCTTTCTGGCTGAGGGAGTCAGCATTTAATGTAATATATGCTGGTACTTGGTGGAATCTGTTCCACCATGTATCAGAACAAGTTATCCAAGGCCTTTGTAAGAAAAACAGCCCCTTAACATTACAGATCCACCACCAAACTGTAGGTGCTTGACTTTGTTGGTCCAAGATGTGGTTATGTAGATTGACAACTGATTGTAGTTTGGGAGACATTCTGACCCCAAGATCTAACTACAATTTCCCAGCTGTGATCCTTGGAAATTCTTTGGCCACTCTAACAATCCTCCTCATCGTGCGTGGGGTCAGTATAGACATACGTTCTCTTCCCGGCAGATTCCTAACATCTCCAGTTGCTTTTCACCTCTCATGATTGTGGAAATTGGGCATTTAAAACTATTTAACTATTTTCTTGTTGTCATTTCCTGATTTTTGCAACCTTTTTTTCAACAACATTTTGTCATACATCATTGCTGTATTCTCTGGTCTTTCTCATAGTGATGGATGCCTGAGGAAACTCGGCCTGTGTGTGACCTCATATTTATACCCCATTAAAATAAAAAGCTATAGCAAATGTTTCTTAGCCCTCAGGTAAACTTTAAAACATAAAATATGAATGGGAACATTCTTCAGTTAGATTTCACTCTAGGATTCTAGGATTGGGGAAAAAAATGTCTATTTCATGATAAGATTTAGATTTAGGTTTGATTTTTGTTAATATTTTCAATGAAAGATTAAAAAGATAAGCAATAAAGAATGTGTTTACAGCTGTACTGTTTTGCTCATATTTACCAGTGATGCCAATATTTGTGGAGGGCACTGTATAGAACTACTTCTCTGCAAGGATTCTGAATTTAGTTGCTCATTTTGCCTGTAAACTCCCACAGTTCTCTCATAAGGCTCCCTGTGGCAGCAAAGATCAAATATAAAACTTTGTCCTTGCTTTTCAAGCTTTGAAACTTTTTCACTGTACCTCCAAAACATGGTTCAGCTTTCTGGGCAAAATCCCACTGCTTTTGTGTCCTTACCCTTCAGGGACTCTGTCTCAGGTCCAAGTTGGCCAGTCTTTGAACTTTTTATTTCTTAAGGCTGTTCCTTGTCCAACCCTGATCTATGAATCTTTCATAGTAATACAGGGTATACGTTCTTGCCAGTGCAAACATGCTTATGTAATGAATTTAGCACTTAATAATCAATTATTTTGCAACATATTTCTTATTTGATAAATGTAAACTGCTGTCATTACACTATTGCACTTTGAAATGCTTCTTTGCCATGTCTGTTTAAATCAACTGGTATAATGATTTAATTTGTGAGCACTTTCTCTCTGTACTTTTTGCTATTCTGTCTTCTACTGTTTCTATAGTTGAATACGCCGCTGTGAATAAGACCATCCACCAAATGACGTGTAAATATTAATTAATTTTAATGTACCTTCAAAGTTCTGCTTTTGGAGAAGTGACATTCTTTGGTCTTGTGGCTCATAAAACAAAACATATTACAGTCAATATAGAACATATTCTCCATAATCTCCCTAAAACTTTGTGTGCATTTGGACAAATGCATTTGCTATGGTCGGTTGCCAAGGGCTCTGGACCACCATGAACTGTGAAGCTGACATGAGAGTTATTAAAAGCAGGCAAAGTGGGCAAAGTAGTGCACATGTACTGCATGTGGGCGTAGTTGAATTCTGATGCATCATATGTTCAGAGAAATGACTTTATCTGCCCTCCCCCCACCAGTTCTCTCTCCATCTCTGACCCTCACTACTCTAAAAAAGCTCCTTCTTAATGTTCAGCCTCTCTGATCATTAATGTAATCAACAGTGACCTCTAGACTGAATGTAGAGGTCCTGCATCAGCCATCTGAATGATTCAGAAGTTATTTACTTCTCTACTCCATACTGCTCCTTTTGAATCAACATCTCTATTATGCCCTAAAATTCTATTAATTTAACAATGTGTCTTGTAACTGTTTATTTAATATTAAAGAAGCTCTTAAGTCCTAAAAATACAGTAAGTTGATGGACAAGTGAGTTTGGAAATAACACAACTGATTTAATTCATTGCCTAAAGAAAGTCAGTTATGCGGACTTGTATAAGGACTATCTATGTTTGTGCAAATGAGATATTTGAAGAATTCATGTAATTTAGTAAATCAGAATTAAATTATTAAAGATAAAAAAATTCAAAATGCCTTTTGAAAGTCCACAGTTTTTGTTAGTATAAGCGAAATTGACATTTATTGTTCTCATGAAGAAAAAACAAGAATTGTCTTTGTCCTCCTACAATTCAAGTCTGCTTTTGCATGAAAAGCAGGATGAGACAGTTATCCATATAGAAATATGCATACAGAACACTGCAAAACCCATTCTTGAAACACATTCTAGAGAGTAATGACTCTTTGTCAGCTTCTCTCTCTCTCTCTCTCTCTCTCTCTCTCTCTCTCTCCACTCTCTTTCTCTCTGTAACACAGCCTGGCTCCTCTGCTGCAGCTGTTAAGCTGTAAGTGAAGCACAGGGAGAGTTGCACTGGGGCAGAGAGACACTTTGTTTCACTTCACAGCCAATCAGACACTCTCTTGTCATCCTCAGTCCCATTAAGGTGACAAACTGCTCTCACAACCAAATATATCAGGCAGAACTAGCACGTCTATGGCCAATTTACTCAATTTATGCAAATCCCTTATTTTAAGGCCGAAAGAAAAGCTCAATACAAGGACTAGTCCAGCATGACACTTCAGCAGCCTTTCACCTCCACTTTGGTTACTTTTTTCCCTTTATTTTTCATGCCCATACTGTTGTTGGAAGAATCTAAATGTGCAAAAGCAAACATTTTACACACAGGACAAAGCAGGCAAATATATGTAGTGTTACCCATAGAGATGTGCAGATGTGATAAGCTTGCAATTCAGATTGGAGGTGGCACAGTTCTGGTATGAGATATATATATATTTTACAAAAAACAATAAAATCTCTCAGTTTCAACATTTGATATGTTGTCTTTGTGCTATTTTAATAAAATATAGGGTTTAAATGATTTGCACATCATTGCATTTTGTTTTTATTTACACTTTGCAAAGCATCTAAACTTTTTTGGAAATGGGGTTGTACATAACATTCACATTAATGTTAACCTGCTAAGCTTGTTAAGCTTGCTAGCTGATGTACTGTAAAATCAGAAGCTAGCAAATAGCAATGACCACAACAAGTGGTCTAAATCATGTATAAAAAAAGGTAGCTAATTTGACATTACTGTGAATTGGTTGCTAATGAATGCCCTTGTGGGGTTTGAATAAGTTATAAAGTTAATTACAGATAACCATCTCAGCATTCAGCATTCTCCCTCCAGATTGACTACTTCAGCACATAACACGAACAAATAATAGCACTCAGAGAGGGGTTTACACACATACTGTATAAAGAAAGACAACCCTGTCAGTGAGGTTATGGTAATAAGATGGAATATGATTACAATAAATTTAATTGTCACAAATGTCTCATGGTGGTTTTAGGCAAGAAGTACCTATGCAGTGAAATCTGCATATACCTATCTGTGTGCAGAACTGAATCCTAGCATTTCTTTTTCAGACACTGAAACCACTGGAAAGCTCAAACTCAGTCAGGTTCTGAATACATATGCATAAGTTTGAACTCAGACAATTTACATGGTTTGTTGATTTTCTAAATAAAAATAAATTGGCACATCCTCTACAGGGAACACACTTAAACATGACATTTTTCCACAAATTGTATTACACAATTTCTATTTATTTCCCAGTCTGTCAAATTCAGCAACAGTAACTGTGCATTAAAATGTGCAAAAGTGTGTTCTCTGTAGAGGACGTGTTAACTTATTTACAATAAGAAAATCAACAAAACATGTAATTTGAACAGGGATGTTCAAATTTTTGCATATGACTGTAGGTGATACCACTTTTTTCCTGACACTAAAATCAATATTGAAATCTTAAATACCAGCTGAGACTGATACCATGCCAAGATGTCTTCTATAAAAAGCTTTAAAATTTGTTATTTTTAACTAAAGCGCTTCACAGAAGATGAGCATCTACCCCTTTGAGGTGTAGGTGATAAAGATGGTGATAAAGCATTAATGTTTCTTGTATTTGTAAAGCTTTAGATATACCCCTCTCCCTGGTTAAATAAATATAGCATACTTTAAAAACTCTTTGTTTTTTGTACTTTTGAAGGTACATTTACATTGTTTGTACTTTTGGAATGGGATCTAAAATTTACCTAGACAGTAACCCTTCATATTCAAACATCTCAAACACTCTACTACCCCACAAGACTAAATGCAGCTAACAACATCATATCACAGAGTGAGTATGTGCTATTTTAGGCTAGATTTACATATCTGATTTATTCTATTCTTACCCTCTGATATCTGATCCAGCATCTTCTGCAGATATTGATCTGATACTAATACCTGTTGACGGATCAGTGCCATCTTTAGTTATAAACTTCAATTTGAATGAGGGAGATGATGATTTAAAAGACCAATACCAGATTGGTAATGTGGCTCAGATAAATCAGAATAATAATGTCCCAAACTGGAAAAGAGCCTGTTTAAGGCTCAACACACATGCAGCTGTTGTTTATTTCTTAAATGTGTTATTTGAACACCCTAAGCCACATTTGGTAGGGCTGGTCAACACAGAGATATCTCAGTGACCCCTAACTGAACTGCTTTTGATGGATCTCAGAACAGGTCCCCCAATAAGACCAAAAAGCCAAAAGTGGTTTTACCTCCTCCAACTTCTAATGAGTGTAATTATGCCAGTGAAACACATGTGCTCATATGTGTTAATTGCCAGTAGTGTACCGATCAACTAGACTCTGTTTGCAACTGGTGTAAGCGGTGATTAACATTTTATTTAATATTTACACACCTGTTTACTCTCCTCCTCATAGCCCACGCTCCTGTTTTACCACACACATCTTATCCGTATCATATTTCGCAAATAATGACATATTCAGCTGTACAAGGCCAATTACAGCCTCCTATCCTGGTGTACATTGATCGTTTGATTGATTTCAGATTAGCGATGGTCATTTGCATTTATTTGCTGTATATGTTATTTGAGGAGGTTTGTAATGGCCAGTACACTGACTCTTAGCTATGAACCACATGATATAAGGCTTGAGTCACAGACAGGAAAAAATTACAGAGTATTCACTGAACTCCAATACATACTTTACCACAGCACTTAAATACTGTAAAACTAATATAAACTTATGTAAACACTTTAAATGAGAAATTTTATGAATCTTTATGGTTGCACAGAATTAATTTTCAGATACTTGTGGAAACTACTATTTAAAGTAAGTGTATACTGTATGTAGAAATGTTGAACATTCCATTCTCCATTTTTTTTTATCATTTTTTGATATATATATAGCGGAAAAATACACCCAAATGTACAA
Organism: Colossoma macropomum; assembly: GCF_904425465.1. Classification (NCBI taxonomy): domain Eukaryota; kingdom Metazoa; phylum Chordata; class Actinopteri; order Characiformes; family Serrasalmidae; genus Colossoma; species Colossoma macropomum. Next base: position 17,535,564 of record NW_023494785.1, on the reverse strand, counting down.
TATTGTGAGACTAATTTGCAGTGCTATTTTTACCTGAATTATATGATGTTGTTGTCATTTCTGCTTGTGCATTACCATATAGCATACAGTATGAGGAAGTTTGTTGCATCTCATGGAAATATTAGTCTTTCATTCTTTTCATTGCCTGCTAGTTCAAGATAGATTAGACTCCACTGACATAATTCTTACAGACGCAGTGGTGAGGGCGCTGTGACGCATTTCTTCTTTTGCATCACTTGCAGGACCCTATTCTGGGATCCCAGTCACATGAACCTCACAAATCAGTGATGCTACATTCATCTAATACCTCAGTACAGACTGAGACTCAGAAATGGAGGCACAAGTATTTACAATCACACAAGCAGCATAGGGCACTGAAATATCTGCTCTGATATAAGGTTCTGACAGTGAATCAGAAGCATAGATATTTATCCAAACAGACAGACAGATAGACAGACAGATGTACAGAAAGATACAGTCGTTTGTTGTATGCAAAATTTGGGTGTCACCGGTCAAATTTCATGTTTTGTTGATTTTCTAAACCCAGTAACAATAAAGTAGGGACAGAATGTGAAATGCAAATAAAACCCAGAAAACAGTTATTGGAAAATTCACTTTGACCTGTATTCAAACAAAAACAGACAAGATGTTTAATTTTTTTACTGCATCAACTTTATTATTATTTTTTTGTAGATACTGAAAGTAACGTTAGCCAAAGTTGTGGAAATGTTCCCTGCTAAGTAAAGTAGTAAAGTAAAGAGAAGTTGACACAGATTTATGTGAATTTGCTGGAAATAAAAGAATTTGGAAAAAGTAAAACAAAGATTGTGGGCCGTGCAAAACAGAAGACAGACAGACAGACAGACAGACAGACAGACAGACAGATAGATAGATAGATAGTAATAAAATAAACTAATAACATTTCAAATGATGGTCAAACAATGTTAGAAGAAGGTGAAAGTAATGCATTATGTGTTGCTGGTAGGCGCTGTATATAAGGCTGCATGTGTCATAATCTCATTAAGCTGATAGGTGAATGGGTTGTTTGGAGTTGAATGAAAAATGTTGTTGGTGGCAATGAATAATTTCAGACAGCTGTAATGGAGCTAACTGTTGCATGGTCATTTACTGACTGCTCTGTAGCCTGCTTAGTTTAATAATCTGCCACATTCATGTGAATAAATCAAAACTGCAGTATGGCCAGTGTGACTGTTATTACATGATTTCCAAATGAAGACTTGACATTTCAGACCTGAGGGTAAGCACATATTACACAACACTATTTCCTCCTGCAGACAGCTGCTGATTACTAAGTTGACAATAAATTAATAAATATTCTCATCACCCCTAATAATCCTTATGCCCTATTGATTACAGCAAAAGGCTGCCATGGCAGCTCTCATATTATTATCTAACTAATTGCTTCCTGAATGTGTTGTAGGATGAGCCTGAAGGGTTTGTAATAAATCACAGATCTGACAGAGAACGCGATCTTCCTGAGATTAAGGCGGAAATTTGCATTCAAATCAGAATGACTTTTGGCCACTAGGCCTCTAGTAGACTTCTGCAAATGCTGGATGTTTTGAATATTACAGAACATCCTAAGCTCATAATAAAGGTAAAGAACAGCTACACTCATTCAGACAGAATACATTTTAATGCTTGTGAGACTCGATAGAAAATGAAGACTAAAGAGTGAAGGAGAAGAAACAAAATAAATTCTATAAATGTATTTTAAGCAGAAGACATGAACACAGTTGTACAGTGTGTCTACAATTCCTAAAAAGCTCTTAACCTGTCTAAAATTGCAGATTATAAAGGCCTTAATATGTATAACATAGTCTTAACGTTTGACATTTTGTGATCTTAGATTGTAATGAACATTTATTTAACAGAAAATTACACAAAAGCCCCCAAGACTAAAATAATGATACTATACAATATCAAATATATTGGTTACTTTCATGCACTCTATGGCCACTTTAACTCTTTCATTCTTCCAGTTACAGCTGTTACAGCTATTGGCGGGGTCCAAGCTGTTTTTCTGAAGTAGGCCCAACACTACTATTATGGCTATGACCCCCCATGTGAGTTATGTTTTGTGGTGATGTAAATCTCAAAGGTCCTCCACCAGGACAAGACACAGCAGCAGCACACACACAATTTCACATCAATTGGACAACATTTTGTTGCATAACATTTTCTTGCTTGTTAGCACCCCCTATCAATGCAGTTATTGTTATTATTATCCAATTATTCATCATGGTCATTTCATTGTTAAATTTGAATTTGACTGCAGTAAAAAGACTTTCTCTTTGGTTTGTGCACAACATAACAGACTTAGAAAGAAAATCTGTTTTGTTTTTGATCTATTTATTGGTAATGCTCATTTTACAGTGTGTTGAACAAGGCTTGTGAGTCAATTAGATGGGGTGCAAATTATTTCATGGAACTGTTTTGGTAATTTTGGCTGCCAATTACTTTAAAATGCTGCAGTAAATTGACTTCATCTTTGGTTTGTGCATAGTGTGATAGACTTTAAATGAAGACATAAAGCCTTTTTGGTCTACTTATTGGTAATGAACTTTTTTAAATGTGTTGAATTAGACTCTTGAGTCAGTTAGGGAGCAAATTACAAACTGACTGAACTGATTTGGTAACTTTGGCCACAAATTACATCCTGCAGTAAAATGACTTCATCTTTTGAAGTGATATGTGTTGTTTGTGTGGACTTCAATCGGAAATGATTGTTTTTGAATGTGATGAACTTGCAAATCCTTTCAGTGTCCAATGTGGAATTATTGTTTATACTGAGCAAGAGATTTGCTCATTTTGCATAATTTCTATATGACTTCATATTACATTTCATGTGTATAACCAATACATTTGATGCTTCAGTGGTTAGTAAAGAGTCCATACCTGGAGATACATAGCAAGTTTCATGGTGATTGACCAGTTCTAAGGCTGTCAAACACCTGCTCAAATCTGATTGGCCGATGTCAGCCATGTTTTGTTGAACATGATATTAGCCTCATCAAACCTGAGCTGAGACAGCACAGTAGCAGCATGCCAAATGTCATATTAATCAGACAACTGTGGGTTGTGTAACATTTTCTTGCATTGTATGGCACCAATTAGCAATGCAGTTGCAAAAAAATTTAAGGATTGCCTACATTTGGGTGGAGCCTGGACACCACACAGTGTTGACATTTCAACATTTTTTGATAATTAAGTTCAGTTTCTTGAGATTTGTGTAGACTGGGCAATACCCCAGAGACTAATTCACTCTGAAGAACTCAAACAATTTTGCAAACTATGCAAATGATCACAAAATCAAGAGGGCAGAGCTATATGGTTTGTGAGAAAATGTGACTCCTAACAACCATGCAAGACCTACTAGACCACCAAAACTGTCACCATCAGATAAACAGTACTTTCACTTTTGAGAGAGAGCAGAAAATCAAGCTCCACTCTTGCAGGTGTTTCTTTCCATCCTTCCACTGTCAGACACTTAACACAATGAGTCTGAAAGGATGTGCAGCTGTCAAGAAGCCCTTACTGAGAAAAGAAAAAAAATAAAAAAAGGAAAATTTGCACCAAACAGCAATACTGGCCATCTGAGACCTGGAGTAAGATTTTATGGAGTGATTAGTTTAAAATTGTAATTGAAAAATGCAACATACTTCCAAGACAGAACTTTGGAGGTGTTTAGAGCAAGTATATTGTCATATACCCTGGAAAAAAACAAACAAGTAAATGCATAAAAATATCAAATTTGACATGAATTTGTATTTAATTTCTAAACTCTACGTGACACAACCCAGCAGAATTCCACTGTTTGGAGTGCAACAAGAAAAGAGCAGTATGTGAGTAAAGAGCATTGTAGTGGCAGAAGATCTTTCCTGTTTTAACACACTTTGCGCCTTTGGCTGTGACTGGGCTCTCTCATACCATTAGAGAGGCGTCTGCTGAAGCACACACAGTGCACGACCCCATTACAGAGGGGGATTGGTTTCGCTTTTGAAGAAGCCTGATTAAAACCATGTGACACACGTCAGCCTGGGCTAGCAGAGATCGCTGTCCTCTCGCACGCTGCGCTCTTATTGTTACTGACATTTTGACATTTGTATTCCAACACACATACTTGTGCTTACGCGGGCTGAAGCTGCTCAGTGACGTGCTGGCTGCTCGGCTCTCTCCAGCCCCACTGGAGAGAGGGCTCAGCTCTCTGGGTCCGGACAGATGTACAAGAAAACACAGCCTTGCGTGACATTTTCCAGAGCAACTATTTGCCTGAGTGGTTCACATATCTCTTCATATCAGTTCGGAAGTGTTTCTCTGTCAAAATATTCTGTCATATAGAGTCAGAAATGCTTAACATGCTTTTATTTTATGGTTATTCGTGTGAGGACATTCCTACCCCTAGCCATTAGGCTCTGTAATGATTCACCCTATAGCCAGGGAGCTACTGACCACCTTTAGACTGAATGGTTCTCATTGGTTAGTAATAGTCTAATCATTGTAGTATTTGTCTGGTTAAATACAGGCTCTTAAAAATTAAATTGTTACCTATGGTTACCTAAGGAACCTTTCAACTGAACTGTTTTTGTAAGTGAGTGTGAAGAACCTTTTCAAGATTTAGCGAACCTGGAATGATGCTTACGTCTGCACAACATCTACTTGCACGTTTTTAAAATCCTATCACTGGCTTTGCATTCAAGAATAGATTGTAAACTCACAGTATTGTTTACATTGTTTGTAAAGATCTTGCTATGTTATTTTTTTGTATAGCTCATTCTAATGTACGCCAATCATCCACTTCATTGAATACACCTCCTTGTATCTAGTCATAGTCCATTTTATTTGCAACACTGACTATATTAGAATATAACACGTAATAGATCATTTTATTGCAATTATAACCAGTTATTTTAGAATCATCTACTTCTCTAGTAATTTTTTTTAACTTTTTGTTTATTTATTTATTTTAGCAGATTCCTATTAATTATTTGCAATTATATAAATGTGTGACATTGCTGATTATCCTGACATCATAAATAGACAGATCTGTCCAGAACACTGACCACAACATTCATGGTATCTCTATGCTTGGATGAACATGTAATAAAATCAGTGACAAATTAAATGGCTCATAGTCAGTACAGCTATGATAGATCCGCAGTCATTATTCTATAGTTTAACACTACTGACGTTTAAACCAGACTATTTGTTTTGTCAGTTATTTCATTTCAAAATATTCTTCCAGTTACAGACAGTGATGACATCAGTCAGCACCCAATAAACGCAGGCGGAATAATGAAGGCTGAAAAGGTCTGCAGGAATGTCTGACCTCACTCCTTCACAGAGCTGTTGATGTCATAAATCATATAAGGAGGCCCTCTTCATTTTCAAGTGCTCTCTATGGCTAGCCTCTGCGTGCTCTGACCGCTGACATGTTTGCCACATAATTATTGCACTCACAGCTTTTTGTACCAGATTGCTCGCTCTAATTGTGATAAATGTTATTGTTAATAATAGTGTCATAGCACATCAAATATCAGATTGCTGGCTTTGGGACATAATTAAAGATGAGGCACACATGCTGACATACAAACTCACACAGTCTTAATGTGGCATCAATTAAGGACTCTTACAGACACTGATGTGAAGTTTGAGGCAATTGAGGACTCATTTGTTTCAGCAGATACTACAAGTATTTAACATTAATTGAACAGTTTAGAAAAAATTAAATGCAATATAATTGCAATTGAGCTATTTTATTCATTTATTTTTCATTTTACCTGATTTATAGGGCTGTTTCACTTCTACTCAAATAGTTATAAACCATGAGATGATTACACTAGTCAGAAATATTTCTTATTAATCTGTCCTCCGTCTCACTGTGAATGCCCTGCTGTAATAGGCTAAAAACACAGCGATTATGTTGTTGAACATGTAGTTGTTCACGATGATTGATTTGGTTAAAACACAAGCGGTGGAGCCAGGGCCCAGGGTAACTAACCCACCCACGTCCTGTATTTACATCTCTGACCATGACAAACACATGATTGTGTAACGAGAGCACTTCTTGTTTGGAGTCAAGGGTAGCGTGTGGAAGGGGGCAGAGAAGGGCACTCTTCTGCTATTTTCTACTGATTTTATTCACCTCCATTTGGGAAGAGAATGTGGGGATGGAGTACTGGCTCAGCTGTGGTGATACAGAATAGCAGCCAGTGCAGTTAGCCATGGACGCTCAGGCATCAGACCAAAGCAGAATGAAACAGAACGGCTATACAATCTACCAAAAGAATTGAGTATTTGGAAAAGAAGAAGAATGGTGTCCATATTCTAGTATCTTTCTGCATTTATATTTATATTGATGTATGACAGCATTGTGTTTGTGTTTGCACACAAATGTATTGCAGTATTAATGCATATTATTTGATGAAATAAATTGTTTTAGAAGAGTTTGGGAATGCCTGATAACGTGCTCAAAAGTACATGCAAAAGCGTCAGCTACGGGGTGAACATGAACATGTAGACGGGAGAAAGTGCTGTACAACTCATTATATGAGTTCATCATGTCACAGCATCAGCTCACACCCACATTCTCCTTTATTCACACTGTTCTACAGTGTTCTCTTTTAGTCATACTATTCGAGGTATTCGAGATAAGTAAAATTCAAAAATTTAAAAGAAAAATTTTAGTTTTAAATTTCAAATTTACAATTTCTATCTAGAATCTCCACAGTGTCTACAAAGTACAATGTTCTCTGTCATTCACACTATTCTACAGTGTTCTACCTACTTCACACTGTTGTACTATGCTCTCCATTCAGACAGTTCTATGTTCTCCTTTCACACTGTTCTACAAAGATTGTCTTATCCACACTGCTTTACAATTTGCTCTTTTATTTACACGGTTTTACAGTTCACACTGTTCTACTATGCTGTCCATTTACATTGTTCTAGTATGTTCTCCACTCCCACTGTTCTGCAATGTTTGTTGCCTTATTCACACTGTTCTACAACATCCTTTATCATTTACACTGTTTGGCAATGTTCTCCCTCATTCACACTGTCATCGCTATGACAGTGCAATATTTTCCATTCACACTGTTCTACAGTGTTCTCACCATTCACACTGTCTTACAATGTTCTCACCATTCACACTGTCTTACAGTGTTCTCACCATTCACACTGTCTTACAGTGTTCTCACCATTCACAGTGTCTTACAGTGTTCTCATCGTTCACACTGTTCTACAGTGTTCTCACCATTCACACTGTCTTACAGTGTTCTCACCATTCACACTGTTCTACAGTGTTCTCATCATTCACACTGTCTTACAGTGTTTTCACCATTCACACTGTCTTACAATGTTCTCACCATTCACACTGTCTTACAGTGTTCTCACCATTCACACTGTCTTACAATGTTCTCACCATTCACACTGTCTTACAATGTTCTCACCATTCATGCTGTTCTAGTGTTCTCACCATTCACACTGTCTTACAATGTTCTCACCATTCACACTGTCTTACAGTGTTCTCACCATTCACACTGTCTTACAATGTTCTCACCATTCACACTGTCTTACAATGTTCTCACCATTCACACTGTCTTACAGTGTTCTCACCATTCACACTGTCTTACAATGTTCTCACCATTCACACTATCTTACAGTGTTCTCACCATTCACACTGTCTTACAGTGTTCTCACCATTCACACTGTCTTACAATGTTCTCACCATTCATACTGTCTTGCAATGTTCTCACCATTCACACTGTCTTACAATGTTCTCACCATTCACACTGTCTTACAATGTTCTCACCATTCACACTGTCTTACAGTGTTCTCACCATTCATACTGTTCTGCAGTGTTCTCACCATTCACACTGTCTTACAGTGTTCTCACCATTCACACTGTCTTACAGTGTTCTCACCATTCATACTGTTCTACAGTGTTCTCACCATTCACACTGTCTTACAGTGTTCTCACCATTCAAACTGTTCTACAGTGTTCTCACCATTCACACTGTCTTTCAGTGTTCTCACCATTCATACTGTTCTACAGTGTTCTCACCATCACACTGTCTTACAGTGTTCTCACCATTCATACTGTTCTGCAGTGTTCTCACCATTCACACTGTCTTACAGTGTTCTCACCATTCACACTGTCTTACAGTGTTCTCACCATTCATACTGTTCTACAGTGTTCTCACCATTCATACTGTCTTACAGTGTTCTCACCATTCACACTGTCTTACAATGTTCTCACCATTCATACTGTTCTACAGTGTTCTCACCATTCACACTGTCTTACAGTGTTCTCACCATTCACACTGTTCTACAGTGTTCTCACCATTCACACTGTCTTACAGTGTTCTCACCATTCACACTGTTCTACAGTGTTCTCACCATTCACACTGTCTTACAGTGTTCTCACCATTCATACTGTTCTACAGTGTTCTCACCATTCACACTGTCTTACAGTGTTCTCACCATTCACACTGTTCTACAGTGTTCTCACCATTCACACTATCTTACAGTGTTCTCACCATTCATACTGTTCTGCAGTGTTCTCACCATTCACACTGTCTTACAGTGTTCTCACCATTCACACTGTCTTACAATGTTCTCACCATTCACACTGTCTTACAATGTTCTCACCATTCATGCTGTTCTAGTGTTCTCACCATTCACACTGTCTTACAATGTTCTCACCATTCACACTGTCTTACAGTGTTCTCACCATTCACACTGTCTTACAGTGTTCTCACCATTCACACTGTCTTACAATGTTCTCACCATTCATACTGTTCTACAGTGTTCTCACCATTCATACTGTTCTACAGTGTTCTCACCATTCACACTGTCTTACAGTGTTCTCACCATTCACACTGTTCTACAGTGTTCTCACCATTCACACTGTCTTACAGTGTTCTCACCATTCACACTGTTCTACGGTGTTCTCACCATTCATGCTGTTCTACAATGTTCTCACCATTCAGACTGTTCGACAATGTTCTCTTTATTCATATAGTTCTACAGTGTTCTCCCTCGTTCACCTTGTTCTGTAACTTTCTCCCCATTCACACCGTTCTACAATGGTGGATCTCACACTTATTCATTTGGCTTGTCAGTTCTTATTTTTAAACAGCACAAAGTCAACTCTCAAAATTAGTATTGTTGGTGTTTTTTGCCTTGTTGTTTTTGGCAGTTGGCTAGTTTTAAATGTTTTGAAATAGACCTGAAAACCAAATTAATCAGTGTAAACGTGAGGGGGGACATTAGTGAGTGGAAGAGAGCATTCTAGAAAACCCAGGCTCTGGCCCTAAGACCTGTACAGTCCCCACTGGAGGAGAAATCAAGGAAGCAGGAGTTTCTACACAAGTTAAACACACATCACCCCAGCTTATTTTATGTACTTAAAACTGGTCAGCTAGACTAACATTGTCAGTCTTTGAAACTGAGCTCTTGCATTTCAGTTCACTGCCCTTCTCAAGTTTTTTGGGGTCCTTAATCAGCTTTTGAAAGCTTTCAGCTTCATTGCCCTATCTGTCTTTCAACTGGCCTCTAACAAGAGAAATTAGACCTCCATGAATCCCCAAATGCAGTCCACTACAACTGATTAATACATGAAAAGAACCACTTAAGGCACACAAAGACCAATTATAATAAAAACTAATTGATTCACACTTTTGTTGGATGACAGCTGAACATCAGTTACTTCTGAATACTTCTGAAGAAGGAAAACCAATTATCAAAGACCAGTTACCAAAAGCAGAATTGATTGCAGCTTTTGAAGAAGACACTCAGTGCTCTGATAGACTCAGCCTCTTTAGTCTTGTATGAAAACTCTTCCCTCCTGTGCCATTAGATTTCTATCATCTGTCAAAGCTTCCTCGCTGCAATACTGCCCTGCAGCAATGATCTGTACAGCTCTAAACATCACTCTAATGCCCTTGGGAGCCAATTTGCTTTCTGTCTCTTTGGTGTCGACTCCATCATTACGCACTTTCTGCTCTGTATACCTGTGACTGGCCTTATCGAGCACCAGAGACCAGCGTGGATGAGGGATTGAACTGTTGTCTATTCTCTATTAGACCTCACACTCTTCTGATTGTTCATTCAATCGTGCTCTCTCTTTCTCTCTCTCTCTCTCTCTCTCTCTCTCTCTCTCTCTCTCTCTCTCTCTCTCTCTCTCTTTCTGTGGGTGTGCTCCCATTAACTCTGAGATGATAGATCAGGTGTTTTGTGATGAAACAAACTATCAGCAGGATAGATAAAGAAATAAATGCATAAATGCATGCATATAGATGAAGAGATGATAGTGGAATATGTCTGTAGAGACCTAAAGACGCTGTCTCTTGATGTTGTCTTATCCTGATATATTTTCTCTTAAGTTTTCAATTTGATTTGATTGTTTGGCTGTAAGTAGTGAAATATACCATAGGTATAAGACCTACAGAAGAGTAGAGGCTGTTACTGCAGCAAAGAGGGAACAAGTCCTGTTAATACCCTTGATTTCAGAAGAAACTTTGGATGAGCAGCTGTCCACTAACTTTTGGACATGTAGCACCAGTTTCCTAGATCCATTAAGCCTAAGACTAAACTAAAACAAATTTTTGAGATTCATTTCTTGAATCTTGTTGATTCATCACATTTCAAGGCACTTTTTCAGTTCTCACATTCAGTCATGTGCAAAAGTTTGAACACCCCCAGTCAAATGACAAATTTTGTTAATTTGAGAACACACTTGAGTGCACAGTTTCTATTTATTTGCTGAACAGTCTGCTGAGCATGAAACATTTGTTGTATTTTTCTTTTTTAATTTGTTAAATTTAACAAATAAACAGTAACTGAAGTATGCAGAGGTGCATTCTCTGCAGAGGATGTGTACTTGCTTTTCACTTAGAATATCAACCAAACATGTCATTTGAACTTTTGCATACAGCTGTAACCTCTATTAGAAATAGAGCCTGGCTCCCCAATTGAGAATGACGTACATTGGGATATACTGCCAAAGTCTTAAAAAATATGAATTAAATATATTATGAGGTATTTTCAAATAGAAATATTTTATGTAGGCACATATGCCACAATACTCTTTCTGACACTCTGACATTTTGCCCATCACCTCTCCAGTGAGGTGAGCATCACATCAGTGGGCAGTGTAATGCATGACTGTTACAGTGCATCTAACTTTGCTGTTGTGGTGCGTATGAATGGTGTATGGTCAATAAGAGCAGCTCACAATAGACATGACTCATACAAATGATTCATGACCACTCAACACTTGCATATAGTGACCACTTGTCTATATAATAGAAAGTACAAACAAGGATTTGCCCACATAGTAAAACAGAGCTGGGGCAGTCATCAGCAGGGCTGTTGAACAGTTGTGGAGTAGACGAATGCACGTCAGTGAAAAAACTGTTTAGATAAGTGCGCTGTGATGGTGCTGTGAGCAGTCAATGTTGAAAGTTGTCACAATTATCCTTCTTTATGGCAATTTAAGAAAAAGCAGTTTTAAGTTGCTTTTGCAGTATGTCAGGCAGTAAGCATCGTAATGAGTTGCATGTTTAAGTCCCCTTGTCTCTGCTTAATTAAACCGTCTTTCTTTGTTTTTCTGTTAAGTTTAAATTGGTATTGTCAAGCAATAATACAGCTGGATCCACAGGAATTTCTTGCCCTACCAGGGCAGACAGTATTGTAGTAACATTTATCCAGAAGTCAGGGACATCCCCACATTCCCACACCATATGCAATTTCCTATTAGTTGTTGTGGGCAATGGTTACGGTAATGATTTAATGCAGTTTTTGTAATAAAGTGTTTCTGTGGTGTCCGGTATAACCTATGGTATATTTAAAATGGATCAGTTAATGACTGGGGTTCTTTGATGCATGAAATATATTTCCCCACACTATTTTCCAATCAATTGTATTAAAAGATTCCCAGAAAAACTGAACTGGGAGCTTCTTATATAATGTTTCAATGAGATGAGAATATATAATTGATACAAGACCTCGTGGTGGCACATTAATGATCCAGCTGTAAATTGGATGTGGCTTGAGGCTTATTCCGCACGGAACTCCATATGCTTTAAGGGCTGATCGTAATAGTAAATACAGAAAGAAGGAAGATCTTGGTATATTAAATGTTGTTACTAAATTTTCAAAGCCTAAGAGCCCCTCTGAATTAAGTACATTAAATACGTGTTTTAATGTTCTGTCTTCTCCATTGCTCCAGATTTTACATTTCTATTGTGCCACAGTGGGGTTTGTAAATGTCACTATAACCAAGATATTCCTCCACGACTCTGAAATTTGTAATAGTGTTAATCATAAAGGGACATAGTTTAGCAAACAATATTTTATAGACAACCTGGAAACCTTTTAAACATTTAAAGAAGCTTCACATAATGTAAAGATTCTACACCAATTTGGAGGTTCTTCTTAGACCATTTACATTACGTGGAACTTTAAAATCTTTTAAAGATTCTTCATATTCACACATCTCGTTTACAAAAAAAAAATGCTTCTCTAAGGAACCGTCCACTGAAAGGCTTTTTAGGGAACCAAAAGCAGTTCCTCTATGGCATCACGCAAAACACCATTATGGGCACCTTCACTTTTAAGATTGCAGCAGTGCATTTACAGCCCAGTAGTTTTAATGTTTTTCTTTTGTCCATCATTAAACACATGAACAGAGCACAGGTTACACCTGCTTTCTCATACACAGTGAGTCTGAAGAAGCTGTTAAAGGTGTTAAAGCAGGTGATGTCTATGCCTGAGGCACAGAGGCGCATCATTCGTCTGGTGGTTCTGTCAACTGTGAGGTTTGCTAGCGGCCAGTTAAACAGAAGAAGCAGTACTGTAAAACCCCAAACCTATCAAAGTGGAAAATTGAGTGAAGGAACCTGCTGAAAGTCTATTGATCAGTGTGCTACAATGATAAAGCTTTGTTTTCAACTTACTTTGAACAATTATCTGCCATCTTACACAAAGGCAATTTTAAATGGGGCCTCTGCTGTACGCAGTAATTGCAGTAAACTGCAGTATGCTTTGGTGCAGAGCCCTGAAGCCAGTCATTCGGTCAAGAGAAAGTCATGCTCTGGGATTTACTTTTTATTGCTCTTCTGTGGCTCTTCCCCCTTTGTAAACTGATATTCTTCCTCAGGAAAGAAACATTCTGTGTAGGCATTCCTCTAGCTGAAAGCAAATTCTGAATTGCCTCATACTATCTTACTCTGCTTATTGTACTTTTAGCAAATTTTCTCTCCCAGGGATTTTACTTTCACTTTTATAATGTTACTCACAAATTTCCACATAATTTAAAAAGAAACTTGTGTGTACATTGTGTGTGTGTTTCATGAAGTCTGGTTACACTGACTTACATTAAAAATTATGCATGTTTTTGCATTCTCCGGGACATTAAGTTCCTTGGTTTAAAGGTGTATGTATGCCTTTTGTCTTTATTGGGCAGTGGGGTTAGTTAGAGTGGGTTTGTATGTAAAGAAGAGCAATGGCTAGTAGTGACCTTCCCTTCTATCTCCAGCTGTGTTATGTGCTTTTGCTGGTGTTAATAAAGAGTGCTGCTCGTTTTGAAATATCATGGCCTCTCCTGTGTCTTATGTCTCTTTCTTCTGCCAAGAGGCTACTCCCTCTCTCTCTCTCTCTCTCTCTATATATATATATATATATATATATATATATATATATATATATGTGCATTTGCTGTCAGAAAACGGTGATAAACCTGTTTAATATCTTAAACACTCTGTTTGATGAATGTAGTTTAATAGTTCAATGGTCCTTCAGCTTCTTGAACAAGATGACACTCTGTTGCAGGTTCTGTAGATCAACGATAAAGAAATACAGTACATAAAAATGCTTAAGGACAGTATCTCTCAAAATAAAGATGTTTAGATTCTCTACTTATTTTTGTCCTGTCTTATTGATGCCTTCATGTTTCCTTTAGTCTGTCACATTAAAACTCCTCACAGTGTGGCGTAGTTGAGCTTTGCCTTCTTGGGGATTTGAAGAGCAGGAAATGTGGCAGTGATTGCATGTGTGTGTTCTGGGTCTGGGCGATGCTGAAGGCTGTGGTGTCTCTAGGGAGGGCTCAGAGGGAAGTGACAGACTGACTGTGAATTTCCGAATCCAAGGAAGTGGTGGTGTGCAAAAAAGTCTAGCAGTCCTCCATTAGAGTAAGAAACTGCCTTGGGCTCAGCTTATTGAAATACACAGAGCTATCCTCACAATATCCACTGTGTAGGGACTGAAGAAGCTGTTTAAAATCAGCTAAAACACTAAAGACTGTAGCAGGCGGGTGCGCACGTGTGTTTTTCTACATTTCTGCATAGTTACATTGTTGAGAAGTAAACAAAGTATTTCCGAGTGGAAATGGTTTGTTGTATAGAAGCTTGCTGATTTCTTCACAGTGGTGGTGGCCAAGAGTCACAATGTCTACAGCACAAATGTAGCCATTTTATTTACTATGCAAAACAACCAGTGAATCTAATGTATCTTCTTGTTTATATGTAATGTTAATAATTGTAAAATAGTAGTAAATTCCCAAAAAGGTTTTCTTGGTTTGCCTTACAGTGCCCTGCATGTACTTCTCTGCTGCTATGGATTTACAGTTACAGAAATACAGTTTTGGTCAAAACCTTCTCAAAAATATCATGAAACAATTTCTCTGAAATCAGTATTCATAACCATTTGTTTAGTAAATTTCTGTGAGGGAGCTGGTTCCTATCACCACCACTGTGAACAATTCTGACTCAATAAATTTCTCTAGAATGGAGCATTACACAGCAGACCACTCTGAATGACTTTGTTTACATCTCAACTATTTAATTATGCAGAAATTATGGAAAATCAGAGCAATTCCTCCTCAAGAGATAATCGAAGACATAGCCAAAGAACAATGTTGATGTGTCTAGCATTTGAAATTACAACTGAAATAGGCTTATGTGAACATTAAACTCTCAATTTGTAACTCAGCACACATTCAGCCACAATAGATCCAAAGGCATCCCTTTCAACTGTTAATCTTAGTTGGTCGTTTTAATTTAATACTCTAC
The DNA here is from genome assembly GCF_904425465.1 of Colossoma macropomum. Taxonomy (NCBI): domain Eukaryota; kingdom Metazoa; phylum Chordata; class Actinopteri; order Characiformes; family Serrasalmidae; genus Colossoma; species Colossoma macropomum. Next base: position 17,520,469 of record NW_023494785.1, on the reverse strand, counting down.
AGCGGTTGACTCAGTGGCGTTATTATTTCCAGCAGACAGAACTTTGCCATGCATTGTCTATAATAGCATTATGTCTATTCATTATAAATGTGCTAGCCTTGGTCCTGAAATGTCTTGCAGTCACCAGTACAGCTACAGCACAGTGCTAGAAGGGTTTGGAAATGCCTCATGCAATGTTACCCTTCATGTTGAACAGTGCGTTTGGATTAAAAAGGAAAGAATCACTTCTCTGTAACGGAAAGAGGAAATGACGCTGTGTAAAATGTCTCAAGTGTTGTGTACTCAACTTGGCGTTCAGACTGGAGACTACACTGGAGCAGCTGTGGTTGCACTTCTTTAGAAATCTGACAGATCAATACTGTTCCTCTCTATCATTAGCATCTGTGTGTCATCTGCTTTCCATCTCAGCCATGAACTGCTGCAGTCTTAAATGACTTAATATCATTAGAGAACTCATTCTTCCCACTTCTAGAAGCATTACAGGAGCAACCAAGCAATAATGCAGTCTATACCCATCCACCAATTATGACATTTGTGTGTGAGTTTGTGTTTCAAACAAATCATCTTAAGGGTCATAGCTTTCTGTCCCATGATGAGAAACGTACTGTTGGCGGTGCATGAGTATGGGTTTGACTCGCAGCTGTGCCACCTGCCTGCTCAGGGGTTTCCAAGGATGCAACCAGCCTCAATCTCACTGGAAAGGAGGGAGGGACAGAGTCTCAGCTGTTGCTATGCAACGCAGCAGTCAGTCAGGCATCTGCATGGCTGCACACTAGAGCTGAACACTTGGGATGTTCAACAGCTGAGCTTTAGTGGATCAGAAAGATGCAGTTGTAGGCCATATTTATATCACAGGAGCTTCATATTTGCCTTCACCTTCAAAAGATCAGCTGCTGTGCTGGAATTTGTCAGTACTGAGAAAAGCAGTGCTATGATTTTGCTGGATTCAAATGTTTGAATCATTTCCACCTTAAAATCTATCAGCACAATGTTGTCTTCTGTTTTACTTACTTTTGGCTATATTAAGTAATATATTTTGTTTATGTGGAAATAATATACATATTTGAAGCAACTTCAATGCATTGCTTTTTTCATGGCTGGCCCCATATGGAAAAGAAATATATATTCCAAATGTATTTATCAAATATACTTTTGCAAAAAATGAAACTGGCCAAAATGTATTTGTTAAACATTTTTTTAAAATGCATTTATTTGTATTTGTTATTACAATTCTGTCAATTGTATATAGTTTTAATAAACTTAGAAGTTTAATAAACTTGTGTTTTCAATGTACTTTGCATTAACCGTTGTAGGTATGTGTTAAGACAGTTCTCACACAAAATGTATGTAAAAAGAACAAGATATTAAATCATCAAACTGCATTTTCACAGTGTATCAGTACCTACAACATTTATTTTTGCCATTTTAAAGGTTCATTTGCTAATTTTTTATTAAGATACTGGAATACAAATTAATTTTAAAAGATATTCCTGGCTATTTTCATACATATTCAAATGTTATTGATAAATACATTTACATACATTTATTTTTCTATGGTACATTTTATGCATAAGATTTCCCCATATATTTAAAGTAAATGCATTTTAAAACATATTTGGTTAATATAGTTATTAATTCTGAAATACATGTATTTGAAATATACATAAAATATATATTTTTCCCCACATGGAGTAAATTCCAGTGCAATACTTTACCTTTTGAAGGTGAAGACAAGTATAATAAAGTGGGAGAAAGTACAATTAACAAACATAGAAAACTTTGATCATTGAAATTGTAAGTTTAATGCTAAACATACTAAAGACTGTGCTATTCCTTCAGTAAGGTGCTGGGGCAGGGTGTAGTTCAGTGGCTCTGTTGGTGATGTACCAGTTATCCTTTATACTGATAAAAAATGTGGTCAGTTCAACCTAAAAGCATTACCTCAAGTGGTAACAAGCAACTCATCATAATTCACATGAACAACTGCAGCAATTTTTCATCATTCCAAATCTCACAAACACATGCAAAGGAGCTTAACCTTCTGTTTCTCAAGCAGAGCCACATTATTAAAAAAGATCTTTGTGAGTTTCTTAGTAAAAGGAATGGCTCTATTCAGAACCATGAGCACCAAAAAGAGCTCTTCAATTGTTATAAACTTGACATTGTAACAGTAGAAGAATACTTTTTGGTGGAACCATTTAAGCATGAAATGGTTCTGTATAGAACCATGATCTTCACTAAAGAACCCTTGAAGAACCAATCTTTTTTGAGAGTGCACCTTTCAGAGTCAATTAGGTCACACCAACTGGTATCTGAACTACAAATTTAGTAAGAATAAGAATAGACTACCTGTCACGCCCCCCCCCCCACACACACACACACCTGCAGTCGCACCTCCCTGCTCTGCCTCTCTGCTCTATTAGCTTCAGCTGCTTCTAATCAAGCTAATTACCACCTATGAGCACCCAGTAGAACAGCACGTGTTTCATCTTATGAGTGTATGATTTAATTGTTTTATGTTGTGTTTTGAGAACAGACAGCAGAAAGTTGTAGTTGATGTGACAAGTTGATGTGACAAGAATTGGACCTATCTAGAGTCTGTCTCAGTGTTTATTGTTCTATAGCCAAGTGTTACAAAAAAGCTGACAGTGTATTTACATGCAAACCAATAATATGATCTCTGTCTGACTTTGGAAGTCATGTAAACAGCATACTGTGAGTTCTTATCAGATTAAAGCCATTGTTGGATTTCAGTAATCTCAGCTCAGTAATCAGGTTATTTAGCCATGTATACCATTAATCTCATATCTATTTTTCTATATCTGTATGTGTGCAGAAACATACACAGGCAGATTAGAGCTGCCCTGGAAGCAGTAAACTCCACTAACCCTAAAATAACAAATTGCCATTTATGGCTTCCTAATGGAATCTAAAGGTTTCCTACAGGAAAGTAAAATCATCAGGGTTTAATTCTAATGATTCTAATAGCCTATTTCCAGCAAGGATGTTAAAGGTATATTGTGTATTTATAAGAAATCTTATTATTGAGTGAGTCGTGTAGACCTGAAGTTTTCCCATTATCAGGTTTCCTAAGTGCTTGTAAATGCAGTGCACAAATTATTGCCAAAATCTGACACTAGTCTATTTTGAATTATAGAAAAGTGTGCTACTAAATGATTGTGTTATTTTCTATGACACTCGGCATCAGCTGCGTTTGGCTAAAGTACAGATACTCTGAAGCAGGAATAGACAGATACAAAAAATTGCACTGGCCAGTAGGGCCACCAGGTCAATAAATCTTGTGGCCAGAATTATAGAAACATGTTTAATGAATGTACATTGAAATTTTCAAATAACAATCATGTATCAGTACCAAACAGACAGGTGTTGCTTTGATAAAGGAAATATTTCTTTAAAAATTTACATTAATAAGAATGTTGCTATTGTAGTGACTTTGGTGTTCCCCACTTCCGAAATGGTCCATCCCTGACATCATCCAATCTAGGTTATTTTCTTAGGTACTGTTTAGCTTATTTAACACCTTAATTTCAGACATATTAGCTGATATTAGCAATCTATAGCCAGTAGCCCCATGGTCACCACACTGTCACCTAGCTATTTTGGTAATTACAGTTAATGAACTGCAACAAAATTTGACAAAAATGCATGCAAAAAAATCTCCAAGGCAAGTGGCCACTCAGGCGACAGGCTCTGCATTTGTAGTGGCCAAAATGTGAAGTACTGTGGTCAGGTGCACCAGGCAATCACCAGTGTCTACCCTTGCTTTGGAGCATCTCCTCAGCTATCACAGCCACAGCTTCTTGTTAAACTTTGATCACAGTGGGCTGTTACAGTTGTAGTGTAATGTTTGGGTAAAATTCTCTGCCACTTTGTCATCGTTCTTTACTCCTTTTGAAAACACTGCCAGATTTGAGCTGCTAAATTGCGGTGACAATGGACTGCATCTAGGAGTGCAGAAGTATCTATGTGGCAATAGGAGCGAGCGAGTGCTGGTGAAAAGACTGTCTCTCCTCTGACTCACACACTCTAAGTAATTGCCACTCTCATGTGCCAGCATTTTGTGCCCACTCCAAACGATGGGTTCTGCGACTGGGTTATTTAATGAATCATGTTGTCTTTTTCCTCCTCAAACAGACTTTGTGGAGGGTGGATGGGCGGTTTGCTCTCTGTTGAATTTATCCTCATTGTTATTCATAAAGCTCCTATTGTTCTGATGAGAGAAGATCTTGCGTGGCCTGGGAGCTGCTGTGGAAGGCTGTGACCTTGTCCACAAGTTGCTCTTTGGAAAACAAAAAAAAAAAAGCAAGAGGGCAAAATTACATTACAAAGTCTGACCAATGTCTAATGAGGATTTTCACACAGAAACATGGCTGAATGGAGATAGCATGCACTGTTGCATTTGGAGAAGTGTGGAGAGCCCTTCACCTCTACTCCAAACTTCAACCAGGCTATCTGCCCAACAGCAAAAGTTTGACACAAAAGTTTAACCCATCAATGTCCATATGTGAATGTTTGGATTTCTTTTGGTCCATATGTTCTCTGAACTTACCTGAGTACAAATCTGCAGATATTTTTCAAATAGATCAAACCCTATGGCTAAAATGTGAGTTTTTGCCACATGATTTATAATTTTAAATCCAGTGTTTTGGTCACAAGAACAACAATAAAAAATCCAAATTTTGATTGAAAATAAAAGAAAATTATGGGCACTGTTAAAACAAAATTTCAACAAAAATCTCCAGTCAGAATAAGATCTGTGGCTGAATATCATTAGTACGCAAAACTTATTTGGTGAGTATGGTCTTAAGGCTCTGTGTAAAAGATGTTTATTGCTTTATTGCAGTCATATGACTTTTCACCTTTCAAATGAGTTTGTTCTAGTCAATATCCACCTGCTTCCATCCTCATCCAAATGGTAGTTTGAGGTACCAGAGCCTGATATTTTAGTCATTTGGTAAATAGTAGCTTTGAGTTATTGTTATGTCTTCATGCGCTTCACATTTCGCACTGCTTTTTAAATGGTAAAAGTCTTTCTTTACAGTCAAATTTGAGCTAGTAAGATAAATGTGATTAATCACAATTATCTACACAAAACAATGCAGTTAATCATTATTTGTTATTTTAATATATTTAACAGTCCTGATTTTTATGATGTATAACATATCCCATTTCTAAAAAAAATTGTGATGCTTTGCAAAATGTAAATACAAACAGAATGCAATGATGTACAAATCATTTAAACACTATATGTAACTGAAAATAGTACAAAGACACATATCAGATGTTGAAACTGAAAAATATTATTGTTTTTTGAGGAAGATATGCTCATTTTGAATTTGAATTTTGAACACCACCTTATAAAACTGGAGCTTATTTACCACTGTGTTTCACCATTTCTTCTTTAAACAACACTTTGTAAAAGTTGGGGAACTGAGGAGACCAACTGCTGTAGTTTTGAAACTGAAATGTTTTCATGTTCTTGCTTCTTCTTGTTGTATAGTGCAGAATGTGGTTTGGCATTGTTTTGCTGAAATAGACAAGGCATTCCCTGAAAATTACTTCATCGGGATGGCAGCATATGTTGCTCCAAAACCTGTTTATATTGTTCAGCATTAATGATGTACCCCCATACCGTCACTGATGCTGGCTTTTGAACTGTGTGCTCATAACAAGCCAGATGGTCCCTCTCCTCTTTAGCCTAGAGGACACAGCACCCATGATTTCCAAAAAGAATTTCAAATTTTGATTTTTCAGACCACAGGACACTTTTCAGCTTCACCCCAGTCCACCTTAATTGATTGATTTAGCGTTTCTGGATCCTGTTTAAATATGGTTTCTTCTTTCCTACGGTAGAGTGTTAACTTGTTTACAGACAGTGGTTTTCGGAAGTGTTCCTGAGCCCACGCAATGATTTCCACTACAGAGTTGTGTCTGTTTTTAATGCAGTGCTGCCTGAGGGCCCAGAGATCACAACCAGCCAATACTGATTTTCAGCTTGTACCTTGCATACAGAGATTTCTCTGGATTCTCTGAATCTTTTAATGATATTACATATCATAGATGATAAAATCTCCCAGGTTCTTTGCTGTTTTAAATTGAGAAATGTTAGTCTTAAATTGTTGCACTTCTTGCCTACACAGTTTTTCATAGAGTGGTGAACCCCTCCCCATCTTTACTTCTGAAACACTCTCTGGCATGCTCTTTTTTTAACTAATCATGTTTCTGACCTGCTGCCAATTAACCTAATAAATTGCAGGGGTGTAAAGAGTACTGAAAATCCCTACAAGTACAAGTACTGTTACTGTAGTGATAATTTATACAAGTACAAGTATTAGTAAATAGAATTACTCAAGTAAGAGTAAATAAGTAGTCCATTAAAAAATTACTTAAGTACTGAGTTACGTAGTTACTTTTCATATTTCCGCTGTCATAACTTGAACATGTTTCTGAGCTACTCGGCTACATCACTGGAAATATTCTGTACAGAAAAACACTAAAGCTAAAGTTCTGATAGCTGAGACTGATCATAGTTTGCTCTGCTAGAACACATCTACACACCTTTCTGTGAGCAGAGTCAGGAACAAGGTTTACAGTAAACCGCATGTGTTTCATGGTTAGACGATTATATAAGACATCCTAGTTTGTCTGTTTCCAGTAAAGTGTTTCAGAGTCCCTGAAAGATGTGCAGAGGATGTTACTGTTTAATTAACTTTATTTAAGAGAAAAAAACTGAGTCAAAATTATGAGTAAATTGCTTAATTAATAATGTAATTTTAGTGAGAGTCCTGCTGCCCATCAGCTCCATGGACTCTAGCTTAAGTTAACAGGTGTGACCATCTACAGACAGTAAACACATTCACAGCTTTCACACTGTTTATTTTCACTGATATCTTTTCAGAACATTTACACCATTAAAATCAGCAGCGACATCAGCAACTTACCCAGCTTTGATTTTTACTGTAACATATTTCACTGGTAATCATGCTGATCACTTCATACAGAATCAGACATTATTACTGCATTTAACAGTTAAACAGCTATACGGCCACTCGCAGTAAAGACAAACACCAAGGTAGAGAGAGGAAGAGAGAGACAGAGAGAGGAAGAGAGAGAGAGAGACAAAGACACACAGAGAGAGAGAGAGAGAGAGAGAGAGAGAGAGAGACAGAGAGAGAGAGAGGGTGGGGATGTGGGGAGGGATCATATCAGGCCAATCAGCCTAAATAATGACAATGCAACTGAATCACTGCCCAGAGTTGATGAAGATCCTGTATTAGACTAGATTCCTTATCTCACAGCCGTTCACGACCATTTATCTCTAAAATGGCAGCTAAACTAGGCTGTATAAATGGGTAAACTGTGGGTTGTGGGCGACACCTGTTAACTAAAGCAACTGACAGACACTTGCAATAAAATATACTTAACAGATTTTAAGTTTAATAAACAGAATCATTATAAAAACCGTAAACACGGTACCTGTTCAGCTTGGCTAACGCTCCCTCAGGCTGGAGTCGAGTTGTGAGAGCGGATCTTAGCAGGTTTCGTATTTGGCCGCTGATAATAACACTGTTTTTTAGTTCATGTTAAATGAACACAGATGACTGTTTGGACGCGGTCTGTTCCTTGTGTGTGCTGGTTCAGTTCTCCTCTGTCCTTCTCCACTAAACTGGACCTCTCAGTAGTGTTTTTCCTGCCAGAGCTGCTGTTTTGATTGGTGAATGTTTTAAATTTAACCGTGCGTAGTTCCTATTGGTTCCTGAGCTGATACACTCACAATTTATTTTTACTCTGTAACGTTATGAAAATTAAAGTAGCGAAGTAAAAGTATTTCATTAAAAATTAACTCAAGTAAGAGTAAAAGTACTATGATTTATTTCTACTCAAAAAAGTACAGTTACAGGGAAAACTGTACTCAGTTACAGTAACGAGAGTAAATGTAATTCGTTACTTACACCTCTGATTAATTGTGAGATGTTTTTTAGCATTACATTTCACCAATCTTTTGTTTCCCCTGTCCCAGCTTTTTTGAGAAGTGTTGTTAGCAAACAATACATAATGGGTATGTATTTTTCAAAACACAATGAAATTTCTCTGTTTCAATATTTGATATATGTTGTTTTTGTACTTAAATGTAGGGTTTACATGATTTGCACATCATTGCATTCTGTTTTTACATTTTGCACGGTGCCACAAGTTTTTGGAAATGGGGTTGTAGGTGGATCTTTAGTATGACATTTAGTCTAACAAGAATTTTTTCTTGAAATATCACATCATAGACGTGAGGATTAAGTCTATTCATAATAGCAATGGTATGCCGACTTTCTTGTTTATTGTCTAACATTTGACTTAGGACATACTGTCCTGTTACTGAAATAATGCCTTTCAACAGAAAATAGGCCATAACTTCCAATTTCCCTGCAGGCAGTGCTACGAATGATGCCCTAGTTCTGTGGATGTTCTTGATCTAAAGCACACCAGCTGTCTTTATTTGTTTTATTTAAAGGTGTCCCATAAAGCTAAAACTGTTGTTGTTTAAGCATTTACTATAAATGTTGCTCTCTACAATGAAAATTGTTTATAATTCATGACCATTGTCATGTACCTGTGTTCTGTTTAGAGTCTGTCAGTGGAAGAAGACTACGTATTTGGCGTAAACAGAGATCATTGTTGGCTTCATTGTGAAGAGTGGGGACACTCAAGCATAAGTGCAGGTTTGCACACTCATCCTCGAGAGGTGTGGGTGAGCCAGTGGGTTTGTTTCAAAAAGAAAGGAAATCCATTATGGAGAGCAAGCTCTTATACTAGACCACATGACGGCATCAAACGCAGTGTGATTATAGCTTTATTCTGAACTGAATGCAGTTGTATTGAAGCAAACTCACTTAATACATTTTTGGAAGCATTGTTTTTCAATTGGCAGTTCATGCATGACTGTAGCACTCAGTGCATTATGCATTAAGAGTGTGTGATTAAATCATCATCATCAAGCATTGTTCTTGTGTAATACACTGTATAAAACATCCTTACAGTCTCCATATTTTTGAAAAACAGTTCTAGTTCTGGAGATTAAACAGGGACAGCATGGGTAATTAAGAAGACTCTTGTATTCAGTGCCTTCTGTGTTCAGGATCTCAGATTAATTGGATTATGCACATGGATTATATTTTTCAAGAAGTGTCACAGACTCTAAATGGTTTTGAGGTCAGGACTTTTAGTTAGTCCTGTGTTGTTTTGACCTTGTTCTTGGAATCATTTTCCTGCTGAACGATAAATTTTCTCCCAAGTTTCAGTTTCTTAGCACTTCCACATATTTTTCCATGCGTGTTCTGCCCTTTATTCTCTACGTCTCATCCCTGCTAAAAAAATCAAGATACTGCCACCACTATGCTTCACTCTTGGCGTGGTGTTTCTTGAGGCATAGGCTGTGTTAGGTTTGTATTACACGTAGTGCTTTAAATTGAGGCTCAAAAGCTTTATCTCAGTGTCATGACCACAAAATATCTTCCAACATTTTAGCTGAATTACTCTTATGCTTTTTGGATAAATGAAAGTGCTTCTTGCTGCCTCACAATATAAGCCAATTTTATGCAGAACAGTTGGTACTGTAAACTAGAGCACTTCATTTTTTTAATTCTTCTGAGTAAACAGCATATTTCAGTTTTCATTTTCTTTTAATTGTTTGCAGGTGCTTATTTTGGAAATGTATTGTAAGAGCACATAGAAAATAAGTTCTCAAATTAACTCGAAAAGTATCATTTAATATCCAGAGAATGTTGATACCTTTAAATGGTGTTCAAGACTTCAATACTTTTGCAAGATGCTATACACATAACAGCTTCAGTAGGTTAACTCACCCATTGTTATTGAACTACTACTGAGAGTTATTCTGTCGACTAACATGTAAGTCATGTAGTAAAGAGAGTTAAAATTGCAGTGCAGGCCTATTTGGGCCCTTAGGGTTTGAGGTTTTAAAATGAATAGGAATTCCAGCATCCACAGCTTCATAAAAATCTAGCCACATAAGCCCTTGTTCATGTATTATGAAAACAATAGATCAGTGAAGGCCATGCGACTCACTGATAGCAGGGGCACGTACGAAAGCTGGTCCACAAGAGCTGCATTCGCATCAGCATCCCATGTGTGTAAAATCCTGCGCTCTACAGGCTGAGCGCATTCACCTTTCTCAAAGCACAGCAGAGAATGCACAGAATGGAATGAGATATAAAAGAGGGCTGTGGAATCACTTTATCCACTCTACTCCCCACTGACCTTCATTTCAACAACACTACTCTCTCTCTTTCCCTCTCCTCTCAGTCTCGCTCCTCTGTTCTCTTTCTTCATCCTGCTGTCCCCTCTACAGCATCCACAGAAGAGTGCCTCCTACTGGTTAACAGATATAAATGTTTCCTTCCTCTCACTTCTGCAAGGCTTTGTTGCTAATTATTGCAACACATATCCCATAGCCTCAGGACTGGATGGAGTTATTAATCCCTAAATTCCTAAAGGCCTGCTTGTGGACCCACAATTCAATTCTTCACTCTCATAACTGCATACTTACATGCTGCTTTCATAGTGCTGCTGAATAATTTATAGTAGTTATTTAAAAAGTCTTAGATTAATGACTGAATAACAAGCCTAAGATTTTAAATACATGGTCTTGAGGCTTGTTTTAGCGCTCTTTTACCAGCATTATTCTCAAACAAATACTGGTGTGGACATTTTTAATTCTATGTTAAGGTGATTGCCATTGAGGTGCATGATATTCAGATTGCCAGATTGTGTAAAAACATACTTGACAGCTATAGCATCCTGACACTAATCATATAGTGCTGTGTCTTATTTAAAAATCAGGCGCACCATTATTTAGCTTGTATGACAGGGTTTAATCTGTGACTGAAAGAAAATGATTTTAAATTTGATTCTACAGGACTGTGCAAAAGTCAGAGACTACCCTTCATTACTTACATTTCCAAAGTATCCATTAAGTAGAAGTTATCCATTTTTCAATCTCTGGAAAAGGCAGAAAACATTTTAAGAGAAAAATACACAGAAGCCACAAAACAAAATACAATATCTATTTAGTATTCTAACCATATTTAGTGTGTCCACCTTCTGCCTTTATTTTCGATTCCATTCGTTTCAGGAGACTTGTTTTCAGGTTTCTTTTTTTAAAGAAATCTGCAGAGATATTTTTCACCCCTCCAAAGTTCAGTCTTAGAAGTTGGTTACATTTTCTGCTTCTCACAATCCAAGGAATCCCAAACAAATTCAGTGATGTTGAGGTCTGGACTCTGCGGTGGTCAATCCATTCATTGTTCTGAGAACATCAGCAGCTTCTTTGTTTAATTTACAAATTGTCTTCTTATTTGTCTGTTTACTTTTCTTTTACACATCCTTTCAGACTCATAGTGTTGAGTGGTCTTCTCACAGTGGAAGTATTAACAGACACTGTGGATTTTTTCAGATCTGAAGAAAAAGTGGAGCTTGATTTTCTCCTCTCTCTCAAAGATGAAAGCTTTAAGTGCTGTTTATCTGATGATAACAGTTTTGATGCTCTATCAGGTCTTGCACAGTTGTTAGAATACCATTTTCACTCTCCCTTTTAATCAATAAGTCCAGTTTTGGTAACTTCTGTTTTTTATACTTATCTTCTTTTTTATACTTATCTTTCTTCTTCCCTTCCTAATGCAAGTGGATTATCTTATATTCCCCCCAGAAAAATCTCCAGATTTGTTTGGAAATTAAATAAATGGAGGATGGTTTTGACTTTTACATAGGACTGTACATTCTTAGCAGACTTTTTTTCCTCTTTCACTTGTTCTTCATAGTTCTGTATGTAGGATAAAATGAAGGTAGAGTTATCATTTAGAAGAAAGTTAAACTCATCATTGGAAGTTGGTGTAGGGGCAGCTTAGTCAGAGGTCCTATGAGGTGTGTGTGTGTTCAGGATGGGCCCCCACTCCCTTGAGTGACAATGTCACAGTGTGTATCCTGTGAAAATAGAATACTGTGCTTTGCGTCAAGCTTGCGCAAACACACGCATTCACAGACTTACACGCACACACACACGCATACATGCATACACACAGGCAAGGCAGTAGCGGGGCTGCTGCTACGCAGGCCACACAGAGCCAGCCCACTCCAGAGGGGTATTTAAGGGCAGCCCCTCCACTGTGTGCAGAAGTTTCTGATCCGCTCTGGTGCAGCACAGCGTGTGTTGTCACTTTCTCTCCACTCCAGCATCCTGCTCTTCTGTGCCCGTCAGACTCGCTCTCAGCTCAAGGTACTGCTTTAAGCCTTCTCTTTCTTTTTATAACGTAGTATAGCTGTGCATGTGTCCTGTATTAAACTTCTGACAAAATGCTTTTTGAATACATGGCAATTTGTGTATAAACATAAATTATGTAAGTATACATAATACATGTGATACAGTGAGGAGCAAGAACAATGTAAGTAATTAGAAATAAAGGGTTATTGTAAGGCCAGTTCATCAGTCAGATAGCTGGATATAAAATGTTAAGGCTTATGCACTGTACTGCTCAGTTGCTCCTCTGGGGAACTGAATTTATCTGGTGTGCTTTTCTTGTCTTTGAGTAATTTCTCTCTGCCTTCTCTATTTTCCCCTTAAAAATCTCAGGCTTATTACATTCTAAGGCTTATTATTCCATAATTGCATGCAAAACAACGCAAACTGCCTGAGATATTCTGAAGATATAGCAGTGTGTGATAAAGGTTTAGACCTGTCGGCGGATCCTCGCCATTAAAGGGGTTAACTTATTTTTCACTAATTGCATTGACCAACTAGACCACAGAAAAAATGGCTCTCAAAGTTCATAACACAGAGCAGATAATTACTGTCACTTTGTGTGGCTGCCAGAAACAGTAAATATAATGTAATATATATATAACATAATATAATATAATATAATATAATATAATATAATATAATATAATATAAGCTTAAAAATGACAGTATCTAATGGGATCTAGAAAAGCAAGCCAGACAATAAGTATATAGATCTGTAGCTCACCCACAGCATACATTAAAGAGCAGCTCAGTCAATCCACTTAATTAATATTTCATGCCATGGTATTGACGTCGGAGAAAATTACTGTGTTATGTTTGTACTGACTAAATGCGAGTGTTGCAGCTGTGAAAAGGAGGCTGACTTAATTATTTTGCCTCATCCTTTATCGTCTCTCTTTCGAGGGACTTTTGTGCTCCTTTTGCAAATTTAATGAGGAGCTGCCTACAAACCATTGAGCTTACTGTCAATATTATTCTAACACTTTTCAGCTTATTCATCACCCAATTGTGCTTCATAGTCCTTGAAAACTACATTTAAGACCCATTTTAGTGCCATTTGGCTGTAAATGACATCTGCTCTGTGTGTGTGTGTGTGTGTGTGTTCTTCAGTCATGAACGCTGGAATCTGTGTGTGTGTGCTGCTGGCGGCTCTCTACAGCAGCGGGAGCATTGCTCTCCCTGCACACTCACTGGACGAGGGTCAGTTGGATGGGGCTGTAGCTGAACACACGCGACACACCCGTGCAGTGCCCCCTAGTGGTCAGCTCAGTCTGCTCTCTAAAGCACAGGAAGAGGAGGTGCAGGAGGACCCTGCCCGCAGACTGAATGAACTGCTGGCCAGACTCATTTCCAGAAAAGGTAGGACGTCTCCTCAGCCAGCGACCATCTGCTCTCACATTCACAAACAGCAGCTCAACAGTCTGCATTAATGGCTAAAGTTACAACAGTAGCCTACAAGACATGTGACCTCTTAATTCACCTACAATCTTACACTGACTGATTTTCTCTCTATATAAACTTTTTGTCTGTAAATAATATTTAGGTGTTCAGTAGCCGTTTTTTTTTCCTCTGTAAAAACATTTACATGACCGTTTCTTTCTCTAAAAAATTGTGTTCATTGGCCATTTTCCTCTATAAATAACATATTGAGGTTCTATAGCCATTGTCTGTCTCTATAAATAACATTGCGATGCTCTATAGCCATTTTCATCTTTAAATATAGTGATTTTTATGATTCTATAGCCATTTTTTTCTGTATAAATAACACTTAGATGTTCTATAGCTATTGATTTTTTTACAAATGACATTTACTTAAAATTTTAGCCTTTTATCTATTTGTACTATAAGTAACATTTCAATAGACAGATAGAACATGTATATGTTTTCTATCTGTAACTAGAGGATTTCTCCCTGTCTCTCAGGTTCATATCGCAGGAGCCCTTCCAGCAGGACCACAACTCACAGAATAAAGGACAGAGATTATCTCGGCTGGATGGACTTTGGCCGGCGGAGTGCAGAGGAGTACGAGTACTCTTCATAATATACACTCAACCAATCATCTCCAATCAATCAACCAATCAGCCAACTTATGTGTACAGAGAGAGCCATCTTAATCATTCTCCCTGCCAAAAATCAAGAGCTCTGTCTCTATCTTACTTATGTAAATTTGTTTGTATAATGAAGATAATGCAATATATGAGTATATATGTAACCCATACAGATTTTACAAAACACCCACATTTTTTTTCAGAAAAGAAAAAATGACTGGGAATGTGGTCTATTTTATTTGTTTTGTCAAGTGTGTATATATGATTTTGTCCTCTCATTCAAAATATGTCAGGTGTTTCAGAATAAATCATTGCCTTAACTCATTCACCCAGAGTTCAGCCCCTGTGAAATGTTTTGAAATAAAACATATATTCATTTATACATTATATAAATATAATAGTTTCATTACATTACTTTTATTTTTTGTAGGAGACAGTGTCCAGCAATGGTATGATGGCCCTGATGCCATTATGCTCATCTAAAAATCAACCACTATCCAAATATAATTTATTAAACAAAACAATAGATGGGAGCAGTGCGAAACCACACATTTATTCAAAAGCAGATGGGATGCCATGGAAACACTGATCAGATTAGGTTAGTGCGGGTGCTCCAGCGGAAGCTATTTCAGCTTTCTCTGCTGGCAGAGAGGGTCACCATTGAGCCATGACAGGGACACTCAGGAATTCTTGATTACTGCTTTAATAATAACATCTTAGCCAATCTGCTACAGAATGACACAGAAAAATTATAGTGAAGCGACTGGCACAAATTAGCACAGGCCTAAACCCGCCTCACAGAAAACACTAGAGCCCAGCTCAGCCATTTGTTCAGCGCTTGGGGACGGAGCTTACAGTAATGGTCTTATTATGAACACATTCTCTTATTGACCCCCTGAAGCAGCAGCTCTAGCGCGAGTGCAAGCAGCCGACTCTGCTCCTATTTCTCTCCTAACAGCCTCAGGGACAAATCAGAGTACAGGCAATAAAAGAGCAGTTTTACTCGCACTGTACGAGAGAGAGAGAGAGATAGAGAGATAGAGAGAAGTTGAGAGAGGAGAGAAACAAGCGAGAAGTGCAGGAAGTGAGAGGAATAGAGAAAAAAAGAGATGAAGAAGAGAGGAAGAGTGAGAGAGAGGAAAAAAGAGAGAAGCAATGAGATAGAAAAGGAAAGGGGAGCGGGGAAAGGGAGAAAGGAGAGAAAGGAAGACAAAGGAAGAGAGCACAAGGAGAGTGTGAGAGAGAAAGTAATAGAGAGAAAGAAAGCAAGAGAGAGGGCAAAGAGAAGGAGAGAAAGAATGAGAGAAACAGGAGAGGGAGAGAGTGAGAGAAAGAGAAAGAGAGAGAAAGAGAAAAAAAGACTGCGAACTAGAGTGACAGAAAGAGAAAGAGAGGGAGAAGAAAAAAGATTAGAAATGAGAGAGAGAGAGAGAGAGAGAGATGCTGGGTCCCAGCCCGCGTTGTCTTTTGTGTAAACCACTCGAGTTAGCACATAATGGATGGATTGTAGGACGGCAAATGAGAGAGCAGTGGTTTATAGTGAACAAAAAGCACCATTATGCCACAGGTGTGCCTCAATGAGAGCTGTTTCATTCTGTTAGACAATAAAAAGTGAACCCATAAACACAGACCAGCACATGTACACCCACACACACACATGCACATACGCAAATACATGCATGCATATGCACTCACCTCAACATGAAAAGGCCTGCTGGCAGAGCAATTAGATGCGTCATAGCCAAAAAACACCTCTGATGCTACGCACCCCAATACATACACACACAACACACACCTGCATTATTTTTAGAAGACTTGGTATACAGTATGTATACTTATGTATACATCTACACATACACACACAACACACACACATGCATTACTGTACATGACTTTTTGTTTAGTAAGAACATAAGAAACTTGGCTTTATTAAAATTTGGAGTGCATCGAACATCAAACAGTGAAACAATTGTGAATGTGTTACAATCTGTTATTATTAAGAGCAAAATTCTTGAATTTCTGCATAATTCAATCGTTAAGTGGTTTGATGTGAAGTGGTTCACTGTAGAGACACTTACTGACAGTGGTGGTGATAGGAACCAGGGGTTGTATCGTCTACAACACATATATAGCCACTTTATTTATTATCCCAAACAACAAGTGAATGTATACATATCATCAGAGTTTTTGAATGTAATGTTTTAGTTAGAAACTATTTAGCCTCACAGTGTTCTGCACATACTTCTCTGCCATAAACACATAGAAGAAATGTTTGCAAAATTTATCTCAGAACTATCATAAGACGTTTCAGGCTTCAGGTAGTGTATTCATAACCATTTAATGCAATAACCTTCTGTGAGGGAGCTTTTAGAGGTACTAAACTCTTCAGACATCTGGTTCCTATCAGCACCTGACTCTGTACGTTTCTCTAGAACAGAGCATTTCACATCAAACCACTCAGAACGACTTTCAGTTCCCCTTTTAAAACACCAAAACATCTATTAGTGTGTGCACATCACTTTTCAGCGTTTTAATTGGCAGCAAAACAGACTGATTATCTGAGATGCTCGGAACTGCCAAAAGTGCATCAGCAACCAGAGAAGACATTTACACACTGCATCAAAATAGGCAGCAAAAATCAGTCACCAAATCAAACCATTTGGAGAGCTAATTAAGGCACCAAAACAAATCAATTCCATCATCCCATCTTCATCATCTAACTCATCTACGTCGAGGGCTGGCCTTCTAGCTACAGATAGAAACTGCCCAGAACCCGCCCAAGTTCTCAGAGTTCCCCCCTCCCTCAATCAGTCTTTCCTCATACTGCCACCACATGCTGAAGACATGATCTTAACTTACAAAATGGAAAGTTTTTGAATTCACTGTTTCTGTGATCTTACAAAAAACAACATATTCACTTATATCTGCATACTGAGGCTAAGGCAGGGCAGCCTACCCACTGATGTTGAATTCAAAAGGAGTGTTATAAGCCTGGACTGTTTTTTGAATGATGGTGCATGATACACAGCAGCCAATCAAAACAGAGGTCATTTACATATGCAGTGGAACCCTAGCAAAAATGCCTCTGTTTTGCATTCTTTTCTAAATTAATACAAAATCTTTCATTACAAATTATATTATCAGCACAGCAATCTGAGAAAACTCAAAAACAGCAAAATATATTTGGGAATTTTTGTGTGCCCATTTTGCTTTAATGACAGTTGAGCTGGCATGGATTCTGATCACTAACAGTGACAAAAGTCTCTGATCAGTAGATAAAATCCAACTGAGAGTCGTCTGAACATGAGTTTCAACAGAAGGGAAAAAATCTGACCTTTTTGTACAAAGCTCTCAACATGGTCAGAGACAAAAACAGCCTCTTTAATTCTAGAGGATAAAGAGAGATTGGAAAATGGTCATGCAAAAAAGAATTATGACAGATGTGGTACATACATACAATCAAACAAATATTACAAGTGGGCTTATTGGGGAAAAAATATATAAGACATGGGCCCTTTAAGTGTAAAGTCACAGCATGACAGTAAGAGGTCCTGTGAGGTACAACAGATGTAATAGGATCATTTTCAGTCTCCACATCACCCTCTGCATAGCGTGTCTGCGCAAACTCTCTTCACTTGGAGAAAGCACTCTGAATAACAGCACAGCGTAAATGAATAAATAACCGCTGTTCTCCAGCCTCGAGTGTTTGTGCCTCTGACACGATCGCATCACAAGCAGCCACTCACTTAACAGGAGATGTAGGACGAGGGCCGAGGAACAGCGCTGAGACCTTTAGCACCACACACTGAGCCACAATGAGTGTTTTTTGACTGGTGTTTGTCTTGACTGGTGTATTTCTGTCTCCTTCATTGACTTTTGTCCTCATTATTAATTTATGTTAGGGTCATTAAGCGGTCAGTGCCCTTTTCCAGGGTGTGTGTATGTGTGTGTGAGGGGGAAGAAGCCAGATAAAGTGCCTGGCTGCAGCACTCAGTGGCATTAAATGATGTGCGCATGAGGAATGCCAAGCCATAGCGTCTGCTGTTTCTCACTTTGGGGTACAAAGGGGTAGGAAATGGCAAAAATATAACATCACGATACTTGGAGACATTTTTACGGTACATGATACGTATCACAATATTTCGTTTTTCTGAGGTTTGACAAGTTAGGACAGGAAAAAAAAACATTTAAAAATATTACGAAAATGTATGAATACAGTGATTTTCGTTTTGTTTCACATTGCACAAGTCCAATTAAACAGGACTAATTATGCTCTCCTTGTGAGATATGCAGTAATTTAGTGTTTAAGTCTTGATGATATGCTCAGAAAAGCATATTGAGGTGTGATGTATCACAATGACAATGAAATATTGTCATATTGCCCACTTCCCAAAGTGAATAACAGAAGACCCTATGGCTTTGTGTTCCTCATGCGCACATCTGCCAGACTGCCCCACTGCATTCCTACCGCTGAATGCTGCATCCATATGGAAAAAAAATATATTCCAAATGTATTTATCAGACACATTTTTGCAATATATGAAAATTGCCAAAAATGCTTTTGTTAAATATATATTTTTACAGACCTTTTTTGCATTATGTATTTTGAAATTGTATGTAGTTTTACAAAGAGTAACTCAATATACATGAACTGAATAAACGGTACTGACTTTGTATTAATCACTGTACATATGGTTTGCACGTTATACCATTGTACATTGTATGTATGTGGTAAGACAGCTCTCACACAAAATGTATTTCAAATAAACAAGATATCAAATCATCAATCTGCCTTTTCACAGTTTATCAATACCTACAACACTTGCTTTTGTCATGTTAAAGATTCATTTGCTAATATTTAAAATTAGGATGCTGGAATACAAATTCATTTCAAAAGGTGTATTTGAGAAATACATTTACATACATTTATTTATGTCTATGTGTAACATTACCCAAATAAATGTATTTTAAAATATAGTTGGTTAATATGGTAATATATTCTCAAATACATTCTAGTGGATGTATTTCATATATTTAAAAATATATGTCCATGTATTTTTTTTTCCTTATTGGGAGCCAGGCACTTTATCTGGCTTCTTCCCCTTCACACACACACCCTGGAAAAGGGCACTGACCGCTTAATGACCCTAACATGAATTAATAATGAGGACAAAAGTCAATGAAGGAGACAGAAATACACTAGTCAGAAAAAAAAAACACTCATTGTGGCTCATTGTGTGGTGCTAAAGGTCTCAGCACTGTACCTCGACCCTCGTCCTACATTTCCTGTTGATTGAGTGGCCTTTTGTAAAGTGATCGTGTCAGAGGCACAAACACACAAGACTGTAGAGCAGTACAGACCACGTCCAGCAGATGCTGGTACATTGCCGGTATGAGTGGTTTAGACACAGCAGTGTTACTGGAGTTTTTAAACACTGTGTCCACTCACTGTCCACTCTGTTAAACACGCATTAAACTACCTTGTTGATCCACCTTGTAGATATAAAAAAGTCAGAGGCAGTAGCCTCTCTCATCTGTTGCTACACAGTTTGCATTGGTCATCCTCTAGTCCTTCATCAGTGGTCACAGGACGCTGCCCACAAGACGCTGTTGGCTGAATATTTTTGGTTGGTGGACTATTCTCAGTCCAGCAGTAACACTGAGGTGTTTAAAAACTCCAGCAGCACTGCTGTGTCTGATCCACTTAGACCAGCACAACACACACTAACACACCACTACCATGTGAGTGTTACTGCAGTGCTGAGAATGATTCACCACCCAAATAATACCTGCTCTGTGGTGGTCCCGTGGGGGTCCTAACCATTGAAGAACAGGGTAAAAGAGGGCTAATTAAGTATGCAGAGAAACACATACAGTCTGTAATTGTTGAACTACAAAGTGCACCTGTATGGTAAGGTGAGCTGATAAAATGGACAATAAGTGTAGATACAAGATACAAGTGGACTCACTTCATTGTTTTGTATAACATCATTTATAACTTGTAATAGAAATTTATGTGACAAATGTCTTGCAGCCTGTGGCGGTCTGGCAGAACTTGCCTAATTTCTTCTTTTTCAAAGTATGAAACATGCATCCTGTTTGTTGCCAGTGGAACTAAATTAGTATCAAAGTTCTAAACCAGTAACCTTCTCACACACATTTACTCCCACACTGTAGTGAGCTTCTCAACCCAGTTCTTGGGGCCCACCTCTGAGTTACATGTTCTAGCCCAGTGCCCAACACTCACAGTTAGAGTAAAAATGTGGATCCGCCTGGTGGGCCTCAAGGACTGAGCTAAGAATCTCAGTAAAACAAAAGCTGACTACCATAGTGTAAGTAAATAGTGTGAGAAAGCATTAAAAATAGGTTAATTATTTAAATATTTGGGTCTTATATCTGCTGCAGCATCAAGATCAGGGCTATTTTCATATCTGCACCCGTTTAAAAACAAAAAGCAGAACGGTTGCACAGGCTAAATGATGGTGTCTGAAGCTAAAATGCTCCCTCTTGTGGTCATAAAGGTGTGTAATTCTCTGTGAATATTTGAAATTCCACAGTAAGCCAATTTGGGCAGATTTTTTCCTAGTCATATCCAGAGTTTGCTAACGTTTGTCAAACCTTATTTTTGACTCCATTAATATTATGAATACATTAATATCGTTTTATCAAAACAAAAAAAAAAAGAAGCCACCTTTGGATCAACTGTTTTATTGATGGACATTTCTGCAAGTAAGAGTTCCTGAATGCACAACTCCACTTTGTTTTTCACCCTCCTTTTGCCACAGGTTTCATTTTCTCTTCATTCTGATGTTTTTGTTCACTAATTTATGCCCTTTTGTATAAAAAGTTACATATTTATAATTTACAATGTACAAGTGGCAAAACTTCCCTTTTTTGTGATCTGAGGAAATAAAAGCCATAAATGAAATGAGCACACAGTCATGTAGGACACCTCAGTGGTTCTGCAATACATTCAATAATAACGTTCAAGTTATGATTAAGTGCACACACATCTTCAACAGACAACCCTCTTTTGCTGTGACTAAAAAACAAGATTATAAATACAGGCATCTTTCAGAACACAGTTATGGCTCCATGTGCTTTCTAGACAAGATCACCTACGATCAAACACCCTTCAAATAGTTTAACCAACATCTGCAGCTAGGTAAAAATCCTCTTGATAGAATCAACCCAAACCCTTAGCTGCTGCATTAACTCCAGTGTATACTGAGGCAGGCAAAGTCAGTCAAAACAGGACTATATAATGAATTGTTAACATCAGGCACCATGATACTTCTGTCACTCCACCAATTCATAATTACCAAAATGCATTTAAAGCTTACAGTTCAGTCTTTAGAGAGTTTAAAACAATCCCTCACCAAAAATAAACATTTTACATCTTTTTAATTATGCTATAAATCAGGCCAGACACTTCCAAAGCTTCTTCAGTTATGCTGCTCGTGTCAGAAGGATTGGACACTGTTTTGAAAACATATTTTCGGGTACAAATTTTCTGCCATACTCAAGTATTTTATATCTAGTTTGCATGTATAAGCTCTTAGACTGCATTTATTTTACACACATATACACACATACGTTTATAAATAACATTGGTCTATCAACAAAGAACAATCAGTCAGTACTAATCATTGAATTTAAACCATGTCCTACTATGATCATCCACACATCAGTCGTCTCTCATCAATGAATTACAGCTACTAACATAACTTTGGACTGAGAGAGGACTTACAGTACAGTGAGCGCCATCTGTTGTGCTAGTTAGTACAGATATTTTAATAACAGCCTCTATTAAGGGCCATATAAATGTTTATTACATTGTAATAAGCACTATATTACACCTTAATAAGCATTTAAGGATTTGCATATGCTGTGAATATAAAAGTAGGAATATTAGTGTGAACTATTCAAACTATGTTTTTTAAGGGGTTTTACTGACACTTATTTGAGGATATAAATAAGGTCTAAATCAGTTAACTTGGCATTAGCACAGCTCCACTGCTCTTCATTGTTCATGTTAGCATTAGAAGAAAGTTGTTGACAGTGCTAGAGTTAACCATGCTGAAAGAGACAACCAAGTTCTAAGCACACAGTGCTCTGGGCTCAGGAAGACCAGATTAGTTGAACATAATAATACACAGATATGGTCTTGTAGTACAGTTATTCAAAATCAAAAAGTGCTTACAATGCGCCTTAAGCAGGGCACAGGCCTCAAGATTCCCTCTAAGTTAATATGCTACATGTTCCTGCAGCCTACAAGTGCAAAAACTAATTTTAGACATTAGGACACTGCTCCTGCCCACTTACAAATATTCCCTGTCACAACACAACTAAAGGGCTTTATAATTAATTGATTGAAATTGTACAAGGCAGGGGTCCCCAGACAAGGATTAAGGGAATGGTTCACCAAATAAAAGAAATTTAGTTTTCTCCTCAACTTAAACACAGCCGGTTAGCCAAGACATGTTTAGCGTCTAAAGTTTGCTCCTTTAGATTTGGACTGGAGCTACAAGGTCAATATATTACATGTCTATGTCATAAACTAGATTAACCTTAAAACTCCAGTGCAAAACTAAAAAACACCAAACACTTTGGACACTAAATACACCTTGGCTAACTGACTATATCTGGGGCGAAGGGGAATCTGTGTACCTTTGCATTTTCTGTGAACCATTTCTTTAAGCAACACTGAAGTAAGGGAGAACAACTGCACAGAATCAACACACCATGGTCTCTCTGGATGAACTGTCCCTTATGTGACAGAAAAAAAAAGAAATGGTATTACAGTCACAGCTGCTATACAAAATAATCTACACAAATCTCTTAGAGGCACAGTTGATCTGTCACAGGAGAAATGTACTTTATTCTTGTATATACAGAGAGAGATTGCAACAAAAAGTAAGGGAGAAAAAGAGAAAAAGGCAACATTCACTCCTCATTGAGGCTAGTTTGTTTGGAAGGTTTTGGGGCCAAAAGTAAATCTTCAGTCGGAGGCCCTGGGCCCTTCATTGCCATGCTGGCCCCTACCATAACTGGGTAACTTCGGTTTCTTCGCATCCCTGGCAGTGGCAGTCCTCCTATAGGGCTGGTAACCCCAGGATGGGCCCCAAAAGGTGGTCCATTTAACCCCAGTACAGGCCCTGGGGTTACTGCTCTGGGGCCCAGGCTGAAACGCTTAACCTTGTCTACCAGACGAAGGTTCTGGACACTTACTTCAGTCTGGCACTGTGAGTCTGAGCGAGCCTTTGTCCCACGCATCTCCTTTAGAATGGAACTGGCCGGCCTTGAGGCTAGGAAGTTCTCATAGGGTGGGTCAGAAGGGCTGAAGTCCAGAGGCAGCACAGGGCTGCTGGGTTTGGATTTGGTGGGTGAGTTTGGAGGGGTGGAGGGCAGTGTTACTGGGCCCTGAGGGTTGGGGCTAGCTGTACCTGAGACAGAGCAGGACATGGACTCTGGGGCAGGCGCTGTCTGGGCCCGGTCCCAGCTGTGGGGGTTATAGACGGCTGCTGAGATGCCCCGCTCCTGCAGGAGGCGCACCAGGCCCAGAGAAGTGCTGGTGGTCTTGGTGTGGTCACGCAGATTGGTGAAGCTTTCAGCCAGGCTGAGGCGGCGCGGTGTGCAGGGCGTGGAGATTGGAGTGGAGCGCATGCTGCTGTTGGACATCACGCAGGAGGCCAACGAGGGAGCTGCTGCTAACAGACTAGCAAGCACAGAAAAAAATAAATGTGTTATTATAAAATGGACAGTTCTCCTTAAAAATCTGACATGCTGAGTCACATTCAAAGTCGTTATAAAATACTCAACATACAGATGCAACCGAACATCTCAACTGAATTCTGTATTAATGCGCCACATCATTAAAAATCATTGTGCTGTTAATGAAATAATTGACTATTATGTTGTTTGGTAACCATAGTCTACTGCTGAGGAATTACACTGCTTGTCACAAGAACTATTTTATCATTATAATGTACATTGGTGTAATGTATCATATATCATTTTGCTGCCACTAACTAAAAACAATAAGCCACTCAAGGTTGTGTTACAGTGAATTTACCACAGTTAATGGGGTTTTAGGCACAATACAAACTAGAACTATACTCATAGTATAGTATAGTATACTATGGTATACAGCTGATAGCTTTCTGTTTGAGCCAGACATGACCAAGTTTTGGGTCAGAACCTGACTGGAGCCCATCTGAACTCAACCCAAGCTAAACCACATCATGAAACTTTGAGCCTGACACTGTCCAGAGCACAATAATTCTGTCCAAGACTAACCTGCACTGGCCCATCATCACTAAAAGTGCAGCAAAATGATGGCAGCTATTAAATTACTGTGTAGTGACAATATCATGAAGACATAAAATATAATATAGTTCGATGTTATGAGTCCAAAATTCATGTTTAAATTCTGCTTTAATGAATATATTCATAAGCAATCCTTATGACCATCATTCCAAACACAAGTCTGGATAAGCTTTCCCTACTGTGCTATTCTCACACTGTGATGTACTCATACAGTGAGATGCTAGCCCTCACCTGTGTAATCCTAAGCCTCTTATTTCTAACCACAGAACATATCTACATCGACATATCTTAATGACCTAAGAAAACCCTGTATCTCCAAAATGGGAACCTTACAATGGAAGGCAAAAACGTTTCTTACTTTTAATGCAAGTTAATATAAAGTAATTCCAAGTAAATTTGCAGCATTTCCACAGGTCTGTTCTCAGCATGCCAGAAAGTAATGAAAGTAGGGAGGAAGAATAAAGTAAGGGGGGAAACTAAAGCAGGGGGAAATACAGGGTAAAATCTGTTCAAAAAGGGAGGGGGGCTGTGCAAATCTGATTGTGAAATTTGAACCTGACGCCCACGTGTATTTCAAATATTTCAAACCCTAATATGAACCACCTGCTATCAGAATTTGAAGCTGACCTCTATGTCTCACTGAAGCTTTCAAAACAGTAATGATGTAACATGGCTTCACTTTCCTCACATAGTAATAAACAGTAATTCAAACACATTCCCAGCAGAACACTTTCACACACTGATTACTGCACATGCATCACTCCTTCATGCCCTGCAGTGTCCACAGTAGTGCTTACAATAATCCTAAACACATCGTTGTAGTTAAAATGTTAAAGTACTGTACAGCAAATGTAAGCAGACTGCCATTTTTACATTTAACCCTCAGTCTGCGCACAGACTGCAGAGTGAAGTAGGAGGCACCTCCCTCCAAGACAGTTAGAAGGTTAGAGTGGTAAAGGTTCAGTTAGTGAACCATGTGCACACGCCTGTGATCCGTCATGCTGAGGTCATGTGACCACTTCTCACCCTGAGTGGGTGTGGCTCAGAGAGCCTGCTCTAAGCCCGGCCTCAGTACAACATGGTACAGCGCTTCTTCCTCATCCTCCTCCTCCTCCTCATCATCACCATCACATGATCTGCAGAGAGCCAATCACATCTTGTGTGGCTACCCAAACACCAGCAACATATCCAGGCAAGTAATTCTCCATGATGACACTAAACCTTTATAACTGAACACTGCTCTTGTGGTTGTACTGATATGTGCTGAAGTCTATGGGGCACTTAGGAGGAAAAAAGGATTATAATCATAGAAAGAAGGAAAAAACAACATGCAAAGCACCAGATTATTTAAAGAGTTTCATTCCAAAATGCCCTATATCCTTTTGTAACGATATAACAAGTTTTTGAAAAGAGTAACAGATTACTTTAATGGAAAACACATTTTTATTACTCTAATAAAGGTGCTATTAATAATACTACTACTATTAATAATACAAAAAATCCACTCTCAACAATGTAGATCATGGAAAAAATGGAATTCTTAAAAGTGATCTATAAGTGTGTTTTGGAACAAAACTCTTCATTTTTTCAATTCAGATAAAAGTCATAAAATGAAAATTGCTTAAGGATACACAGATCCCAGGCTAATCATGTACTGTAAGGCAGTGGATCTCAACCCTGGCAGCCCTACTCCTGGAGCATCCCTGCTCTGAAACACCTGATCCAACTAACCACCTCTTCCTAAGATGAAGCAGCTGTTTAGCAGCAGGACAACGCTAAAACGAGCAGGGCCGGAGAACGTCAGGACCAGGGCTGGGAGTCATCGCTTTACGGCATGTCTAGGAGAAGCTTCTAAGCACTGGGCGCCATCCAGTGTTGAGAGAAAGGTATTGCAAGGCTCACCTGGGTGTGACTCTGGTCAGTTCATCAGAGGGGTGGAGTATCCGGCAGGTAGTGAAGGTGTAGGTAGAGTTAGTGTGAGACATACATTTACCAGGGAAATGCACTGGGGACAAGAGAGGAGAGGAACAGATCAGTACAAGTACACACACAAACTCTAACACCATAATAGAGAGAGAGAGAGAGAGAGAGAGAGAGAGAGAGAGAGTTAAAACTGCAGCAGGGACTGGAAGATAAAGCCTACACAACCACAACTCCTCAATTCTCCAGTACGCTTAGGTTTTAAAGAGTTTTTTTTTAATCACTATACTGTTTCACGTAGAGATGTAATTAGTAGGGATGCACTGATACGGGAATTCTGTCCCGATGCAGGTATCAGATTTTTACATATCTGTCAATGCTGATACATAAACATTTAGAATCCAATCATTTATTTGGATTTGCATTACAGATAAATGCAACTTCTAAATGTAGATATTTTAGTAAAGTAGTCCAGCGTGGCCCCTTATGCTCAGCTCTTCTGTACAGTCATCAAATATCGGTTTGAATCATCTGTCCAATGGCAATACATTTTTTAGGCAATTATCTGTTGATATTGATATAATCAGGAAGTTGATGGCTCTTAAGTATTTTGTAAGGGTGGGACAAAATGGCCAAATGCAATTTCTTTACAGCCAAAATGGCAGATGTAGCCAATTTTTTTAAAGCAACAAATATAACAGTACTGTTGTTCGTTTGCCTGAAGCTCGATCTTTGCAGGCTAAATGAATGTGATAGGCCAGTGGATACACATGGACATGCATGCACAGCATCCAAAATGCAGCACAAGTGCGTTATTAGGGCATAAAAGTTGTATAAAGATCAGCAATCAGCCAAAACAAAAATAACTTGGCTGCCAATCATGTTAGGAAAAAATATTCGACCATGCACTTCTAGTAACCTGATGCAGCTTTAAAGACAGTCATGCAATAGGACAGAACAATAGGTAAGAAGGATGATTACATCATTAGACAGTCAGAAAGAAAAATGCTTTTGTCAAGAGCAGTGTAGAGGGTCTTTATATGTGCACTTATGAGACTGAAAGACTGAGCCAGTGACACATCAGCGTTGTGTAGGTTGTGTTTATAAAAGGGTGCACTGCAGTGCTGACAGGCCTGGCACCAGTCTTTAAGAGTCAGTCTGAGTGTTTGTGGGGGTGAATATGACCTGCATGTTGCCAATGGAGTTTCTCTCAGTCAGTCATGTGAGTGAGTAGAGTCACACCACACTCAGATTTTAATAGAATTCTTGACACTTGAGCCTGTAGCATACGCGTTTCACTCTATGACCTATGACTGGACATGATGTGTTGAGGCTCACTTAGGGGTAATGTGTATGTACAGGGGTCATGTTATACACACAAAGACACACGTCATCACTACACGACGCTCTCTAACTCAAGTATGTGGTTTTGATATCGTTTTTTGATTCACCTGTAGAACCTATGGTGATTGTGTGAAGAGCACTTTAGGAAGCTGTGAGTAAACTATATGACTGGTTAGATAATTGCTATCAAGCAGATGCAAAGATTCGTAAGGCAAGATTGCCCCTGAGCACTGAAATTACAGAGGCCTTTAGGACTGATGGAAAATTAATCAGGAATGAGTGTGATAGGTGCAGGAAATGAGAATATAGTTTATGACACTTGTGTCCAATCTCAATAGACCATTATTACCTTTCTCATGAACTTTACCATCATAAAACTATGACGCAAAGTGCAATGTTTAAACAAATCATTATATAAGTAGACAACAAAGTCTTCAAAATATCATTCTAATTGGCTTAGAAGTAAAAAGTGCTGTTAATGCAGATAAAACATGACCATTGGTTTCAGACTATATTCTCATTTCAGAGCAGGAAAAATGGCCCCCTAAGTAGCTGACCAATCCATTCTCCACCTACAAATGCATTCTTTCACAGCAATTGTCGTGAAGCTGGAAAAGGTTTACAGAATGTTGGCAAAAATCTTATTCAATCTAATGAGAAACTGCAGCACATCACTCATTTTTGTCAAAGTCTACACATTTAGTTATTAACTTCAAAAGATACTAGTGATGCTCCAAAATGACAAATTCCTGTCCAAAAACAAAATTCAGGTCACAATGAGCTGAAAACAAACTGAAAACCAAAACAAGCTGACAAAAGATAAAAACAGTTTACATAAAATAAATGTAAATAAAACAAAACAAAATAAAATAAATGTAAAATTATTACACTATGGGCCATGAAATCCAATGTCCTCGACAACAGAGAACAGTTGCGCATCAACTGTCATTATTTTTCAGTTATACTTTGCACTTTGGTACTGTCGTTTGTTTTTCTTTCCATCACAGAAACTGTGGCTACAGATGGTATCAATGTGCTTGTTGGGATGTTCCTTCCTGCTTCTGCTGTTTTGCTGTATTCTACCTATTGAGTGGGATGTTGTATTTTTAAGTGTTATGAAACTTGTGGTGGAGACGTTCTCAGACGTACCTGCTTTGTATACTTGGCATGAACAGTGATTTCAAATCGCTTTTCTTACATTCTTTGCAGAAACTATGAGATGGTTTCACATGTCTGACATTTTCACTGTTGATCTGCTACTCAAACTGTTTAAATACGTCTGCACTGAACGGTGCAGGAAAGTCAAGGGGACAGTGTTTTTAATCAATATATCTCATTTTCATTACCATTACAATTACTTGCAAAGTAATTCTGGATTTTCGATTTTGACGCTTCATTGTTGGTCAGTCTAATATTTGTGATTTTCTTTTTTTGGTCAAAATGTTCAGCTGTTTTTCCTCATTTTTCGATAGTGGACATTTTGGTGCATTCCTAAAAGATACATATGTTGTATGTGTGTGAAAGATCCCACTCTTAGGACAGATCGGGTGTATGTTTCGTAGTTTCTTTTTTTTTGAGCTATCATTAGCATTGCCAAAAATTATTTTTGTTTCGAACCTGCTTAGTTTCAGTCAGCTATAACACAGAGGTTCAGCTCAGAAGCACTGCATTTTGAAACTAAACGTTATCTTGTGATTCTACAACCTAAATTCAATATGTTGAATGAGATTTGTGCCAATATCCTTGTTCAACGGCGCCACAGAAAGAATGCATTTGCAGGTATAGCATAGATAGGTCAACTGGGCGGAGATGATCTGAAAATAGGACAAAGCAAAAATATAAAAAAAAAAAGTCACTATACTCAAAGCTACCACAGCAGCACACATCAGGCAGGGATGAGGTAGTGGTGGGCGTGCTGTGGGTGTGTGTTGGCCTGTCCCAGGCCGCCATGCAAGGTGCTGTATGTAACATGGAGTTGTGTGGGGAGGGATGACGCGTGACAAACAGGCAAATGTTCCCAGCACGCTGCGCTCCTCTGGGGCAGTAAGATGTTTGTGATGGCCCCCAGGTCGGTGTTAGGATGCTCCCTCACCAGATGACCGATCCTCGTCCTCTGCGGCCTTTTGCAGCTCCACCTCTGCGCCCAACTCTGCTCGCTCCACCCCGTCCCGCTCCTCCAGGCTGTGGAGTTTGATGTTGGGCGAGCAGGGCAGTGATCCCAGGCCTGAGGTAGAGAGAGTGGGTTGAGAGTGCTGATGCTCAGACAGCTCGTCTTCCTCCAAATCTGTGAATTGGTACACCTCCTCAAGGTCCAGCTGCAGCGGCCGGAAACCCTTTGTCACAACACCTGGCCGAGCGTCCAGAATGCCACCCAAGTTGGGCTGAGCCAGCTGCTGCCATGCATGCAGAGTGGCTGAGCCTGAAAAAGGGCAGAGAGAAACAGCACACACAGACAGATTAGACTAAAACCTTTTTTTTTTTTTTTTACTTACTTTTAACAAGAAAAGGTCCTTTAAAACTGTAACAATGTATAATCATGGCTGTGTGACGTAGAATGACATGAGCATGTTGTGTGAAATTAAAGTTTCAATATGGAGGGCAGATTATTAGCATTGTTGATAGCCATTCTGAATTAAAACTCCGATTGACTTTAAAGAACAACATCCCGTGACTGCTGTTTACGTTATTTTATACTTTATGTTGATACGCTGATTTACCAGCACATTGTTGCTGTTGTGACAAAATCTCATATCTCTGAAATGATTACTTGACAATGAAAGACAATGTAAAAAAGTTTCATTCTACATATTCTTGGGTGATTTTCATTAGTTCAAATTTTCACCCACAGTAAAGGGCAACAGGCATTTTCAAATGAAAATAAATTGTATGAATAAATACATAAATAAAATCCAATCAATTAAAAACAAAAATGGAGACACAAGGTTTTTTTCCAACAGCGACAATATGCTCAGTATCATTAACAAAGGCTGTGACAGGTTCTCTCAGCAGATCGTAATCATTCTGTAGTGAAAACACTCTAATCTCTGCAGTTAGCTGACGGTAGTCAAATGGTTTGCAAACATCTGACCAACAAAAATGCAGCTCTGATGTGCATAAGCAAAATTAATCTGAACTAATCCATTAACAGTGAAAACAAACTATATTGTTGCTAGGTATGTAAGCCAAGACAAACATGATGATTAGAGACAGTTGGTCAAAGGATGTCGTTTGTCTGGATACTAATGAGCCTAATCACAGCAAATGTTCTGCTCTAAAACACCCCACTGCCTGTAGAGGTGTCTGCATAGTACACACAGCCACACTCTACTAAATGCTTAGGGGAACAGCAGGTCACTTTAGCTCAGCTGGACCAGGCTAGATGACTGAAAAAACAAAATCAGTGAAGTCCAGGAAAAACTGCTTCTTGTTAGCAAACTTTATGAACTTCTTTGTAAACAGGAAATGTATGTCAGGCTTAATAAGCTGTAGCATACTTTAGATTTTTAGCCAGAAAATAATGTTGGCTAAACTGAACATAAATAATGACAAACAACTAAATAATGACTGGTTGCTACTGACTAATGTATCTAATATAGAATGAATGACTATCACTATCATTAGTTTGGCGGAAATCTATTTTTGAAGAGATTCAAATAAGCAGGGGGTGGGTGCTTAAAATGAACCCAATCTTTATGCTGTTTTGCTCTGAGGTTTAGGAACAGACAGCGTGCAGAAAGAAAGAGAGAAAATAAAGGATGTGAGAAGATTAATGCAGAATTTATTGAAGAATTTAAAAACAGACTAAAAGACAAGATAAAAAACTCAGGGTGGTTAAAACAAACTAAAAAGTGACAGGAAAGACAAATACAAAAGAAAACAGGGAAGGAAAAATGCTAAAAGAAACAAAGAAAGTAAAATGTACTGGACCTAACCAACCAAAGAGCAAAATCATGCTAACAACCAAAAAACCATCATCACTACTATGTCAATCATTACTACACAGTAGCACTATCGTAATTCTATATTTAATCTTAACCAACGCAAAAATACTGCCTCAAAAAACTGCCACTCAGATTGCACATTGTGTGAATTCTTATTTTAAAAAACAATGGGAAAAACTACCAGCAGGTGGCAGCAGAGAGCGCAACTTAATCAGTGGCATTCATCCTAAATGTGAATACAAAGTGCATTTATTCAGTCACCTACCAGGACTTTACACAATCAAATACACAAAACCTCTATCCATCTATACTAAAACTGCATTAATAAAGCTATAAAGTGCTTTAGTGGTTAACGCTATGTCTGCCAGTCAGAGAAGACTTTCTTATAAACAATGGGCTTGCGCATGCATGTTTCTGTGTGTGTTCTTAGATCTCAAACCAGCAGCGTGGCTGTGTGTGTCTGAAGTAGAAGGAGTGCTGTGTGGAGAGGCTGTCAGGATGGTGGTGAATGAGACCCCACAGTGAGTCTAAAAGCAGCAGGGCCAGTGGCCTGCCTTTGGCTTGGTCACCTTCCAGAGGCTTGACTATCTGCAGCTTCTCAGGCAGGTAGGAGCGGCTGCTGTAGACCGAGTAGACGGAGTGCAGCGTGCCCAGGGACATGATGCTGTCAGCAGGAGTCAGAGAACCTCCTCCGTCACTGCCACTGCCCTGCTCCCGGTCTTCATACACCTCGCCCTTCTCCTCGGCCAGAGCGTTCAGCTTGCGCTCTCTCTCCTCCTCAAAGAAGCGCCGCTCGCTCAGGTAGTTGTCGCGGCGGAGAGAAAGCCGTCTTAGTGCTGCCT
Source organism: Colossoma macropomum (assembly GCF_904425465.1). Lineage (NCBI taxonomy): Eukaryota > Metazoa > Chordata > Actinopteri > Characiformes > Serrasalmidae > Colossoma > Colossoma macropomum. Next base: position 17,487,717 of record NW_023494785.1, on the reverse strand, counting down.
CCAGGTCACGAGAGCCGGGTGTGCCAGGAGTGCCAGGTTTCTTGTTTGAGTCATCAGAGCTGAAGGAACAAAGAGAGAAGATATAAAATGTACTCAGTCATTCAAAAGCTTGAAAATTTCCATTTTCAATAATCTAAAACAATTTTTGTTAAAGATATATATATAGATATAATATATATATATATATATATATATATATATATATATATATATATATATATATATTTACAATGATATATGCTAGAACAGTTTAGAGGCTTCTACACCTGCAGAGGTTTTTAAATTTTCATAGATTAGGAAACTACTTCAGAAATTTTAGATGTCCAGATTAACTAACAGCATTGTTGAGGATTCCTATTTGACAAAGCTGTATAACATAGAGAATGTTATGTAGAATGTAATACATAGATGTTAATGATGAAGAAAATTAAAAGGTGCATAAATCTTAAGGATGATAACAGTAACATGACCATAAATTGATCATTACAGTATTTTATTTATCATGTAATAACTTCTTGTTGTTCCCAAAAAACTTGCAATGTTGTAAGACTGTTGTAAGGTAACAACCTTCTGTTGGCTAGCTTATAGTATTTCAATCTGAACACAACAAAAGTTATAGTTGAATAAAACAGCAATTCATAATATGACACACTATTGAAATTGTAGCGTATATCACTAAAGGAAAAACACATTCAACATAAGATTATAAAAAATCTACTAAACAAAACATGACCTGTCGGAACAAAACGTCTCTCATTTTTGTCTGTTAATAATCTGGAAACAGCAGCTCTCCTTTATAATGTGTGAATATTTCATGATGAACGGACCACTAGAAATAGTTCAAAGTGACTTAGATCAAACTTTCATTACAAGTTAAATAAGATTTTTCCTGCTTCTGTAAAGTCACTATTTTGGAGAACCTAGGTTTTGTTCTGACAGCAAGGATGTTTGTAATGTTGGTACAGTTTAAACAAAACTAAGGCACTTCTGAACTTTTTTTTTATAACTTTTTTGTAATTTTTTTGTATTTTTTTTGCTTTAGGACTCACCCATCCTGTGGAGACTGGCCCTCCAGCAACAGGCTGTTGGTACGGTTGTCCATGAAGCTCCCTTCTCCCCCATACACACTGGACCTGGGGGTGCTCAGACAGCTGGAACGCCTTGAGTTCACACACGATGTCTGATTGGACCCGGGGATGTTCATAGGGGATGGCCCCATGGAGCGCTGACGAACCGTCTGATTAATGTTCCGCACCGTCTGGAAGACCCGCTTCGGATGTAATCTGGAGAAACACGCACATGTAATCAATAACACACACAAATACACATAAACACACATAAATAAATAATTTTAAGGTCAGAATGAAAAGTCTTTATGTGCATATATATATTAAAGTTACATCTGTTTATCACTTCCACAAATAACAGAGCAGAATGTAAATATGGGTGTTACTCTGGAACAATTGCTATTCCAGCAGTATGACAACACACAGACTTCACATTCAACTTTGTCTAACATTTGACAGTGGTGATATGGGTACCTCTGCTCTTCAACTTCTGGGTCAGACATCTGAATCTCTTTCCTCATGGTCCCTTCAATTTCAGCAGCTAAGGAGTCCTGTTACACACACACACACACACACACACACACACACACACACACACACACATACATTAAAATATATATATACACACGCAAGGTTAGATGCCAGTAACAGATAGTAATGTGAGAAACGGGACAGAACAACGTCGAATACAATCACCTTTGTCTTTTTCTTTCCCTTATTCTCCTCATCAGCTGTACTCTTTGACTAGTTTTGCATAACTCCACAAAAATATGTAAACTTAAATGGCATGTATGCAAAAGCCTGGGCATGGATATACAGCTTCCCGAAGTTTGAGAACAGCACAAATCAGCACGCAAAGGGAAGTAACAAGTACAAACAAAAGTTCACTACAGTGGATGACATGAACGGTAAAACTAGTATCTTAACTTCAGTTTTTCACATTTGAACTTGTCCTCAAATGTCCATAATGTTGTTTCTTACTGTAGTGACTCTTAATTTTGGTTTGCTGTTTCTCACCATGGGGAAGAGACCCAGTGAGTGAAAGCGGCGTGGCGTGCTCAGAGGCACCGTCTTATTCCTGAAGTTCTTCAGCTCCTCCTGAGCCTCGTGCAGCATTTCCATACACTCTGCATACTTATCCTCCAACTCCTGCAGCTACAACCAGAGAGAGAGGGACAGAGAGTGAGAGACAGTGAGAAAGAAAGGGAGGAGGAGACTGTATAATAATCTACACACACACACACACACACACATACAGATATGCTCCAAAAATGCTTGAAATAAGATCTTGTTACATTAACTTACATAAAAACTAAAGAATGTAATAGTACTGTAAAAGTACTGTTTTACAGATTTTAGACAGGGATGATTTGAACGTCTAGATAGCTGGAACTGCTGTGCATTTCAGAATGCTGTTACCTCAGCAGTGAGCTGTCTCTGTGCATCTTTAGCAGCTCCCAGGTGCTGGGTGAGCTCTTCATTCTCTACTGCATACTGCAAAACACAACAAACCATCATCAACTACAGCCTTGTAGTAACAAGTATGAAATATGGGGAAGAGGAGTACTCACAGATTTGGCTTTTTTCTGTAGGTCCACGATCTGAGAGAGCAGGTGTGTGATCTCCTCCTGCTGCCTGGAGGCATCTTCGGTCTTCTTTGCCAGCTCCTCAGCAAGAGACGAAATCTGCAGGTTAGCATCTCCTACAAGAGAACGAGAATAGCACAGACAAAGAGAGGAGAGAGGAAAATTGTAATTCATGTTCAGTGGAAAATTTTGCCTCTACGCCAACATGAACCCAATGCAAATCTAGAACTGTAAGGTAGTATAGCTTTAAAGAGTCATAATATTCTTGGGAACATTAAAACATTCATAATAAAATTGTAACCATATTACGAGCATTATGACCAGCTGTTAGCACAGCATTTCCCAACTCCAGTCCTGTCTAGCACTGATAATTTGCATCTTCCCTGCTGCTTGACTGAGCTAAAGAAGGATCTTACTAATGTGTAGGGAAAAATAACCTGTGCAGGTGAGTTACCAGAAGTGTAGTTGGGAAGCACTACCCAAACCACCTCCCCCCAAAACACCATTCCGCTGTACTGTTTTAATTTGTACTGTATGTCCAAAAGAATCCAGACACCCCTTCTGATTAGCTGCTTTAAGGGGCTCCTATTGCTGACACAGGCATTCAAATTGTGCACACACAGCTTGTATAATTCCCAGAGAAAAGCACTGGCAATAGAATGAGACGCTTTGGAGCAGCTTCGCAAGAGCCTAAGGTCATAATGCCCAATGCCAAGGGTCAGCTAGAGGGGTATTAAAGCCCCCAGCATTGGGCTGTGGACCAGTGGAACTGTGTTTTCTGGAGTGATGAAGCACCATCCAGTCACTAAGCTGGAGTTTGTGATCCAGAACTAATCATCTAACATCAGTATCTGACAAAATGAATTCTTTTGTAGCTAAATATAATCAAACACGCACAGTAATGTTCCAACACGTCCGATAAAGTTTTCCCAGAAAAGTAGAGCCTGTTACTGCTGCAAAAGGGGGAACAAACTCCCTTTTAATACCCTTAATTTCAGAAGACATGCTGGATGAGCACAAACTTCCTCTAATAATCGGCCAGTTTCCCAGAACCAGATTAAGCCTAAATTGAGACTAAATAGGATTTCTAAAAGTGAAATGTCATTGGTATTGCACTCCATGTCCAAGAAAACAGATGCTTATGGTTTTGGCTTTGGTAAGACACTAATGATAGATCTGCCTATGTGGATGAAGCCTTTATTTTCAGCTGGGAGTGTTGACAGGACTGAGCGCTACCCTAAGAGGACAGAGGTCATCTGCCGGCAGACTGCGACTCTAATATTACTGGTTACTGCTAGATTAGGCAGGTTTCGGAGCTCTCTCTGATTCAGCACGGTTTCATGCAAAGATGGTACTGATATGGTAGACAGGTATACTCACGGAGCTCTTTTACACAGTCGTTAACCAGCTGCTGCTCCTTTTCTTCATAGGAGATGGTCTCTGTCTCCAAGTGGCAGGCCTAAGCGCACACACACATGCATACACACACACACACACACAAAGAACAAAAGTAAAATGAGGTGTTACCAACAATATGCGCATCATGTTACTGAAAGCAGATCTGTATATGGAAGATTACTTTCTACGTAACCTCACTGAAACCTTCCTTTTCCAGTTCACCTGCATACTACAATAGTGTCATCTGTACTGTAATTATGCACTATTGTACATTTCCAATGTTATATATAGTAGTAGTATATATTTTCCTGACAGCCATGCAGTCATTGCCCTACATGGTCCAGCACATTCGCACTGTGGTGATATCACCATATTCTGGCAAGCAACCAGAATACTGGATTCACATCAACACAGTAGAATACCTTTTAGTATAAAGACTAGAAAGCATGCACCCACTCACCACAGGCACACTTGTCCAATGAAGATGACATAACTAAGTTAAAATTAAACAGCTGAGATGTACAAAGATGGGGAAAAACAATGCAGCAAAAGTGAAAAACCTAAGAGAAACCTGATTATCTCAGACTAAAGCTTACTGCCTTAGTGGGAAAACCTAAGGAAAATGACAAGACAGATAATGTCAGAGAGCTGAGGCTTGTAAACAAGGCATGGAATTCTACCTTGACTGAGGTCAGATAGGTGGAGCGTCATCTGCAGAGTAAAGTTACAGTAGAAAGACTCCATGCTGAGAGTAAACCAGCTGGTCCCATATGCATCAAACATAAGACTGCTGCCTGAAGACACAGCCCTGGATGCTTCATTTCAGTTCATTTGCATACGGCAAACAAACAGCTCTGTTTCTATTTCTGTCTCTTCCTAACACTTTATTTTCCTGTCATTTTAGCTATGCAAATCTCCCTGCCTGCTCCAGCAGATGCTGATTAAGCACATGAAGACCAACATGAGTGTGTGTCTCACCTCAGAGCGCAGTACGATGTTCTCCTCTTCCAGGTCCTTGAGCTTTTTCTGCAGTGAGTCCAGAGGGAAATAATTTGGCACTGACACTGAGGAGTCATTCTGCCGGATCCTAACACACACATAAAATAATCTGCTGGATTAACCAATCACAATGTAATTTGCTTGCCTCCTCACTATTGCTATGCCTCAGTCAAGTTGGTGCTCTCATGTAGGTTAGTGGATAAGATACAATACTGTGCAAAAGTCATTAAATCCAATATTATTCATTTTCGGGAGATATTTCTGAGGATATTAGATATAAAATAATTCACTTGCATAATGAAGACTAGAATCAATGAAAATAAGTAGAAAAAAACAAACATTTCCAAAACTGAAGTTCAAAAATTCATTAAAAGATACAGAGAAAATGAGACTCCTAATGACCTGCTAAACTGTCCCCATTAGACAAACAGTACTAAAATCTTTGATCTTTGAGAGAGAGGAGAAAGTCAAGCTCCACTCTCGCTTCATATCTGAAAAAATCCACAGGTGTTTATGTTTCTGCTGGTGTTCAGAGCAATGGGCCTAATATCGATTAATGTGTTTGGCATCAGAAGTGAAAAAAGCAATCAACTTTGGAGCTGCAGATTTCCGCAAAAAACTAAAAAGAAGGTCTCCCAAAAAAGAATGAAAGCTATAATAAACGTAAAGAGAGGACACTCCAAATATTGAAAAATGAATTATATTAAGTTGAGGCTTCTGTTTAATTTTCTGTTAAATATATACTTTCTCCTTTTTTTCCTGACTCTGAAAAGTAAATAACTTGTACTTAATGGCCATTTTCACTGCAAATAAATGAAAGGGTACTGTATATTTTTAAGTTATTGTAGCTACCCTTTAGAGATGCATTAAAAGTGATACAAAAAGTCAAATAATGAAATGTAGGGGTCAGTCAAGAACAGCTGTAGGCCGCCTTAGTGCAACAGCCTTGCCTGCATCCCCTCTCACTTCAAGCACATAAACAGCAAACAGCACTGGGGGATCAGCTTTGAGCTCATCAACTAGAATACAGCTTTGGGATGGGCTTTTGAAACATAGTAACACAAAGAAGACAATAAAACGACTGAAAACAAGATGGAAAAGATTTATGAGACAAACTAGTGAGGCCAAGTCAATACTGAGAAGACAAAAACACAATAAAGCCATTGAGAGCTCTTTATATAGGGGACAATAGGTCAAATGCATAATTAATGCAGTGAGTCTGTCTTGGTGTCATCTTAAATCATTAATCAATAAAGTACAAGCACTAGAATACTAGTATTATGGGTGTACCAGCAAAACTAACAGCATTAGTCAATAGTGCAGTGTTTTACTGTTTAGCTCTACTCTACACCAAAAGGGACCAGAACCAAATGGGAATCCTCCCAAAACTAAATAGGAATGCTACTGGCCGTTGAAAGCGGGAAGATCTGACAAATAAAAGGTATAACCTTTTAATTCTTATATCTGTGACGTGAGCTATACAGACCGCAGCAACACAATGTCTCTGCGACGGAGGTCTTAAAGGCCAAATCTTATAAGATTGAAATAGCTTTTTTAAAGCTAAAACTTGTTTAAACAAATCTAGTAAATCTAGTTTAAATAAAACTCAAAAAACAAAGACTAGGTACCATAAAAGTCCACACATGTGCATTAACACTCAGAAATGACTGAAAGTGGAATTATTAAAAAAGTAATTTGCTTATTATGTAGGAAGAATCAATGAGCTGGACAGTAGAGACAGGGAGAATAAGAGTGAAAGAGATGGAAGCAATGAAGACTCACGGGGTAGAGGTGGCAGACTCTCCTTCACTCTCCTCAGCAGCACTGGTGTAGAACTGGAGCAGTTCATCCTTCATAGAGAGCTCATGACGCAGCTGAGAAACCTGCAGGTCACACAACGCGCCGAACGCTCAAGGCTTACTGCAGGACACCACATCCTAACCACTAATCAAACCACCACATCCTGACCACTAATCAAATCACCTACCACATGTGCACTCTTGAATATCAACGACATTTGTCTATAAAACAGAAATGTCAAATGCTGTGTGTTATCAAGCTGGTCATGGGCTGCTCATGGTATTGTTCTGACCATTCTTGAGTGGGACATTAAGAAGTGGATCATAAATGAAGCATCAGTGTAGACTTGTCTCTTTAACAGTAATAGGACAGTAGAATGATCTTGTTAAAGTAAAATCTGTGGTCTGAGCAACTGGCATTTATGTGTTTAAGCCATCCACCTCCATCTCTCTCACCTCCTCCCGTATGTGCTCAACCTGCTCCTCCAGAAACTCATTTCTCTCACTCAGGGTTTTGTTTTTCTTCAGCAGGGACTGACCTATACGAGCTGCCAACTCCAAGTCCCGCTCTTTCTGCAGAGAGAGAGAGAGAGCAAGACAAAAAAAGGTAAAGAGTAAGAAAGATAACAGAGAAAAAAACAAAAAAAAACTTGGAAAGAGAAAACAGAGAAGGAAAGAAAAAGACGGAGTGGAGGAGCAAGTGAAAGAAAGAAAAAAGAGAGGAGAAAAAAGAAAGAATAAAAGACAGAAAAACAAAGAAAGAATAGAGAAAGATAAAGATATATACAGAAGAAAGAAAGAAAGAAAGAATGACAGAAAAGAGAAAGTAAAAGAGAAAGAGAGGAGGAGAAAGAAAGAAAGTAAAAAAGAAAGAAAGAAAGAAAGAAAGAAAAGAAAGAAAGAAAGAAAGAAAAAGAAAGAAAGAAGGGGAAAGGAAAGAAAAAGTGAGAGAAAAAGAAAAAACAAAGAAAAAGAATAAGAGAAGGAAAGAAAGAGAAAATAAAAGAAAGGGAGAGGGAAAGAAAAACAGTGAAAGGTGAAAGAGAGAGGGAAAGAGTGCCAGTGAGAGAGAGAGAGAGAGAGAGAGAGAGAGAGAGAGAGAGAAAGAGAAATTGTAGTATCTGTATTTAAATGAATTAAGTCTGAAACCGCATGAAGGAGCCTCTTGAAAATTTTAATCAAAAAAACTTTTTTGACCCTCCTGGCCAAAGTTATAAAAGTTCATATGTGAAAAAGGGAGGAGGAAAAGAGAAGGAAAGATGAGAATATGAACTTATATTACTAAGCAACAAAGAAGATTACATATCACCTGAACCGTCTAGGAAAAGAACAACTCAAACACTTCCGTATTCTGAGGCTCTATTTGTCTGGGCTGTGAGTGTGTCTCATGTCAACACTGCAGGCCAGAGAGAACAGTACTGGGTGTACAGATCTTAGAGACAGGAAATACACCCTAGAACATCATAATCATTATTCTCATCAACGTCAATATCATTCTATTTGTGCGGGAAAAAAAGAAAAAAGGAAAAAATAGTTGTAAATAAAACACAATTTAAATCAAACAATAACTACATAGTAGTCATGTGTTAAGTCAATAAGAGCTCTTGCATTAACAAACACCTTGCAGTGTTGAGAGCTGGAGCACACTACGCATGATGGATCATGCTGCTCCTCTATTTTTACTCATCACAGCTCTAAATAAACCATCCACCTAAATACAAGCAGAACAGTGTCAGACTCACCTCTTCAAGCAAACGTGTAACAGCATCTATGTCATTGTACGTCTTAGTCATCTGGCCCACCCTTTCAGCACACAGAACTACACGGAAAAAAAAACAGAGAGAAACAATGTGGACTTATTATTAATCCATAATTCACATTAACATAAAACACTGAAAACTAGTTCAGAAGGTCAATAAATAACCAGTAGAAAGACTAACGTGGCCAATACACACTACAAAATGCAGAAGTAGTGCACTTAAAAGCCCCCCCCCCACCAAAAACCTTGTAGATTTCCATGTAGATTTTATACATATACATATATATTTATATATATATATATATATATATATATATATATATATATATATATATATATATATATATATATATATATATAGGTTGTTGATGTTTGCAGGTTTTATGATTGGTCAAAATCTGTCTTTTATGCAAATGTTCAGTGTTCTAGAAGTACTGACAAGACTCGTGATATTCAGAAAAGTTACAACAACAACAACAACAACAACAACAACAACAACAACCTTTCATACATTTAAATGCAGCTGTCTGATCTGGAAGGTAGGGGGGATTTACTGGGAGGAGGAAGGCAAATAAAAACCAGCATAGGAGAAGAAACAAAGGAAATAATTATAAACAAAAAACTAAAATAATAACGTAACAATAAAAATAAGTGTTGTAAAATAAATAAATAAATAAATAAATAAGCTTGCTGCATGTCTTGAAGGGGACTTGGGACAATTATATGCGTTTTGTTCTTGGAATTCTGTTTGATGATCTTAGACACTGTTGAATATATTCACAATCTGACATATAAGAAAGTGCTAGTCCATTAATGGCTTTAAAAACAAATTAAAGGACTTTAAAATAATTCTTTACTGAACAGGAAGCCGACGCAGTGCTGCTAGTACTGCAGTAATATGGTCATTCTTCCATGTTTGAGTAAGAACTCTTGCTGCTGCACTCCGTATAAACTGTAGTTTGTTTATGTTCTATTTGAATAAGCCTGTGAACAATGCATTGCAATAATCTAAAGGGAGAGAGTGAAAGCATGGGTGGATCTCATATCTAACTGTGCGTCCACGTTTCCTTTCCTTGTATCATTTCTCGCATCTTAGCTCCTAACTGTGACTGAGGACAGAGGAAAAGATGCAAGGAATCAATGCCAAATTAGATGTCCTTCACTCTGTTGTGTCTTATCACCTGTTTCTGGGCTTATAGAATCTGCTGATATCAAATGACTTTACACATGAGCATGCTTTATTAAAATTCAACCACATCAATTTAATTACCTTTCATCAACCTTTAAAAACACAGAACCTGTCACGTGCTACAATAAAATAGTCTTGCGTGTCTTGCATGCATGTGTTTCTCTGCTCTGGAAGCTTCCTCTATCCTCGATTCCTTTGTGCGCATTAAAAGAATTGATAGGTGTCATTCAGAAATGATAACTTCTTAGCATCGAGCAGTGAGAGTGGGAGAGTGTGACTTTGGCAATGTTTCTAAGATGAAAATAGGTTCAAGGATAACACCCAGGTCTCGCTCTTCAGATAAAAAATACATTATCATAATAAAAATAAATGATTATATAATTTAATCAAGATATTCATATTGTCATATTGCATGCATCAAGAGTTGAAAAAAATTCAACACAGTCAGACCAGCCAGCATACTCTACACATACATACAGAAAGAGCAGTGCAGTACTATCAGAGCACCACCCACACACTGTAGCCTCTGTGACATAAGAGCGAGTCTTTGATCAGGCAGAACAGCAGCTTTATGCTGGTGCCTTGCTGGAATTTAACAACACCTTCAGACAGTAAACATACAACTACATTACTCTCATTACCTGAACCTGATTTCAGGATTCGTCTATTTAAGGCCATAAATAACCCCCCGTGGATCTAATAATGGCTTTAACCTGCTGAAACCTCTTTAGGCCTTCTATCTTAAGCATGCTGCATTTCTCACAATAGGACAAGCTCTAGCCCTGTCCTGCTGGGTAACAAGGCTGGATAATAACCTCTTCCATGTGGCTTACAGCTTTCAATAGTCACTAGTAACTTAGTAACTTGCATTGAATATTTGAAAACATACCAGCACACACACAGTAACTAAATACTTTGTTTTATTGTGTGCAATGAGGAGCCACCCTGATTCTCTCTGTCTGCTGACTGTGATAATAAATGACTGTCAGTCAGCTCTCACGCAATCCTGCATGACACAACCCTGTCCCACACCGTGGAGTGCTTAAAAACACTTTCAGCTGTTACATTTGACACAAAACAACATGCCCAGTAGAATGATACTGGAATGATCGTTTCTATGCCATGTCTCAGGCACCCCAAAAAAGCCCACCAATCTAAAGGGCTACAATGTAGAATAGTCAAGTTCCCCATATTCAATTCTCAACAGCTCAGTGCAAAAGAGCAAGATTTTTCCAATAATCCATAATAAGAAGTGGCAGCAGAACTGTTCCAAAATACTACAGGACACAATATTAGACAAAAGGTGCCTGTTATAATGATTTTGGCTATTTTTTGCTTTTTCTAATGTCGTTGAGCAACTACAATTGGAACTGTGCATTGGAATGTAATTTCTTACATACAGAATTGCTCTTTTGTAATGTTTAGTAATGTTTGATTTTAATGTAGTGGGAGTTCTATTACACAGCATATATTAACTACAGATTTGCATGTATGTTTGCCTGTGCTGCACTAGCATGTGAACATGATCAGACAAATTCCTATATGCCAGAGAGAAAGAAACTTTTCCAATGCAATCATGATGTTTCTGTATTCACCATCAGGTAAGGTATAGCCCTTATCAAAGAAGCACTAAATAGCACTGTGGATAAGGGGTGGAACACAGATACATGTAAGTGACTCCAGTATTTAAATAATGGTCTGCCTCTATAAGGCAGGTATGCACCTCAGCTCTTGATCTGCTCTCTGTGGGCGTACTGCGTGAGGCAGCAAATGCAAAGCAGACATTTCCGTTTGCGTCATGCATTGAAGGGACAACAGACGCCCTGTCAGATATCTGACTATCATCCAGTGACTAACCAGGTGCAGTCAGCAACACACATACATGGCTCACATGCACTTTTCACTCAAGTTTGAGTTTTAGAAAAACTAAACAGGTAGATGGTTAAAACTGTACGTTCCAACTATTAAACTATTAAAGGAGGTCAAACTACAATAAAAGATCTAAGGTCAACATTAGCTTTTCACAGGAATTACACAAAGATATGAAGCGTACAATACAATAGAGTTTGCCAGAATCTATAAGCCAAATCAAACAGATAAAAATCCCAAGTTGTGCCAAAACTGTGACTCATTATGAAACACTGGCTGATAAATGATAAACTTGCTGAGTAAATCTCGGGCTTCCACCCAGCGCACTCAAACACAGGTGGTGATCTCACCGTGTATCGACCATGAACTCTTATCTTTTGGAAGTGATGTGGATGGCTTGGCCAGTTCAGTGGCCAGTGAAACTGATATTAGACTCATCAATAGATAACAGGAGTCTTCACAGCATACTACAGTAGCAAGCACAGCAGAGACTGAAGCTACAGCATCCAAACACAACCAGATCAAATATAATTTCTTTTGTAGACTTCATCCTGCATCATCCTGAAGAAAACACTTTGATAACATTAAAGAAAAAAAATTATAAATTATTTAAAATTTTTGTGTAATTTAATGGAGACATTCAAAGTGGTTTAATGTGCATTGCAGAGAAACTTACTGACTCAGATTTCTTTACAGTGGTGGTGATAGGAACCAGGGGTCACAGTGTCTACAACACAAATACAGCCATTTTATATACTAATCAATGAGCAGTGGAACTACACATGACTTCTGAGGTTTTATATGCATTGTTGATAATTGCAAAAGCTGAAAAATAATAGTTTTTTAAGGGGAATATAAGGGATGTTAATTCTCTGCCATGAATGGATTTTAGACCAAAATCTTCTTCCAAAACTATCGTAAAACAATATCTCAGGCATCAGGTAACATATCTTTAAATTATTTTATGTAATACCTTAACGTACTTTAAGAGGCATGTAACGCTTCAGATGTTGGGTTTCTATCCCAACCACTGTGACCAATTTTAAGTTTCTGTAAGTTTCTGTAGAACGGTCCTTTTGACATTAAACCACTCTGAATTACTTTGTTTACATCTTATCCATTTATAGAGAAATTTTGAAAAATCTATGGAATTAAAAATTGTTTTTTTTTTTTTGGTAGAACAGTCATGTAAACTTCAAATTTAGCTTAACTCCTTCATAAATCAGTGTATCATGAAATCTCAAATTTCACCATAATTTGATTAGATTATTTGAGTACAATTCAAAATTATTTTATAAAATGACTGAACACACAAATGTAGAACTATTTACACAGCAGTGGAGTACAGATAATAAAAACAATACACTAAGCTTGATTCAAGCACATACGTGCAGTCCATCACACACAATACATACACACATGCCCAACCCAACCACACCTGACTGCATTCCCCATTGTACACATCATAGCCACAATGTAAAGTTTGACTTTTGTTAACAAGAGGCATCAAACACAGCACAAAAACACATGTCCGTGTTCAGGAACACACTCATGACAACAAACTGCTGCTAACTTACTGTGCAGTTTCTAATGACATGGGTGGACTGATTAGCAAAACTAAAATCAAATGTTTCCATAAAAAGAGTTTGAAGCTAAAACTACAGGGCTCTACAGTTTGGGGTCAGGTGTGTGTTATTATGGTATTGCATGTTTTAGTGAGGTGAGGCTGGTAACAGTATGATAACCCACGTCTGCCCATGCTGAAGATACTAGCTCTGCTTTATGTTCTGCCTCTATTCATTTGTCTATGTTTAGCCTGCATGCCAGCAGCACAGTCTGTACTCATTCAATTAAAAACATTCAACCTAAACATCAAGAAAACACACTCTTTTATATGACACCTGATCTTCAAAGTGCATGCTCAGCATCCCAACACCACCATGTACTCTACTGACCAGGACATGAACTGTACCAAAAATATGAACACTATGCTCATACTTGAGGTAGGAACTAGCAGGCTTTATGTGGAGTAAAATGAACTCATTATCTCATCATATGACTTTAGGAAATATTTCTTACAAAGCTGAAAAACTGGATCCCTGCAGAATGAATTTGTTAGTGCTCCATTGTTAAGTAGCTTTAAACATGACCGCAAGAGGACAAACCTGTTCCAGTGCGAGTGTTTTAGATACCAAAATTATAAACACAGAAATTGATGAAAGTTCAGCTGGGCCATTGAAACACATAGTCAGTCAAAGAGCGAGACAATGCAAGGTACAGCTGTTATCAGAAGAGGCAAAAATGTACCTTCTTCCAGTGTATAAGGTTCCAGATCTTCATGTTCATCATTAGCATAGTTTGAACTGGTGAAGCTAGACAGAGCTGAGCAATCCAGCAGTTCTGAAGAGGAGTCATACTCAAAGTTCTCCTCAGTGGAACCATGAGGTGGCAATTCCATGGTCTTTATGGACTAGTGATACCAGGGCAGGAAACTCTGCTTTAAGTTCCATGCCATTTCCAAAACTGTCACACTTGTCCATAAGTGTTTCTCAGACTAACAAACCACGTCCTAGGCGACCTCCTCAGATACACACACACACACAGCACTGCCCAGTGCCCACACCTGCCAACAGTCTGTGACTCAAAGCCCTGACTCTACCATTTACCTTGCTACAAATGGAAGGGGGAGTGTTACATAAATCCCATAAAGATTTGAATAAAATCTCAACTCAGTATCTGAGAATGAATGTTAATTTAAATCAGTATGTTTTGTATACAACAGCAGCACTGTGAATGTCTTGTTTTGAAAACAGGGTAGCATTTTTTAAGCAAAATGGAGAGCTGAACACCCCTCTCTTCAGAAAGCAAATGGTTTCTTCCTTCAAAGCACCATAGCAACCTCTCAAGGCATGGAAGAGTTGTGTTTGGCTACACCTGTTGAGTAGGTGTGGCCACCTGATAGCCTGTGTCCCTATAGCCATGCGAAATGCAAACACCGCAGGATTTCTAGCTGGTGCACAGAGAAGGACTTTCCATTAAGCCAAATAGACAAACAAACAGACAGCCACTGAAGAAAATAATGGCCTTTTACAACTGCAATACAACTGATCAAGTACAGTGTTAAATCAAGTACAAATATGTACTTAGCCCTAAATCAATAAACTGCTAAAACATTAAGCAAGTGAAATAAACAAAAAGGAAAAATTTAATCTGGTTTAAATATTCCTCACTGCAAATACAACACGCTCAACTGGTTTAATGCAGCACCTGCTCGTACTCATTTCCGTGAGCCTGAGGTACATTCAAAGAAAGTCTGTTTGGAGGAACTTTGTGCCAATCCTGATCCATTTCCAAGTTTAAGTTTGGCTTGTTTCTAATCAACCCCCCCCCCAAGATATTGTGGAAGGGCATGTCTGTAGAATTTTCACCCATTACATCTCTATTTTCACTCCAGCCCACCAGATCCAGGGAGTTAATAAAATCAATAATGTGCTTCACAAAAAAGATTTTTACAGTGTTTTCCATACATAACAGTCTAGACTTGGGTGCCCCCAAAGTCGTATGATGGCCACCAAGTTTATTCCATATCATTTTAACAATATCCAATTTATATTTTATCCCATTTGAACAAATTCCAACCAGAAATATTTTATACCGTTAAAAATATTGTTATGAACAAATGAGGGTGTACAGTGTCAGTGATGCTAAGCACCTTTGGTCATTTGGACAACCGAGACCTCCCGTGTGGTGATATATGTGTAAAAATAAAAAACATGGAAACTTTAACATTCATTTATTTGATGCCTTATTCAAATACCCATTTAAGTAAACAAGTGCTATGACGAGCTCAGGTGTGCCCCTTCTCTCATATACTATTGGACAAGTTTGATGTTGGGCTCAAATCTGGTTTATATTATTCTGCTTGACCTCCAGATGGGTCCTATTTGCTAATTTTCTAATCATATTTTTGTTTATAGAGGTAATTTGTAAGGATGAACTGATATGGGAAATGTACACTGATGCACGTGGAGTGATGTACATATCTGCCAGGGACCAGGAGAGTCAAACTACGTGTAAAAGCAGCCTTAGTAGAAATTATTTAAATGTTAATGGGACTAGTGTAACAGTGGCTGCCTTGGGATTTCAAACCAAATCCAAACAACAAGCAGAACACCACAAGGTTTGCACAGCATTTCTGCATCATCAAAAAAGTTCATTGTCTTTCAGTTTTGTCAAACATTAAATCGCAGTAACTGTGTGACTTGCTTCATTACTTCTATGCATGGCTCGAGTCATTTTCACTCGACATCCTATAAAAATCTACTCACACTCAAATTGCTAAGCATGCTGCACTGGGCTTGTGATTGTGATGCTGTTTGCATTGTTCTGCAGAAACTGGTCTATTGGTAAGCACTCAGTGGCCTCACATTCTTATGGAGACACAATGGCAGCCATGCTCTCCCACCCAGAAAAGCCAAGGCAGTGAATGAGAGTGCCTCTGTTTTGTGTAGTGGGAAAAAATTTCACACTCCTCCTCTCTCCCTATTCCCAAAAAAGAAGAAAACAAAACAAAACAAAAAACAAAGCAGGGAGAGTAGTGGGAGAGAGCGGGATGACAGCAGGGAAGGAGAAACCATGTGAGTCAGACAGCGTGGGTGGGAGAGTGGGTGTGTATATAAATGTGAGTGAGCCTGTGTGTGTGTGTGTGTGTGTGTAGGCTGGTGAGCACTGCTCTCCCCTCAGTGAGGTGATCAATATGCTGAGCAGCACTCTGCAGCAAAGCGAGAGCAGAGAGAGCCCCAAATGAACTGCAGATCAAAAACAGCTCCTAAATGTGGGTCAGCAGCTCCATACAGCAGCACACTGATGAATGAACAGGACAGTACTGAGCGCGCACACACACAGAGCACAGTCACATGGACCACAAGCCGCATGGAAAACTATCACTGCAATAAAAGTTGGAACACGTGCTGTAGTATCTTTCAACTGAAATAAAGTGAAGGTAATGTCAAAAATAAGTTTTTATGATGATCATTGACATTAAACCTTCATAAAATCACCCCACTACTTTAATAAAGTATGGCCTTTAAGAACAAATATTATTTTGCTTTTACATACATTTCATTGCTGTTTTTTCCTTTTTAATACAGTTTGAAATACTCAGCTGTTCACACTGTGTGATCAATGGCCCAATGAAAATGGTACAAAAATGATTTGGAATAAAATCTTGTTACAATGACTTCCATTATAGGTTAAGGACTTTTTTCCTTCTCCTGTAAAGTTCTCGTTTTGGAGATGGGTGCATTCTCCCAACAGCGACAAATTACTTTGGTTCTGGTCTTTGACTAGAGATGTTGTAGCTCAAGCATTTCAATACTTCAACCCAAGTGAGTCTTTGGATGCTGAACTTTTACTTTTGAAAGAGTAAAAATCATTCTATTAAGTAAAAAACTATTCAGACTGGATACATGGGTTAGCAAGCTTAGAGTTCACCTCAATTAAAGATGACCTGAAGTTTCCCTACATTAGGTTTGATTTAGAGGAGACAGTGTTGTGTGAACTCAGTGCACCTGCAAACTTGTATCATCCATCGTTTTTAAAATGTCATCTTTTACCAAACAGATCCTAATGTGATTCATGTATTAACATAATTGCATACAGCTAGCAAGCAAATGCTTATATAATATCATGATGAAATACCAACTAAAATAAGCTGCTGTTGCCCATTTTGAAGCTAAATACTCTCCTGTCTCTAAATAATCAGCTGTGAAACTAGAGCAGCTTCATTTAGCAAATATTTAAAGAACAAAATCAGGGCCAAAATGCATATTTCACTCAGAGCTAACACATAAACAGCATAGAAGAGATTTACTTAAATTATTTTATTAAGCTGCTTATACTGTTTGATTATGACAGTATTACCACACCTTGAAAACATGGGACAGAACGCTGAATCAGCACCAAGTAATGTACCAATGCATACCAGTGAGCCTGTACAATCTTCCTGATTACAAAAATGTTTATATGAGGCTTTAACTGGAGTGTTACATAAGAATCATATCAAAGTACAGCAGTCTACTGAAAGGAGCCATGATGCCACAATGAGTTATCAGTGAATTACCACCACAAGTCATAAATCAGACTGAAGCACTAGTGATATGAAACCTGCTGCTGTTAAACCTGCACAAGTTCAACAGCAATATACGATTTAATGTTGTTGCTCTTGGCTCTTCTCAAATCAGTAGAGAACTGACTGGGGTAATATAAATGTCTCAGCAACGGACAGAACTAAGTGGAAGAAGAGCAAAATTGTAACTGAAGGATTTAAAATGACCTTTACAGTCGTTTTGTAATACTTGAGTTCAGGTTATAATACTTCAATACAGCTAGTTTTCTTGTATTTACTATGTACTTCGTATATTTACTATGTTCTTTTAAAAGCCTGCTTAATAGCAACCCTTCTATAAGAAACCCCAAGTCATTTTATGTAAGCATTGTTGCTCTTCTCTTTTGCTAGGGCATTGTCTGAACCCAGCCAAGAGTTCACCCTGGTTACTGTCAACAAGGAAGTTTCATTTGGTTGAAACAGTCTTGTAGACTTGCAAAATAATGCTCTATTTAGCACTGCTACGAACAGGCTGAATAGGCCGCACTGTCTGATGCAATACAAGTCTACAAGAAAGGAAAAGTTTATTACTTACTGTAGTGACACTGATGCTTCTGTGAGCATCTTCACTGTTTCCTATTGCTCTCTCTCATAACAGTTCCTCATTTCTTCAATTCTATGCTTTTACTTTCCAGCTATATTGAACTTTTCCTTAACAATCTGCTTGACACAGATCTCACAGTCTCACCTTCATCTTATCACTTCATCCCCATCATTCACACTCTCTACCGCTTCCACTCCATTTGTCAAATTATCACCCTCCATTCCAGCCCACCTCCCTCCCCTTCTAAAATATGTGTCTCTTAATTGGACTGTAAACATGCATATGCATCTTTTAACTGCACTAGAAAAATATGCACCTCTTAATTGCACTAGACACACAACTTCCAATGTACCTTGCATTCCAAACTAAGCGCACAACAAAAAGTATACAGAATGCAGACTACAGATTTGAAGCATAGCCTTTAATAATTTGATTGTGCGCTAAAAGGTGGCAAAACTAAATAAAGAAATGTGATAAAACGGAATTCTTCACATGATTAAATAGTTTCTAGACAGAAATAGCTTAAGGCAAGTATAATGACACCTCTGGGCTTACCATCAGCACATTCCTCATAATACCAGTCCAGCTCATAGTAGTCAGCCTCCACAAATCTCTGCATGCTCAGTCTCCTTCAGCCGTGAGTCGCAGCTTCTGCTGTCCACTGCCCGAGGTCACAAAAGCACACACATACTCATGCACACTCTCCCAAAGGCCCATTCTCTCCGCCGGTGGTCGGCTGAGTCACAGCTAGCAACTAAAATTACATGGAGCATCCCATCCGCAATGGGATGGAGAGAGATTGGGGTGAAATTTGAGGGTGCATTAGAGAATCAGCAGTGTTGCGCAGGAAGGCTTCTCACGCGGCACTGCTGTACTCAAGGTTGTATCAGACAGACCGGGGGGCGTGGACTTCCTAGATGAGCAGCAAATCAGACCACACAACATCAGGGGTGAGCTCCTCCTATCAACAGTCGTCATGAATCGAACCCCCACCTCCCCCTCCTTCCCTCTCCCTCTTCCCAGCTCTCCCTATTGCCACTGCACCTCCCTCTAGAGGGGTTGCCATAGCAACTGGCTCCGACTCCAGCCTGAGGTAGCGTCTGCATGTGTGTGCGTGCATGTGCTGTTGCCTAACTTGCCTCAGCTCTTCTGTCTGCTTTTTCCACTCTCTCTTGCTTTTTTTCCACGCACCTTTTTCAGTCTTGTATGTGGTGATGAATGTTAGAATGACACTGCATGAATGGAATCCATAGAGCTGGTCTATGTGAGAACAATAGCAGTGACGGCTGGTGCGCCGGAGCTGCGCACTTGCCAAAAGAAGCAGCTGACTATTTCTAATCCTCGCTGCCAAACGGGGCTGGAAGTAGGACAGAAGGGGAGCAGAGTAGCCTCAGCTCAGCCACAGAGGCCAAACAGTGTTCTTTACATGCCACATCTAAAGCAGTCATTTGTCAAGAATGCATGAAAGCAAAGAAAATCCTGTTGGAGCTTTTGTCTGAATCATGTTTAAAATAAAAAAGAACATTCTGCATTTATCAATTCAAAGTTCAAGCCATTTCATTTAGAAATCTAATGAATTTTATTCTGCCACAGGGCAATCATGAAACCCCATTCCAAATAAATCTCTGTTCAGCTGTGATGCAATTTTCCTGAGCCAAGAGGGGCTGAGGCGATGACTCGCCTCCTGCCACCTCACCAGCTTTTGGCTTGTGCTGATGACATCATGGTGGTTGGGCAATGTCTTTAGAAATATGGAGGAGACTGCCCTGTGTACTATTTTAGTCTTTAGCCCAGTTGTAATATCAGACATTTAGCAGTGTGCAAAAGTCAGATACCACCCAGTTTCCAGTGAAAACAGCCATTAAGTAGAAGTTATAACAGATAATTACACAGAAGCCTCAACTAAATATAATATCACATTTATCAGCATTTATTGTGTTCACACTTTGCCCTTATTACAGGTTCCATTCTTGTCAGGAGACTTTTCAGGAGAAATCTGCAGGGAAATTTTTCCATACCTCCCTCCTTGGTTGTATTTTCTTTTCATCAAGATTCAAGTAATACCAATTACACATTTGGACTAAGTAGTCCATAAAACATTACTCCACATCTCAGAAGTCCAGTTTCAGTGTTCCTCGAAAAAGGCTTCTTGACAGGTACACATTCTTTCAGACCCATAGCATTGTGATCTGTGGAAAGAGCGGAGCTTGATTTTCTCCTCTCTCTCAAAGATGAAAGATATAAGTACTGTTTATCCGATGGTGATTGTTTTGTGGTCCAGGTCTGTTATTAGTCCCATTTTCTCCATATCTTTTAACCATTTTTTGAAACTCATTACTAATTTTGACATTGACATTCTCTTTTCTTATGCAAGTGAAATATCTTAGATTTAATCTCATCAGAAATGTTTTCTTTTGTCATTTTAGATGCTCATAGATGAAATTTGCAGGGTAGCTAAGGTGTGTTTGGGTAGTTGCTTGTGTGAATGTTAGTAGCTGAAGGGGAACATAACGTCTGTGAGTCCTTTAGGAGCAGCTCTTGTTGGGAGGACACAGCTGTAACTGGTTTAAGAGTGGAAGAATGAAAGAGTTGAAGTGGCAATACAGTGCACAAAAGTGAAGAGTACACAAATTAAATACATATAGATTTGATATTATACTGTGCTTTTTATGTAATTATTTGTTAAATATATCCCTGTATCCCTTTATATCGCTATTTTTTTGCAGACTTGCAAAGACTTTCTCTCTTTGAACCTCAACCTGCATGTGTTTGAGCAACATGCACCCCAAAGCAGACAGTTTTCGGCTCCCCTAATGAAAATACAATGTTCTCTTAAACTGCAGGTTTTGAAAATATAAAAATACTAACTCCTCTCTAAAACAAGTACACATGGGTCTCTACTCCGCTCAAATAATTATTTTATTATTACTATTATTTTTAACAGTGGCAGTCCTGAAATCAGGGAGTGCTGCAGCATCCTCTTTATTTGATACATGTTATTTAAACAGGCAAAGATGTATCCCTGGGTCTATGACTTAATAAACGCAATTACAAAATAAACACACTACTCATAAAATATACTATGAAAGTTATTCTAGTTTATAATGATTAATACATGATGCAGCTGTGAAGTACAAGTTCAATTCTGAGAGGTTTGGTGCAGTCTTACACAACAGAAATCAATAAATGGTTCACTCTACCCCCCTCTGCTACAGAGGCCTGTCTCAGTGTGGACTATTTTAAGCTGAGATGTGAAATGAAATCAGTTCAGAAAAAAAAGAGAGAGGGAGGGAGAAAGAGAGGGTAAAATATGTATAGCACGTCTTAACGGCTCCACTGTGTGACACATATAACTGTATTAAATTAAATTAGGGCTGTCTCTATTGATTATATTTGTATAATTAATTAATCATTAATGCAATTTGTGCCAACTATCCCTTTTTTAAATGAGTGATCGAGTTTAATCAAGTAACCTGTATTAGCTGAAAGTATCTATGCTATCAGTGTAACAAAATCAGGTCCTAAAGGTTTCAGAAGGTACGGAATGCAAACTGCAGATTTGGCAGGTCAACAGGAGAATGGCCTGGATAACATGAGTGTGGGCTAAAAGGTTATAAAACTAAATAAAGAACTGTGATACAAAGCTCAGACAGTTTTTCCAAACTATCTCTTTATACCATGCAGACAGCACACACATGCAAGTAGCTGGCAAAGATGCATAGTGACAACCCCATATTCACATTTGAAACTCAAAGACAACGCATGGCAAAAGGAAATAAGAATACAACACAATTGGACAAATCAATTATGCACTACTACACCTCATTAGTGCTCTGACTGACCAGTAACAGCGTGGAGGTGCTGGTTGGTACCCAGTCTCAGTGGGACTCTTTGTTGTAGCAACGGAGCTCAGCTGGCACTGAGTACAGATATTGAGCCATCCGACCTAATAAGCTCTACAGTTCCAACTCAAGCCAAAGGAACTGAATCTCTTACTGCATCGTGTTAAAATGTAGGGATGCAAGATCAGAAATGTCCAACAGTGAAATCAGCCAGGATCAGAATTAGTCATTCTTTCTGCCCCAAACACATGGACAATCCACCAAATTTTTATTGTTATTTTGGCCGATCTGTATTGCAGTTTTATAACGTGAACAACGTGAGCTAGGTCAGTGCACTCATGCTATGTTTCAATGCTGTTACATCTGTACCAAAATGTTGAAGCATAATTATAATTAACTCAGGCCAAACAGTCAATAGCCTGTTACTTTCAATGTGCCACTTTATTTAATACGTTATTTAAACAGGCAAATTTAAAATGCCAGTTTAGCCTGTTGAAGAGCAAATAATATTATGTGTATTGTAACTTTGACAAACAGAAAGTACTGAAAATGTGTTTCATGTTTCATTTAGCCCACACAGTTTCTGCAAAGATACCAGAATTGGAATCAGCCATAACAATTCATGAGATTGACGCATCTCTATTAATATAACAAATTAACTTTAAAGATCAGAAGTCAGTATAATCCATAGATTATCCATCAGATAGAATAATTAAACCGTTAAAATTAATTCTGCAATTTTGCAGCCATTTTGATAAACCAGATTTGAAAAACAGTGCAAATACCAAGGTTTCATAGGCACAAACCCCAAGAACAATCCACGGTAGGGGTGCGGGAAAAAATCGATTCTTAGATGCATCGCGATGCGGACGTGAACGATTCTGAATCGATTAAAAAAACGATTTTCTAAATATTTAATTTATAACGTAATGTTGACGGAACGCAAAAGGCGGAACTTGGAAGTTGGGAAGTGCAGCGCCCGGACAGTCTGTGGCGGCACATAACAAAAACACAACTGGATGAGTGAGAAATCCGACCGGCTCCCTCTGCATCAAAGCGAGGTTAGGTCAGGAGTCACAACACAAATGATAAGAAGAGCCATTTTGTCCTTTCAACAAAAATCAAAACACCTTGGGAGCCACAACATTTAATGTCCAGTATATGTCAGTATGTCCTGATATTGGCCTAAACGATATAAACGCAGATTTACTTTGCTCTGCTTTAAGCTTTAATAGCCGCTTTGCTCCCATCTCCGCCAGAAAACTTTTCTTCAAAACTAGAGCAGCTTATTGTAAAATGTCTCAGCGTTCGACTGTTTTACGAGGCTGAAGTCGCTTCTTATTCTCCAGCTTCTTGTTCGAATTTTTCCGTTTCACCTTAAATTCTGACTGAGGCGCCGAATGTAAAAGTGGCACCATTTAACGTGGAACGGGAAAATTCGAAAGAGAAGCGACTTCATCTTCGCAACTTTTTAGTGTGTGACAGTCTCTCGTTGCAGATTTAACAGTGCCAGGACACCAACTGCGCTGCTTATAAATGCAAATAACGCATCGTTGCTATGTGACCTGCAGTCTACACGCCAATTCTCAGTCGTTGCGAAAACAGGGCTTTTGTGCTATGTTGCACACATCCCGTCTCGGGGATATTTTACTGACACAGCAACCTCCCCCGCCCCCCCCCATCTCTACATCGAGACCAAAACTGAAGTTATAAAATCACTAAAATCACATCTTATGTCACCGTAACTGCGCATTTTATTGCAGATGAGTGGCAGCAGCGTCTCATGTGCTCCAAAGGCAGTAAATGAGAGTCTTCCAGTTCACTTGCCACATCACTTCCATTTGATTTATTAATAAAAGATATTGAAAGTAAATGCATTATGGATCATTACAAATACTTTGCTTTAAAACTACCAAGTCATCACAGTAGGGAAATAGAAATCCTGTATAGAAAAAAAAAGATGCATCAAGATGCATCGATAATCGTTTTATAATCACATCACAGCCCTCTGAATCGTAATCGAATCGTGAGGTGCCTAGAGATTCCCACCCCTAATCCACGGAATATTTAGCATCTCCTGAATGTGTGCAGTACATGTCTACTGGGCTTGAGTTTGTATGTGCATGTTTTTGTGAGGAAGAGGGAAACAGGGGTGTATAAAATGAAGGACTTACGGAAGTATTTGAGGGTCTCCTCGATCTGCTCAGTGGTCAGGTCGAGGTTAGTGTCGGGGGAGATGAGGGGCGTGTGAAGCCAGTCGTCGTGGTCATATCCATATATGGTGTCCGCTCTCAGCTGATAGTGAGGGAGCTGCTCCTCCAGCAAACTGATGATTTCCACCTCTGGAAGATCAGTGCTGTTACACACATCTGATGCACGAGAGGACGGAAAGACAGAGAAAAGTGTTACAGACATACAGTAAACAGAAAAGTGAACTGTAAACCATTTTGCACTGGCTGGAGAATTTAGATGTTGAGGTAGGGGTGAGTAATATGACATCATTTTATCATTATCATGATCAATTATGACACTATGTAGACACTACCTTTTCTGAGTATACTGTAGCTATAGCCAGCATAAATGAACTGGGCAAACGTGTACATCATTAAAGAGAGAGAATAATTGGTCCTGTTTTCATGGATACAGTGATGTGAAGTATGTGAAACACTGAATAAAACAAATAATTATACTAGTTCGCTGATATCATTTTCCATGGGTGACTGTATTGGTTCACTGTCTGTTAGCAGACCACAATCCCTCAAAAAATACAAACAAACACAAATATCATATTATTAATCATATATCAAGAAAATGACTTTGAGTGTCATATTATATTTTTGCCATATCACCCATTACAATATGGAGCAGTGCTGGGTATCAAAATTCAATACTTTTATGGTACCAACCAAGCTACTCCAGTACTACCATGATTCAATATAAGCAGTCAAGTAGTAAGCCTTATCAGCATTAGTGAGCCAATAAGCATGCTTGTTCCAAAATCTGCTGATTGATTGCCTAAATTTCATACGTTATTAACATCAGTGCTTCTTCATTAATTTACAATCTGCTATGTTCACTAAAAATAGCCACTTTCGGCACCTCTCACACATCAATGGTTTAAGCCACACTAAGTCTGAGTATTAGCGTTGGTATCAGTTTTAAAAAACTTTGAAAACTTTAATGAAAAAGATAAATATTTAGAGTAACTGTTCAAACCTACACAAAGAAAAGGAAATGTTACATAATCACTTTCACAGACACCATTGTGTCATTGTGTACTGACATATAGCACAGTCCTATAGCAACAGCACGCTTCAAAGAAAGTGCTTGAGTAACTGATACATCTGCTATGACCCCCTCAAACACATTAGGATAATTAATCCATTAGTGGTCCCCTCCAGGTTCATTCAGTAACCACTATACATCACTCAGTAACTACTACAGTAATATGAAGGTTGTGTAGTTATGAAAGTGAGGAATGCAAAACATACACAGGACCACCTCTCTAAAGGACAGACAAAACGTATGTATTAACTCGCCCAGACTGACTATAGATGTGAGACTGGTGACCTCTAGTGGGCTGTTGGAAAACTACATTGTCTGTACTAAGGCGCAAGGTCAACGAGGAACAGGATATGCAGTTCACACCAACAAATATTACAAACTCTTTATTTTAATTTTGAATCCAGCTTAGTGGTTAGAAGTATTAAGCAACAAGAAAGATACACAAAATTCAGTCATTTGTTACTCCTCAGGATGTTTTTCTCAGCCATGATTAACACTCAAGCTTTCAACACTAATCATTACATTACATAACCACACTGCTGAAACCCTCAGAACAATCCTAGCCCTATTGCTCTTCAGACAGGTCTTTTTCCTTTCAACATCCTCCCCCTTCGTAAACAACCATTCCTTGTTCTTAGTGACAAGCAGCATTTTAGCTGTCCTGTTCAAGCAGAACTCTTCTTTTTTTAAGACATGTCTCACATATATAAGCATGCTGTACAGCCTGCCTCTCTCTCTCTCTCTCTCTCACACACACACACACACACACACACACACACACACACACACACACACACAAAAGATATCAAAAACTGCCCTGTTTGTAAACATCTTTATGTATTTAGTTAAATTTCTATTATTTATTATTTTTTCCTCTTTATTTTCTTTACAACTCAATTCCAAACAGCTACTTTTACTGTTTTAAATGTTCATTTCTCCTGTTCCTTTTTGATGATGCTATGGCAATACTATATATATATATATATATATATATATATATATACACACACACACACACACACACACACACACACACACACACACACACACATATATGCATGTTTTTACAGGTTTGAAATTCAGGAGAGAGGTGTTTTTGAGCTATGCACGTGTGTGTTTTGTAATTGTTTTGTTACTCCTGGGAGAACAGGGTTCAACCCCAGTGGAGAGGAGCACTCATTAAGGATTTGTGCTGGCAATGATAGGACATCTCTCTGGTGATGCATGTATGAGCTGTTTATATCTGGTCTGTCATCCCAGCTCTTAATGATATGTTTATTGCAGAAACTCGTATCATATGTATGATAACAATAAAATACGATTTTTATCGTGCAGCCCTAAATGGAACTGCACTATTTGAACACCAACAACAACGCACTGCAGCACGTTCATGGTAGGGGTGAGTGATGTGTTAAAATGATTTCATCATGACATTTGCAGACATTTTCAAGATAAATATGTTGACACACACAGATAATACACCACATATGTCCCACATTTAAAAATTGCTATCAAATACTCTGGTTACAATGATTTTTTTTTATTTAACATTTTACATCCTGTACTGAACTAAATACAATTAAACAGGACTCATTATGCTCTCTTTGTAATGCAACATGTAGTTGGTCAGTGTTCTTTAAGTGTTGACAATACACAAGATGACGCACTTTTCTGAAAACAACATTTATCATGATAACAATAAAATATAGTCATATTGCTCACCACTAGTTTATGTCCCAGCTGGCAACGTGGGGCAAAATTTAAATATTTAAATAAATATCATGTAATGTCCAACACAATATGAATTAAATGTATTCATTTATTAATGGTAACAGCGGGTTTACAACGGAATGTATAACAAACAAGTTTTATCTTTATAATAGTATTGTTTATTCCATAATCTCACTACGTAACAGTGTGTGCATGTTTCACTCTTTTGTCATGGTCACCACTGTGTTTGTTGATTGAAATAACAGTATATTTAGTGGACTGAAAGTGTAAGTACTTATGCTTTAGTGGGTCTGCAGACAAACAGCACAGAAAAAGTTTGTGAACCCTGATATACTACTCATTAACCAGCAACATGTAGGACTGTGTTATTTAAATGAGGGTGAAGCACAGGCTAGTCATCTTGTTCTGTTTTCACGCAACCTTCACTGAAAGAAGTAAAGCATTTCATTTACGTGATTCAAACATACACCTCATTTCATAAACTGAAAGACAACAATGTGTTGATGTTATTGATGAGGAAATGATCAATACATTAGAATTATATAAAGTGTCATGCTTCAATCACTCACTCAGTCACTTTTCTCAGTGCACAGAACTCAGTAGACAGTTCCAAGTACAGGCCAGAACAGGTCAGGTGGAAGATTTGGAAAGAGTGCAAGCAAAATGTTCTGGTACGATTAAATGGCTGGATTTTGCCTCAATAGCAAAAGCAAAAGTCCATGTAGTATGCGTTTCTGACCCATAAAATGTCCACTAACAGCATAATCTATAACTACAACTAAAACTCTTGCTGTGAGAAGTGCTTCTAAAATTAGTGTTTCCTTTTGTCACTCATCGTGTCCAGGTTGAATGAAGGTTACGGAGTGCCCTAGAGAGAACGAGCAGAGAGCCAGTGTAGGTGAAAGTACTGGCTGACCTGTGATTATTTTGGG
This sequence comes from Colossoma macropomum, assembly GCF_904425465.1. NCBI lineage: Eukaryota > Metazoa > Chordata > Actinopteri > Characiformes > Serrasalmidae > Colossoma > Colossoma macropomum. The sequence goes on along the minus strand of NW_023494785.1, from coordinate 17,459,551 downwards.
GCTGTGTTTTTATGTACATGTCAAACAGAACAACTGGCCAAAGTGTACTGTCCTTCCAAACCAGACTTCACCTCTAAACCCTAGCACTCCCACTCAGCTGAGCAGCTGAGAGGCAGCTGGGTAAAAAAACTGTGATAAGAAACAGCTGTTCCACCAACATGCAGCACTGATACGATTTCTGATTTAAAACAATGCTGCACTCATCTAGTAATCTCGCAAAAATGCAGACAGCATTTTAAACAGTTAATGCACTGAAACTGTTTGCTAAACATAGCAGTTTATGAGTGAGCAGGTACTCGTTTATATGTGTGTTTTTCTATTGATTTAAAGGGAAAACATGTCCATCAGCCAACACTCCAGGGTACAGAGCACAGAACAAAAAGATAGCACTTCTCTAGCCACATAAAAATCAATACCAGCAAACATGTTCAAACAAGCAGGACTGTTTTCTTTTTTACAGAAAGTTGTGTTTCAAGTTAAAGCAAAACACTGAAAATATACAACTCAAAAAACTTTGAGGCGCTCAAGTTGCCGGCCTTGACAATAAGTGAGGAGGGTGACAAACTTCAACGACTCAACCTTAACTTTGTCACATGGTCATAGATCAGCAGGGAACCGCTCAGCCAACAGCTCCACGCTGTCTACAGAGTCAGCGTCCAGTCTGAAAGTTCGAAGTGTCCTGATCTGAGTACTTACTCATGGTTCTGCGGCCACAGGCTCAAGTCTTCTCTCGACCAACTTACATTTTCCTCTACTTCAGGGAAGGGCGGGGTGTCGAGAGAACGAGTTTGGAAGGGAAGAGAGAAAGACTGAGGGTAAGGAGGGAGGGAGGGAGATGGAGGGAGGGAGGGAGAGAGAGAGAGAGAGAGAGAGAGTGGGAGGGAATGAGAGGAGTGAACGCCCAGCCATGTCTGGCATGCTGATGACACCAGTCACATGCCCCTTCACTAAACATAGACTGGATTACTCTGCAGCCACCGGCCTGCTGCACTCATTGTCCTCTTTCTACTGAACTGTGGACCGGTTTGTGCTTTCTGAGGATCATAATAGCACCAGTTTAAGGGGGGGGTTGTAAACAGAGGGGCAAGTGTGCTAAGAAAGACAGGAAGACAGGAAGTTAGAAAGATCCTGAGAATCAGAGAGATCGAGAGAGAGCTAGAGAGAGAGAAAGAGAGAGAGAGAGAGAGAGAGAGAGAGGGGGAGAGATGAGAGAGTGAGAAAGAGACAAAGAGAAATAAATAGGGGGAGTAAGGGACAGAGATAGGACGAGTGAGAGAAGAACGAAATATATATATATGTATGTGTATAAATATATATATATGTGTGTATAAATATATATATATGTGTGTACATATATATATATATATATATGTATATGTGTATAAATATAAATATATATATATATATTTCGTTCTTCTCTACACACACACACACACACATACATATACATATACATATATACATATATATATATATATATATATATATATATATATATATATATGTATAAAAAAAAGTTTTTTTGCTGATGCTTTTTGTCTGTTCAAACTCTCACTCTCACGCCCACTTTCTCTCTCACAAAACAATAAGAAGGCAACAAATTATTGACACCTTTTCCACACACAACAATATTACCTTTTTCACACACATCCACACACCGCAGGATCCACCCAGCACATCACAGAGTCTAACAAATGGATGTTTTATGATGAATCACCGACAGGCCGACGAATAAGCCTTGACTGATGTAGACATGTACAGTCCATGTTAGTCTCGCGGGGCCAGACGTGATCTCAGAGAGACGAGGTTCACGTCAGATATGTAAACATGCATTTCCTCACGTCAACAGAGAGAGTAACCAGATGCATGAGCACCTTGGGTAAGGAGCTGCTAAGATGGATGAGATACAAGATGGGTTCTGGAGTGAAATGTGATGCCATCTGAGCCATCACCCCCTACAGACTGATAACAGATAAATCCAGAGCACAGACATGAGCAGTTAAAAATCAATCAGTTCAAAGAAAACAGTGAAAGGGTCTTTGAACCACAACAATCTAAATTCGCCTTTAAATCTGGAGAGCTGGCAGGTTAAAGACCGTGATTATGAGTAAAGCCTCAGTTACATTTCAAGGAATTAGAACTGTCAGGACATGTTGTACCACACTGGGACAAGGCCTTCCATTTTGGACTGAGGAGCGCAAGTTCAAATTCAAGTCAGTGATTCTTTCCTATCTCAATAGGAAAATAATCAAATCAAATAATCGCAGAGGCAAGACAGGGCAAGATGTACTATTGACAATCACAGCTTTTTCAGAGCGCATTGTACCATAGGTGTAAAAATGCATTGCAACGCATCAATCTGAAGATGATAATTTAACTCCACAGATTTTTAGATCATTAAACAAAAAACTAAACATTATTTCACATATAATAGCATTCAATACAGTATGTATGAAGTTTTTGCTGTTTCCTAAAGAACTGTAATCAAATTGAATTACTGTGAGGTCAGATATTTAGAGCCCTACATTTTTATGTCATTTTGTGAATTTGTGTCATCATTTTGTAGGGGCAACATGTCCATATAAGGAACTCCAGGTCTAAGCCGTTTTTCCCTATGGGAAAATTTGTGGTGTTCTCGAAAATCATTCCTATCTTGCCTTGTAGTACACAAAACTGTTCCAAAACTGATATGTTTTGTCCTGTGTACATTTGTCTTCCGAAAACCACTTGATGCCTTAAATGACGGGTTTAAATAGTCATAATATAAAAATTGCTACATGCAAGCTACAGTTGCTGAACATTGAACTGACATCACAAGACTGTTAGCCTCACCAAAATAGCCCACATAAATCAGCAAGCTTTGCCAAATTCCGTAGTTAAGCTGCTCTGGCAGTATGAGTATTTGGTGGTATTATAAAATAGACTTGAATACATTAATTGACACACTATTAGACTATTTTCACGTAAAGTCATTTCAGTGCACAAGAATTTTACCTTGCTTGTAACATGAACGCAGCAATGTCATCTTTTGACTGTTAAATGGCTTAATAATTCAGAGGATGCAGTGACTTTGGCTTAAAAAAATACATTAAATGTATTGGCTTTGGAACAGTTTTGTTTACCACAAAGTACAACAATGTAATTTTTTAGGAACACCATTCATTTTTAGAAAGGCTTAGACCTGGAATTCGGTATTTGGGCATATCATTGACTACAGAATAACACACAACTTCAGAGGTTTATGACACCAAAACCAAACTGGATCCAGACATTAAAGAACCTGTAATAAGTACAACCAGAAGCTGCTGCAGCTGTTTTAAAAACTGGTCTAGGCCAGCAGCAGTAGTAGGTATAACGTATCTAGTGTTTATTCCATTCAGGTCTGGTAAAGTGTTTGAGCTGTACTCTCTTTCTGCATTGTTATAGCTCAATGAAGTCAGACTTGGCCTGCATCCACCAGTCAGCCCTGGCAGACCATACAGCGCTTCTCTATCACCATGGTAATGACGGTTAAACAGGGGCTCTGCCCTGGAAACACTGAACAGACCTTTTCCTTCAAGTGAGTCAGAGAAAGATGAATGTGGAAGTAACCACTGCAGATGAAAAAGATTCAGGCTCCAACAAGACCAGTGCGGATGCAGTAATTCAGCTTCACACCCACGCCCACACAGCCACGAAACAATGAGCTGTACTGATACAAAGCGCTGTTATACAATGGACAGGCAGGAGACAAGTGAGCACATTCAGAGAATAAAGTGGGGTCTTGTGTCTTCAGAGACATAATATACTTACACAGGTATCATTGCCAGTACAATATACTAACTGCTATAGAACTCAGCTGTGAAGGTGTCACTTCATCACATTATGACTGTGATAAACAGGTCTTAACTCAGAATGACTTTAAAGGAACAACTTGGCCAAAATGCTTATAATGCTTACAACAAATGACAACAAATATCCACCAATTATCACCATGTAAATGACATTATGCTAATTAGTAACTACTGGCTTCTATTCACTATTGGCCATGTTTGGTCAAGCTATTCCTTTAAAATTAAAAACCCATGGTATGATCACATTCTGCAGGTCCTATCCGACAATGCTCTATTGTACATGACACATATAGCAGCCATGAACACAGAAACACTGTGACAAACAAGAGATGATTCCACAACATAATTACCTTAAATATCCACAAGATGGCAGCATTCCCAAATTGAAAAGCCTGACATTGGTTCTAATCAGTGAATTCTGCTACTTTTAGGTACACGCACTGCTGACATAGGTGTTCAACTGCGCAGACACATCTTGTATTATCGCCATAGAAAAATGCTGTCAATATAATGGGATGCTTTGTTTCAGCCGCACATGAGCATAAGGTATAGAGCCCCCCAGCATTGGTCTGTGGAGCAGTGGAACTGTGTTCTCTAGTAATGGAGCACCATCCAATACTTTGGGAATGAGTGGGAGTGACATTTGTGATCTAGAACTAATCATCCAACATCAGTGCCTGACCTCACTAATGCTCTTGTGGCTGAATGCAATCAAACACTCAGCAATGTTCAAACATGTAGTGCAAAGCCTCCCCACAACAGTAGATTCTGATACTGCATCAAAATGGGGGCAAAATTTTATTAATACACTTTATTTCAGAACAAATGAGTAGGAGTGTACAAACGTTTGAACATGTAGTGCTGCATCACTTCAAACTACTATTCAACTGTACTATAATTCAACTGTGTTTTCAAAGTAGGCTACATAGTGTCAAGTTCATTTTACATCAGCTATAAAGAAAACTACTGTACACGTACAAACTGTTGGACTGTTATGAGGAAGATACTGTCACAAAGATTTAGCCAAACTACTATGTAAAACTGCTTAGTAAATGAAATAACCAACAGGACAATATGGAGCACATTGTAGGGATGTAACAATGCATTTTGATATTGTGGTATTGTGACATTGCAATGCAAAAATGTGACAATATGCATCATAGATATGTAATAATGCATGGTGGAGAATAGACATCTTATTAATTATGACATCTAATGCAATGCATTGTTTGAACACTGAAGTTTGCAAATGATCAGCATCAGTCACCAACTCATCCAGCGCTCCTCCTGCCTTCCAGTTCTAGTGTTGTTATTGAGCTGTGCAGCAACATGATTTTAGACACTCATTTTCTTTACTCAAAATATTGTGAGAATATCAAATTGTGAACATGGTAGTGTCTTCTTTCTTCATATGTGGTATCGGCTCTAACTATGGTTCTCCACAGACAGAGTGTCCTGAATCCGGACAACATTGCAGAAGTCATGACAGATGGGACTTGTCAAGACTTGTCAAGTGGCTGCGCTACATATCACATATAAAATGAAATAAAGATTCTTACTCTTTTAACTGTTAACTGAACTTTACCACTACTCTGAGAATTCTGATACATCTGCCCCTTGACAATGTGCAGATTTTTAAAGGTTTATATTTCTTTTGGATATTAAGTGTGCAAACTACAGGACGCAGGTCACATGCAAATAAGGTGAACAGACAGGAGATCATGCAAAATTGACATTTCTATGATGCAAATAAGCACTGCTTCAATCTCTGCCACCTAAAGGGAATCTCATCAAGGGAGTGATATCAGCATACAGTGCAGTCTGTAGGTGATGGGTAGGTGGACATTTTATTGTATCTCGCTCTTCTGATCGGCTCTCTGTTTCAGCACATTGGATCTGAAATGAAGGAAAGCCTCTGAAGATAAAGGGAAAACTGCCAACTTTAATTTGGTGTTTGTACATTCATATTTGGTGAGGCATTCAAGAATTTGAGCCCTTTTCATACATATTTCTCCAGTTTAAGAGAAGTAATGGCAAGTAATCGGTCAACTGACTGTTCACTTGTTTCTTGGCCAGCTGTCCATCACTGCATTATTAGTTCACGCATAAGAGAGCTAACAGAGTCTGGCGATGCTGTCTCTCAACAATGATGAGCAATGATGTGCCAATGCCAGTAAAGAAGGACATAATAAGGGTGAAAACTGGCTATCAATCAGAGAAACTAATAAAAGGTTACATGTCATAAAGTCAACTATTTAATACATTAAGATGCTAGAGCTCACTGGCCAGCTTAGCAATAGGAAATAACATGGCAGACTACGGAGAACCACAGTAGGGGATGACATTATGAAGAAAAACCACTGAGCCGACCAAAACAGTACACATTTCAGTATAAAATGAAGACCATAAAGACAAGAATACACCTGCAAGACCCCAGAGCGTACCACAAGATGCAAACCACTGGTAATGTTTAAGAACACACAGGCCACATTCACATTCAGGCCCAAAAGCTGTCACTGTCACTGACAGTGAATTCCAGACTGCATTACATTATACACCGATCAGACATAAAAAAACTCCAGCAGCACTGCTGTGTCTGATCTACTCAGACCAGCGCAACACACATCAACACACCACTACCACATCACTGTTACTGCAGTGCTGAGAATGATCCACCACCCAAATAGTACCTGTTCTGTGAGGGTCCATGGGGGTCCTGACCACTGAAGAACAGGGTAAAAAGGGGCTAACAAAGTATGCAAAGAAACAGACGGACTACAGTCTGTACTTGTAGAACTACAAAGTGCACCTATATAGTAAGTGGAGCTGATCAAATGGACAATGAGCGTAGAAACAAGGAGGTGGTCATAATGTTATGCCTGATCAGTGTATAGACTTCATTAGAACTTTACAAACTTGTCACGTAAGCTTCAAATGTTGTGCACCCTGCGCGATTTAAAATGGTGACCCATCATTCACTATAAGGCTGAAGTGGGGGCTGCGGGTGATGTTGCTTCTGGAGGACCATTTTTGTCACTCATTGTGCTCATGATAGCAAAGACATGCCTGAACTTCCTTCTCATGCCTTGAGGATGGTCCCTTATCCTCTGTGATGACAATGGCCAGAGAACTGCCTTCAAAAGCTGTTCCTCAGTCCTACGGAACTAACAGAGCGGTAGGAATAACTATTTCTACTTTAAACTGCTGGACAATGTATTGTCTGCAGTGCTTCATACCTTAAAGGGTCCATATTAAGAAACAAATATGTTCCTTGCTTTTCTGAAATAAAAGTTTGATTGTTAACAAAACATCCTATTCACACCACAGTCTTTACAGTCCATTAATGCAGAAACTAACTTGTAAAAACAATCTGTTTAGAAATTATTTATTGTTGCAAAAATAGGGTCCCTTCAAAAAGTCACTGATGAGAAATCTTCTACCCATTTATGTCTCTCTCTGAGGACCTCTTTAACAAAGGAAGTGACCCATAAGACATAACCCCATGTCTGTATTCTCAGCTCATCTCAACCAAAGTCCCATAACACAGTTGCACTACCAAAGCACCACAAGAGACAAGCAGAGAAAACTCACTCAGAAGTGCAAACAGTTCAATGCGTCTTTAGGAGAATAGCCACTACAATGCCAAAACATGCATTTAATTTCCTATTACTTTATTGCAATGTAAGGCCATTATCTTAAAAGCATTTGGCATCATAATACACATACAGAAAAAAGCAGGTCGAATCACGTACAACATTACAACACTGCTTGCAAGAAACACTAAAAGTTTGTGGTCTTGCTGAAACCTGTACACACACATGCATTGAAGCTGAATCAGCCAGAGATTTGAGAGATCTTTCTCTGAAAAAATTAAAGCAATCAACATTCTAAGCCTTTAAAAGTCAAACAAGAAACAAAAAACCCAAACCTTTCGATGTTGCACACTTCCACAATACACAGGCTACAATACTGGCATTTGTCAAAGCAGCAAGAAATAAAGTATATAGCCCCCTTGAGCAGACTGTGACTTCATTTTGGTCAATTACAGCATCTAAGTCTTCTGTAAGAAAATGCAGCCTAAGAAGACAGACAGGTGATACTAGCAAGTTCCAACATTGTTTGGCCTTTTAATGAAGGATGCACAATGACATCGGAATCATGTCAGTATTGGCTGATAACTGCTAAAGATAAAATTAGTGACTTCAGACAGATGTTTATATTTAATGAGCTACTTATACTACTCTGAAAGAGAAGAATGTTTAGATGATGGTTGGCTACTATGCTATCTTCACTTTAATTACTTTTTATTGCATTTGTAACATTACAGAATTAAATGTAATGTTTCTCCCTAAAGCTATAATCTAGGGTAGATTAATTAAATGAACATCTGATGGTTAACAGACAACAAAGGGCCTGTTATGATACTCAAATATGAGTCTTTGGCTTTTATATCCTAGTTATCACAGTTATAGGGGCAGGAGAATAAACTTTTCATATTTCAATAAACTCTGAATATACAGTTATGCCTGTACATTATATGCCACTTGACACAAAATATGACACTAAACATTAATAGAAGCCAGCCTAGACCACTACTGAAATGTAGAAAATAGTAAGGGTAATGACCACAGCCAGCCCATAGCAGCTCTGGTAGCAGACAGCAACTTGCTGGGCTCTGACACCATTGTTAGGTTATGGTTGTCACAGCGCAGAAAATAAACTATATGAGTGACCCAGTTTTAGTGCAACAAGAGCCCACTCTGCCCTGTGTGTGTACATTTGTGTAGACAGCTCACAACGACAAGTGAGGACAATGTTAAAGTAGCCTTCAGAGCAAGACCAGACCTTCAGCTCAGTCACACAGACACCCTGCTCCCTCCACAGAGCTTACTGTCTCTCACATAACATGGCACAGCTTAAGTGTTATTCGCAGAGGTGTGTAGAGTAGCCAAAACCCATGTTACTATAGCGACTTTAGCAAAAGTACCTTTGCAAAAACAACTTTAGTAGAAGCACAAAACTAGCGGTTCAAACTGAACTGGAACATTTTAGTACATCCAGCATCGATCAACATAGAAAATGAAGTTTGTTAAGCACTATTCTTCTTTTTGAAAAGTCAAAGCTGTGATCACTCTCAAAGCAGTATAGATGCTATTACCAATGTAAGAATGAAATTATATACAAAAATTAAACTATGTAGGATTTAGTAGTATTACTTAGTTAGGAGACAAAAACACATTAAAACATGTCTGTGCGCTGCTGTGATGTTTAAATCTTAAATGCAAAACCAACGAGCACAACCAAATGTTACAAAATCTGCTTCTCCATGTTGCATGCAATTACATATTTCCACCAGAGAGATCGCCAAATCCCCAAAAAGATACACAGTGTAGCTTTAATAACTAAATTTTATTGACTAAAAAATTCTTAAGCATAATGGAGATTCCACTTCTCGCAAATATACTTAGACACTTAAAGTAGAAAGAAAAAAATTGAAAAATTAATACAGCATCAGTATATTCATAAATGAAGGCCCTGTTCTTCGTAGCTGAATAAAATACAAATACTATAAATAGAAATTTAATTTAAAAAAATGTGTGTTTTGTTGCACAGATCATGCTACGAAATGTGTTTACGTGCCAGCAGGATAGCCTGCATGTGCAGGTAGAAACTGCTAAAGATGTGTTGAAAAAAGATAAATGGTCTTTAACCGCTCATTTAATCCCACAAAATCACCTTAATGTCTGCTGTCTAGTGAGCCCTACCTGTGATGGTTCCTGCATCTCTATAGAGTGCATTGACCTGGTTGGGTGGTCCTTCGCTTACATAGTGGTCCTCGTGGTTGTCAGGGGTGACAGTTGCCAGGGGTTGAGGATGCTGTCTTTGAGGCAGCAGGTTCTGAGGGCTGGCTGAGGGGGGCAGGGCTGAGGCAGAGGCAGTGCGGGACGAAACTGCGGCGTCCAGCTTGGCTGATTTTCACACGTCTGCTGCACGAGCCATAGGGCAGCGCCCAGACACGGCTGACCAAACAGAGTGAGCAATGAGACTCCCAGACCACACTACGCAGACAGTCAAGCTAGTGGTCAGTCACTGCTGGATCTAGGAGTGGGGGAGAAAGAACACATAGTTAGCTAAGAGGATGGCAAACAAAGGCCACTTATAACAAGTCACATAAAATTATAGACACAGAAAATTACTTGTTAGGAGGGCAAATTCATGAAGTTTGAACTTCAGACCCAAAGTATTCCACTGTGCTGCAACGTATTAGACCCAATAACCAATAAGACAAAATCTCTCACATAAAAAAGCCAAAAGATTTCATTTCATCACTTAGTTGGACAATCCAACTAATTAGTGTCCACAAAATCAGTTGATTATTAATAGGTAATGCAAGCACTTCTTTAAAGCCCTAACAGGACTGTGAAAAAGGCACAATATAAGACAAGCTTAGGACTGAACTCGCTCTGTGAAACCTTGCTCATCAATTCAACAATTAACTTGCACAATTAAATCAGGAGTGGACAAACTATCAGATGTGATGTATTTCACCTCAGTCTGTCTGTGTGCCAGTCAGAAGCCATTAAAGCTGCCTCCACTGCACTCACTGCCTCCTGTCGGAGTGATCAATCCCAGCCGGGTCTCCCTGGGCCACAGGAGCAGCTGTCACTACTTTACAGCTATAGTCAAAACCTACAATGCTGTTTTAATATCAAGCACTGCACTTTCAATGGATCATTAAATAACTTTTCTACATTTTCTTGCAATTGTTACATTCTATTTTTACATGGCCACTTTCCAACATCTCTTTATCCCTTATGAAACTGGCTGCTTTTGTTACTGTGACTTTTGTTAAAGACTGAGCTCTGCTCCAATTGGGTGTCCTGTATTGTGCCCCTTTTCTAAAAGCAGTCCATGTTGAAACACTCCTTCTAACTTCAGCACGAACAGATGGGGCTAAACTGCTATAGGCGAAATGGGTGGATATATGTAAATGCATTGGTTTTTTTTTTGTGAAATCACAAAAACAAATACAAAACTGGTTGTTTTTACCGCTTAGTTTCTATCTATGTTCTATGTTTTTTAAAAAAAGTGAGGAAATTTCACTTTTTACATGATATGATCCTTTAATCTGACAAAAAAGGAAAATGACTTCATGTTGGAAACTACAGGTTGTTCCACGCTGTGGAAAAGTGAGCATTCATGATGAACTAAGAGCTGGAAAAACATGTCTTTTCAACCATGGCTGGGGTAATGCTGGAGTAGCTTCATCCTCAGAAATGATCACAGGCCATGTGACTACAAGTTAGCCAGTAATATGTGGTCTATAAATATCAAAAAGATGAGCAAGACCAGAACTGCAGCTTACTAAAGCTGGCTGTTACTGGTTATTTACAGTACAGTGGAACTGAATTCCAATCCAATTCCTCACACAAGTGAAAGTTTATTACTAAAATTATACTAAATTTATAAATTGATTACTAAGTACATTAGCTAATTTAAAACACTCTATTGCAGCTGTTCCAGAAGGCCAACTGTGAGAAACACAGGAGGCAAGTGTTCATAAATGTGTTCTGAACACATTACAAAGCATTTCATAATTACAACACGCATCAATACAGCTGAAATGGGATATTTTGTCTATATGGTGAAGCCCTATTACCACACCAGCTTATCCAGTTCAGACATGTTTCATAAGCCCTATGACACAATTTGAAATGGTTTCTAACAAACCTACTCAGCAGATACTTAATGCTGTACATAATACAGAAACAGTTGGTACCTCAGCTATCAATAGCATCAGCCTCAGGTCAAATAATGCAACTGTGAGGTCTGATGCCTCAGGCGTTCATCCTTCTCCCTTTTAAAGGATGACGCTCTGCTGTAGATTCAGTCTTGCACCACAAAATCCGTTCTTCCTGCAGTACTGCAGAAAAGTAGACCCTAACATTCTTGATCTACTATTGAACTACTACTGAGCACTCACATATTTCTGATCTGTTATTGCTTTTAACAGTGTTATGCATCATTATTGTCATTTAAAACCGGTTTGGGACACGATAGGGAGTGCTGTGCTGCAACAAGGCTCTAAAAATGTGATACGCTTTAATATATGAATGTGGAAAGAGCATTGATTTTGAAATGTTAAAAGAGATTACAGCTGATTATAATAATCATCTTCAATAAAGCATGGGCTCATTTTGTGGTTAAATGTGGGTTTCAAAATATCAAAAAATAGCTTTGCGTAATAATTTATTATCCCTTTTGTAATTATTATTACAAAATAGATAGTTTTTATCGTCTACTTCATAATTACCATTACAAAGTTGATGATACATTTTTTTATTCTCTTCTGTTTAAACAATTCCTCCAGTCACGTGTGTAGCCAGTGTATATTTAAATGATTCTGAATCATTCCAAAATGATTTAACTGAATCAAATCATAGTGCAACTTGAGATTTCATGATGCAGTCATTCATTTTCTGTATCAAATCATTGGCCCTTATTCATGAAAGTTGTGGAGAGTCAAATCTGATCATAAAATGAGCGCATGTAAAGTTTTGTTCTTAAATCGATTTTATCTTTGGCACTTCTGTATGATCAAACTTGCGTCTGGTAGGAGGGTGTGCGAAAATGTGAGCGTAATAGTTTAACAACTTGAAAAATGTTGGTGGTTAACTAACCCAAACATATTATCATCATATATTGGACCTCAAATTCCACCTACGAGCACAGCCACTGGCTCATTAGCCACAGAATGCTGTCGTTTTTCTGGCTCCCTGTTGAAACATCTGCATGCAAATGATATGTCAATGAAGTTCAGGTAAGCTGGTTCTTGATTTTATGCACTGAAGCTATTCATTTGTACACAAACCACAACTATGATGCTCAGATTTACTTGGCCCTCTCCCTAAACAATTATGGTCCCCTTGACTCACTTTCTAAATATGTTGAGCCCATCACAAACCAGATGGGACAAACTTTCTGCAGTTGAATAAAGATAAAACAGATTATTTATTTGGGAATAGCAATAAAAGGGACAGAATAGCTGCCTATCTGGATTCAAGTTGATTAAAAATGTGGCTGCCAGAGTTCTCACTGGGAGTAAAAGAAGGAGACATCACCCTCATTCTAAAATCCTTACACTGACTACCAGTATGTTACAGAATGGTTTCTAAGGTCTATGTTACTGTTTTATAAATCGCTTAATGGTTTAAATATTTATCTGATATGATGCAGTGATATGAGCCAAGCAGAACTCTGCCTAAGGTAAAGACTAAACATGGAGAAGCAGCACTTAGCTACTACACTCCTCTTCAATGGAACTAGTTAACAGAGCGCACTAGACACTTTTAAATCCGGGCTGAAAACATTTCTAACCCTAACCTGTAACGGCACTTTATCATCCTAATTTCATTTTTGATTTGTTTTTCAATTTAATGTTTATGTCCTCTTATTTACATTTGTTGTTTTAATCATGCTTTATTGTGTTTTTCATTTCTGTTCTCTCACACTTTTTTAAATCTTAATTTGAATTATCTTTGTATTTTCTCATTTGTAAAGCACTTTGAGTGACTGCAGTGTATAAAAGGTGTTACACTTCATCTTCAGCTGTACTGAGCAAGAGCTTGGGCTACTTTGTTATACTTCTGATGATGTTTCCTGAAAATGACTTGTGATTTTTTTTTGTTTGTAAAAGCCTCTGAGCACACAGACACACAGACACACACACACATCACAAGCAGCAAGCGGTGTGAGGTCAGCGGCCACGTCACAGATTTATACATGTTTATTTACTCTGGCCGGGGGCACAATTAAAGCGCCTCATGTTCTTTGCTGTTAGATCTAATCTACTTAAGGAGTGCAACACACTACAGTCTACTAGCTTGCTAAAAAATCCAAATAAAACTGCACTCTAGCACTATGGCACACCACTGGGACAATGCATTGTGGATGTGTCTATAAATAGTTACTTCTTAAAAATAATCAGTGACACCGTTTAATCTAGGAACGCTTTTATGTCCCAGGCGCTGTGGCTCTAAAAAGGAAGGAAATGGAGAAACAAAGGTGAATGCAGTGCATTTGGACCCAGCCTGTGTTTTTTGGATTGTTTTCCACACGGACAGACATTTCACATAACTCATACCACGCAGCGCTCTCCAACACACTCATCCTCATAGCAGGCTTCCTCCTCACACATTTCTGAACCTGCGGAGGCTGTGTCCAGACACTTGCTCTGTCTCAGTCATGAATACAGCAACCACAGACATGCAGCCTCTCCCAGCAATGCATACTACTGCATACTACTCAGCCTCTACCTTTGCAATTGACGCTATTACCAAATTCTGAGCTTCGAATCTGTCTCTTCGGTCCAGGAAGAAGAAAAAATTCTTATGATCTCATTATCACCCTCCCCAACATTATTTATACATTCATAATTTTAGTAGAACAAATTGTAAGGTTAACAATGACGAAAGACGTCTGTTGTACATCAACTGTGCTTTGTAATTGTATTTACACAGGGTCACACAAGCACAGGTACAAAATCAGAAAATGCCAATGCTCTATATAGCTTCACTTTTCATCTTTAACTGTGTTAACACAAGAACACTAGGCCGAAGGGCTCAGAAGGCACATATGGTGCATAAGGCTCTCAGAACATGATTTTCTTGTGGGCCATCATGTACCATATCTGCCCTCTGTGTCCCTGACAGAAACCATGGGAGGTATCAAGGGTGTCAGAGGCTCCAACACTCTCTTTGTCCCCATGTGCCCTGTGGTTGAACCTCACCGCCACATGATATTCAAGCAGCAAAGAGATTTAAAAGCTGAGCCAGGCTGTAATCCAATATTGACTATAGCACAGCAGACCTCAAGCAACTGAAAATGATCTTCAGTAGTACTAAAGAGACCATATCATATATTATTCTTGTATTTTAGATTTTTTCCCTTGAGGTCAACTTTTGACATTTGTGTGGGTTTTGGTATCAAAACCAGTCATTTTTACATGATTTTGCATTCATCTTCCACACTCATGTTCCTTCAGAATGAGAACAGACTGTTTTTGTTGCTGTGTTTAAGACTGATATAAATGATGTGAATAAGATTAATGTAAATGACCTATTTTGATTGGCTGCCCAGTATTGTGCATCTTTCAAAAAGCAGTCCGGGCTGAAAAACTCCTTATAACTTGTTAATGGACAGGGAAAAACTGCTGCAGACTGAATAGGTGTATATATGTTGATATGATGAACTACGTCTTATTACAGTTTGGTGGTGAAAATATATATTCAGATTGTCAGTAAACTATCAAAGATATTTGGAATTACCAGGTATATTTGTATACCTCTGTCTTTAGTTGACTTTGTTTATGCTCAATGCACAGTTAAGCAAGCAAAGATAACAATTATAGATTTCTCTCATCCAGCATACCATTTCCCGACCACTTCCAACTGGGAGGCAGTATAGATCTTTAAAAATGAACACACCCCCTTTTTCCTATTGCGAAAAGGTTACTAAACTAATATATATCATTAGTAATGAATGGTAATGAGTAATATATATCATTAAAGTCTATCTGTAATATTTCCAGCCTTTGTAAGAGTGCACAGATGAAATTACTGTGTAATTTTCCATGCTTCTCCTATACTAAATGCTGCATATTGTATAGTATATTGTTTTCTGTATGTGTGTTACATTGTATGTTGACGTGCATTGTGCTGCTACAAAGCTGAATTACATCTTGACACAATGGATGTCATAAGGCAATAAAAGAAGCAATCAATCAATCAAATAATTTTGACTGACATTTTAAAAAATGAATTCAAAACAGGCTGCTTTTGTAGTTTTAGTTTCTATGTATGGAGTGTATGAAACTGACAACATCAAAGTGAGGGAAATTCAATTTTCCATGATATGGACCCTTTAAACATGGATACAGTGAGCAATAGTTCACACAACCCAGGAAAGAATTGTTATGATGTTTGTCAAACACTTTTTGAAATCTTATGGTTACTGTGTAAGCACCTCTACACTGAGACTCTACTGTCTCAGCATCAACACTGCAGTGATATATTAAGAGTAAAGAATTAATACTGCTGTAGTTCTTTGTTAGAGGTCCAAACTGCAACATTATCAGACTAGCCATACATCTCAGCCATATTTCACTCTGTCCCTCTTTTTCACTATTTTGTCTACTCATAAATAAGCTGTTCACAATACTATGGCTTCGGTTGAAAACATTCAGAACGCCACATATACACAACTGACAGCAGATCCACAATTTCACGCAAATTACACAGCATGGGCATCCACGTGGGTGAAGTCATGCGTATGCCCTTAGCATCAGTGGCCTGCCAGGCCAGAGGGTCCTGTGCTGAGGCACGTGTGCCCACTACTGACAAACACACACAAGAGAGCGCCTGGCTGTCAAAACAAAGCACACAAAAATGCACAAAGACACACAATGCAAAACACATAAATGCACAAGAATAAGAAGACACAACCAAACCCACAGGAATTACAACTCAACAAAGCAACCAGTCTAGGCAGATTTAGTGCTATTTCCAGTAAGCTGTGTTTCTTAACCTTCTCCTCCTTTCAGCACTCTTTTACAACAGTCTTTACCAAGACAGCTTAATGAGCAGGTTCAACTCAGGAAAAGTGAATGCCTAATAGCTTCATGCAGGCTTCATGGGATCAGATACAAACTCTGGAAGAAGAACTAGCTGCTGCCAAAATACTGCAGATTTTTCCCACACAGTTTTAATATTAGCTGGACGCATCAAATACTGCCATCTGTGAATTCATGCAAAATGAGCCAAAATGTGGTAAAACTGGTCTTACAGCCATCTGAAGTGATTCCCCACACTCAATTTAGTATTCGAATGGTTCCTTGTGTAAAGCTGAATAGCTAAAGGAACACTGCTGTGCATGGATGAGGCTGAAGTTGTTTTTTTTTTTTTATTCACCAGCGTTTATTTGAATTTTCTGTTCCACCTTAAATGGTGCAGCAGTTACATTTGGGCTTCTCTACAGGCTGCACCATTTAAGGTGGAATGATATCTGACATCTGAGCAGTTAAAATAGAGAAAGAAAGAATGAGTTGTGCTACATTTCCAAAATACTAATTGTAATAACACGATTTTTATTCAATATTTGGCATACTGAGTTGCACTAAATCCAATTAAATGGTACTAGAATTGCTCTCTTTATAATGAAACATGCAGTTGGTCAGGGTTCTACAAGCAGTGATGATATGCATGATATGTTCACCAAAGCATACGGTATTGTTCTGTGACATAATTTATCACAGTGACAATATATATTGTCATATTGCCCAGCCGTACAAACACACACACACACACACTATCCTATACACTAAAACATATGAAATGACACTGTATGGAACACAGTGGAAAACACAGTGGAGCTTCATGGTTCATAATTTGAATGTCTTGTTGTTTGATGCCATTTCAAATTTTAAGCTTCCAAATCCTGCATAACATCAAAAATCTTGCTACGCTTCTAAATACACCATTAGAAGGCCCAGATTACATTAGCATAATGTTTGTGGTTTTCATCAACTACAGTGTGGTTTTTGCAGCAAGTTCACCAAAGTTTATTAAAGCGTTTAGGTACCTCTGGCTGAGCTGAACTGCAGGTTTACTGACAAAAAGATAGCAAAATTAAGCCTGGATCAAATCACCAACCTTTAAACTCAAGAGTTTGTGATCTTCCATCCGGGGGTTTACTAAGTATCGTCTAATACTATGGTCTGCTCTCTGAAATAGTCCAACATTTTCATCATGAGACACCAGATACAGCAGGTAGAAGACCACAACTCCTCAGAGGAAACCAGAGGATCAATAATGCACTCTCCAGTTCATGCCTGGTGTGGATATGATGAAAGCTCACAGATTACACAGCTTCCTCTGCCTTCATGCTTTTCTAAAAAGTAACAAACAAAATGGTCCTTTCAGACATGAATGTCCTGATTAGATTTCAATCCTAACACAAACACAGTTGTTTTGCCAATTAAGAGAAGCAATATTTGGACCTGACTTAATGAAAACTGGATGTTGATGTTAGAGCTAGCTGCTAATGCACCACTCACGTCAAACTCACTTAGACTCTGGTTTTGGGAAACAGTCCCAGATGTCACATGGTCTGTGTTCTATCTAAACAAGGGTCAGGTTATGGAACATTTCCCCACAGGACCATTTAGGAATCTTGGTGGCTTCGCAAGGAACTTTTTTCCTATTTGTGCAGAGGGCTTTTCTCATTACCATGTACATTCTACAGATTGATTTTTTGAGAACATCACATGTGACCTTCACCAAAACATGGCCATTAACCTTCTAAACTCTATAAGGTCTCCTGAGCTGAGATCAATACTGTGAACCAACAGCTCCTAACCAAAACACAAAGAGCAATGAGAGTTTACTGGCCTTATAACACAGCAGTCATGTGCCAAATAATGGCCATTAACTAATAATAGATAAAACACCATATGTAGCTTCTCCTGGTCTGCTTTCTCTGCACCAGCATCTACCTTTAAAAAACCTTTTAGACTTTCAGTCTGTGCTTTACTCATTGATTTGACTGTTAGTCAGCTGTGAAGGATCAAACATGATTGTGATTTTTTTAAAACTCAAATAAACCGAAAAAAACTTAACATAAATATTGTATCGTCTGGGACTTCAGCATCAGCATTCTTAATGGTTTCAGTCAGTTACCTTAACTGTTAAAAAAGTGTTAAAAAGTTAAAAGTGTTATGGCAAGCTATCCTTATTAGTTTAGGGCTGGATGCACAGCACATGTTGTTATTGTTACCATTACAGTGTTTATGTTCAATACAAAACAAACTGCTTCCAAATATCATGTTGTCTGGCAAATGATATATCTGTCTGGCCCAGTATCATCATAGTCTTTCTTTCTCAATGCATACAGACTCTTCCTATTGTCTTGCAAGGCACGTTTCCAAACGCTGGGGCACTCTCTGATGGCTTTGCTTCAAGTGTGTTTCAGGCAAGAGGCCTTAGAGAAGTCTAACGGAGTCCTGCTCTACAGCACTTCTACACAGAACCATTACAGCTAGTTGACTCATCTAACAAATATGATGCATCATTAAGATTAAAATGGCTCTCACTGTTGCACAGTCTTTGCCTGTCTCTTGGGGACTCAGTTTCACAAGCATGGCAGTTAAGCAAGAGTGCAGGGGAGAAGGGGTGTAACATGGAAAGCATTTCTGCTGAAGTCTCAGCTGATGTCTTTTTCCCATGTGCTCTCTTGACGCCTGCAGCGCTCAGGCATTTCTTTGCTGTCATGTCACTGAGTCTAAACACGGAGTCGTGGGATTTGGAACCTCAAACTTACAATCTAATGCTGAGGTCCTGACTTGAAGCTGGGGCTGGAGATGGGGCTTGAGTTGGGGCTATGATGCATCATATACAGCAAAGTACTGGGCCAGAATGCCAGGGACCCAGTCATACAGTCTCAAAGCTCTTGGAAACAGGGCCAGTTGCCATGGGGTCCTGGATCCTGGTTCTTAGATGCAAAGGCTACAGGGTGATTAAGGGCCCAGACACACCAACATGACACGGAAGAACCAGCGCCAATTAAAGCCAACTGATGATTGGCTGTGTTCAGCTGACCCTTGCCTCTCGTTTCGCAGGAAAACCTGCACTTGAGCATACCATAAAAACAGCTGATAGCTGGCATGATTGTATTAAATGCACCTGTGTAAAACAGAACAACTCTCTATACCAGGAGCTGGCAGTCTGTAAAACTGTCAAACTGCAACATACAAGGAAAAAAATATGTTGCTCAAATGTCATACAAGATTCAAATGTCAGTGTTTAAGCTATACCTAGAGCAAGAATTGCTTGCTTGGCATCGGGTGTGTAAAAAAATTGCTACTTAAAAGTAAATGCTTCTTCATTTGTAAACACTAAAATGTGGTCGGTGCATGTTCATGAATATATAACAAAAAGTAAAAAAGGCCATGAAAAGATGGAGTATTTCATGTTTTCTTTTACATTAGCACGTTAGCACCTTCCAAGCTCTCATGTGTCTGTGCTTATTTATAACAATCTTATCTCTTTTTTTCTCAGTGGAAATACGATATTTAAAATTCTGTAAAATTACGGACATTCAAATAGCAAAAAAAGGTAAACTGGTAGCACCAAAACTTGAAATCTGACCTCTTGAGATTGCTGTTTGCTAGTTTTGCTCTCTTTCATTTCCCTCGTTATGTGCTGATTCTAAGTTTTGTCATGGCACCTGCCGACACCGACCCAACATGCTCATTTAGCCAAAACAGCACTGAGAAGAACCGATTGGAGCCAAGGGTGCAACTTTTCTTTGGGAACAATTTTGCCTTAGAACACCCTGATGTACCTTTCTGCCATGAATGCAAAGGGTTTTTAAAAATACATTTCAGGTCAAAATTGCTGCCAAAAGGTTTCAGACATCAGGCAGTGGAGGGAGCTTTTAGAAGGCATGAAATTCCTCACGTCTGAAATTCTGACTCAAGTTTCTCTAGAATGGAACGTTCCACATAAAACCACTCTGAATGACTTTGTTTACATCTTTATTGTTTAAATAAGGAGCAAATTTGAAAAATAGGTGAAATTCCTCTTTAACCAAGAGCAGCAGCCTCACTATATCCAGAACAGAAAGACCAACAGACAGACAAACAGACAGACGCTTCTGTCACAAACATTCTTACATATTTGGAAAATATTGGGGAAGAAATCTAACATGTATATTCTATGACACCACAACAACAAAGGCAAATATTTAGTGAATCACTGTTGCTAGGAGACTGGACAGGACCTCAGCTGGGTGTTAGAACACTACACTGAAAAGCTGAAGTGATCATAATTTTAGTATGATACCTTAATTTAACATAAAACAGTAAACAAGACAGCATTTGTTAAAAAAAAAGTTCCTTGATCTTTTATATAGTGGACGGAACACCACACATTAATATTTGGCAGGTTTAACGTGCATGTTAAACTCATCAAATTTCAATATTTACATAATAAGTCTCAGCTGATAACATGAATCACAAAGGTACCACTAGGTGGGATATCTATCAATAGTGCTTAATCACATTGTCTCACCTTTATCCAGGTCTCCTCTTTATCACCGAGTATCACAATGATAGCTTCCTGGCTGCACTGGGAAATCATGATAGTATCAGGAATTCAGTTCGACCAGAGAATGTGCACGTGAGGACAGAATGCATGTCGTACACAGACAGCTCAAACACAGAGTGAAGCTTTAAGAAAGAAGAACAGGAAGCACGCTCTATTAATAGCATGCAGCTCACTACACTGGCTTTTAACAGGGTGGGCTGTCTAACAGTTTTGAGACAGATCCTGTCATACAGTTAACTACAACAGTCACACTGAAACACAAAAAGCAAAGGCAGTTTTACATTTCAAATTAGAAATCTGTGGCACATAAACTCAAACAAGAAAGCACAACTTCTGAAGAAGCCATAAACTTAATAAACTAGGGTGCACACACCTATAAAGTAATCTAATATTCTTCTCCTTATCATGTGCTTTGTCAATATAGCACAGATGGCAGAGGGCAGCCTGTTTCCCCGTGGACAGTGAAAGAGTCAATAAGTGCACCAGAGATCACGCCAGGTTTCCCCTGGGTCAAAACTGAGAAAAGGAGCAATGAGAACAAAAGCTGAGTTTGACCTGAAGTAATGAAGTAACACACCAAACAGAGAGCATCAAGATTCATTTTTTTATAATATCAACAACAAATATGCAAAGGATGTGTCCATCTGTCCTACATATGATATAAAAACATGTGAGGAGGACATTACCAAGACTGGCCATTAAGCAAAAACAGCTGAACATGCTAAGCAAGTAAAGCCAAAATGCCATTGGGACACATAAGAAACAGAAAAGGTTGAGCAGATAGGATTACCAGTAATGCATTTTAACCTGGATATGGTGCGTCAGCAAAACATATAAACAAATAAATAAACAAACATCCAAAGTGGAGGATAAATGGAGTACATTATAGCTTCACAACATGAGAAGATGGGAGAGAGAGAGAGAGAGAGAGAGAGAGAGAGAGAGAGAGAGACAGAGAGAGAGACAGAGAGAGAGAGACAGAGAGAGAGAGACAGACTCTACATTAGTCCATTAAGTTAAAGGCCAAAGCCATCAATAGCATACACATTAGAAGAAATGAGAATGTCCGTGCACATCCAGTCACAACACTAAGGGCATGAAAGTACCTAATTATGGCGAGTGATATACAGTGAGCCCTCCTCGAACGAGGGCTGATATACTGGTCTGAGTCAGGCAGGCTGAAAGTGATATACTCTCTCAGCTGTCACAGCATACGCCACAACGCACGTGCAGAGAGAGCAGCATATGCAGAAACAAACACCCCTGCAAGGGCATTCAACTTTGGTCTTTCCTGTGGTCTCTAGAGAGGACACAGCTGATTGTCCCATCACAAATATAAAAAGCCCAGCTGTGCCCTTTAGGCTCAGACATATGATATCATTCTATAATGGGACTGATACATTACTATGTAGGTTGTTTAAGTGTGAGACCACACAGCACCTCAGTCCTATTTCAGGGTCAATTTTTACTAGTGTTGTAGTACTAAACTACATGACGGTCCATAAATTAACAGTCTCAGTCTTGTCTCAGTCTCATCTCAAATGCTCATTGGATCGAAAATTTTACTATCCCCTGAGGGCAGATTATTTGGAATGTTATTATTAT
Organism: Colossoma macropomum; assembly: GCF_904425465.1. Taxonomy (NCBI): domain Eukaryota; kingdom Metazoa; phylum Chordata; class Actinopteri; order Characiformes; family Serrasalmidae; genus Colossoma; species Colossoma macropomum. The sequence continues at coordinate 17,436,951 of NW_023494785.1, read as the reverse complement.
TATTATTAAGTGACTGATATGCTCTAAAACTATTTGTGACAATGTACCACTTTTTTCAGGTAAAATATGACCGTTTCAGTATCAGTACTACAGTGGATTTCAGGGCACTCTGCAACCCGTGTACCCTAGTTCATTAATGGGGACACCATGAGCAGGGAACGATTATGTAACTTCCCAAGTCACACTGTTTCAGGCAGTTCTTGTGCAGTTCAGCCCCACTTAGGGACTGAATACAATGTTTTCAGGCATTTTGATTCTGAAGAGATTTAATTTTATTTTTGAAGTTTTGTGTAAAAATGTCATGATTATACAGAGCTCTGATCACACGCACAGATTGGTTTTGCACTGTTTAATAAAAATCTCTCCAGCAGAACTTTTTTAATGCCCACAGCACCAGCTCTCTAAAAATAAGCCCCCCCCCCTCCAAAAAGAAAATCACATCCCAAGTCCAGTCATTTGAGTGCGAATGTTCATAGCATCAGCCCCTCCCCTTCCTGCGCACTGTACTCTGATAGGCTGCACCCAGATGTCTACTATTGATCACAAAGAAGTGGTTTCAACAAAAGACAGCAAATAAGAGACCACTGGAAGTGGCTAATGGTGATACATTTAAATTTCAATACAATGCTTCATTTTTACACATTTTCAATATTCTATTAAAATTGTTATTTTCTCAGACCCACACATGAAAGGATCTTCACAACTGCTGCATTACTGCTGTACCAGATTACATTCACCTGCCTACAACAGGCCGCAGTGGGCTGTTAGAGTGGACACAGCGGACTATCAGCCTGAAGCTGTGATGATTCACTGACTCCAGAGATGACACTCGAACGGACAGCCACCTACTTCAGGCAACACCTGAGAAACGCTACAGTTTGATCAAAGAGAAACGATGCAACATTTTAACAGTTTCTTTCAAAGACGGCACAACAGCACTTTTTCCTTCTCAATAACAATACTGAAACCTTGGATGTCAGCCAATACTGATCCAATATTTCTTCTTTAAAAACTACTACGCTTAAAAAAATTGCTTTTTTTAATTGAAGTACTTCACTTAAGATGAGCATCTAAAATTAGGCTTTCACACTCAAACACTCTACTACTCCAAAGGAAGAAATACACAAATAATACATGCTAGATTCATACATAGTCCACACATTTATTCCTTTTTCCTTCCCTGCCCAATTTACATTGATACCGATATGCCATCTGTAGTTTCTTCTTTAAAGCAGTCATCATCATCATCATCATCATCATCATAATCAGTTTTACTCAGCAATGTCCAAGAACAAATCAGAAGTTCTGTAGTGAATACATGTGTGGAGTGCATGAAGAGGTTTTTGTGCCTCAGGCTTATATTGTGCTCAACCTATTTACAGATTTGTTTAACAGGACAAATTCTGAGCAACCTTTCTGTATAGCTCTCTAAGAAAGAGTTCAGATTTCATACTGTAATTTGCACTGGTGTACTTCAAACAGGTGTCAAGCAGTGCTTGCCTGCTGGACAAGATGCTAAAAATCAGGTTCACTCATATCATTGGTGTTTGTTTATAATCTCAGTAGCCCCACATTACCAGTCCACTTTCTGATAGGCCAAGGTTACATGGTAGACAGCCACTCTTTCAGGAGTGGCACATGACACGCATGATATCTTGACAAAAATAGAAATACCAGGGGTCACTGTATCTGATTTGATCTAGCTGTAGGACAGCTATTACATACATTACTCAGGTTTGGTTTTAGATGTGCAGTGAGGCTTAAGGGTCATTTGCAGGTTACAGGAGTTTCAGTGCTCCATAGCAGACTCAACTGTTAAATAAGAATAAAAGGCTCAATGGGAATAAACTTCAAGATCAGTGACCTAAACCGTTACTGGGTGATTCTGAGAGCACTGATATCATAGCAGCATTTAAAGACGAAATGAGATTTGGATTTGGCTGTAAGCAGATCCCGTTAATCTGGTGGGGCTCTAGGAAGAGCTTATTAAAAGTTGCTGACTGACGGTTCATTCTGACAAGCAGCCAACAGTCAAAGAGTGAAACGTCCGAAAGGAACAAAGTAAGAGGCTGAAACTAACCCATATTTTCTATAACAGAGCTCACTGCAGCGCAGACACTGAGCAGAGCTGAGAGTGTACAGTGTACAGTGTACAGGGGACATTACAGATAAACAGTTACAGCGCTCAGATCAGCAGAGGAACAGCCAACTTACCGAAGACAGATAAATGAGGGTGTTTCTGTAGATCTGTTCAAACGGGCCTCCTGCTCCTCCTCCTCCTCCCTGTATTATTCCCCCCACTCCTCCACACTCCTGCCCGAGAATCTACCGACGGCTAAAACGAATAAATAAATAAATAAACACGTTTGGCTACTTTCAAAAACAGAACTTCCTGAACGTTGTTTGCTGATCCTGTGATATGTGGAGACCCGACGCTGAAAGTGTTCTTACATCCAGGAAACAGGTCTTCTAAAACGCGAAGCGAGAAAAGTAACCGTAAACCGGTGAGTTTTTAGTGAGCATCCGTGTTCATTTTCCGCTCTCAGTGACCTGTTCGTGTTGCTGTCTCAGCGATTCAGAAATGAAGTAAGTTGTCTGTTTTATCGTGAAGGCATTATCGGGAGAGCTCAGCGCCCTGAATCGCGTCTCTCTCAAAAAGCCGGTGTGCGAATCAGACCGCGCTCCCCCTCCACATATCCCTCCCAGCAGCACCCCCTTCTCTCTCTCTTTCTCTCTCTCTCTCTCTCTCTCTCTCTCTGTCTCCCCCCCGCCCCACCCCCCCGTCCAGCGGCCGTGACGTCACACTGCAAAGCCCAAAGCTGGAGGGCGCTATTTTAATTTCTTGACTTTGGATCAAAATTTACAATTCAAAACAGTCTAAATGGGTAAAAAAAAGGGTGTACATATTTAGAACACATTTCCCATTACGAGGAGTTGAAACTAATATATTTAAATAATTTGAAGAAATATCATTTCTACTAATGTACTAATGGTTTTTAATATTCAAATATAAATGAATGGGAAGTGGTATTAGTAATAGTAATAATAGCAACAACCACGGTAATAATATAAACCCATTATTATTGTTGTTGTTGATGATGATGTGATACATTTATTAATAACAATCCTAGGACATCTGTAAAGTTCACTCTGTGGAGTAACATATACATCATACATGTCATATATTTCCAAATAAACCAACGGATAAGACAGAATTAAGTCAATTTAAACTTTACAGATGGGTTTAATGTACAGGTCCACGACATTGCAATTTATTATTTAAATTCTTCCAAGGATCGTGAAGGATCATAAGAATAAGATCACTTCTGAGTCCGTTTGCTGACCTAAATAATGAAACAGGAAGTCAGTCCAGTGTGGATGAGTTTGTCTCAGTCGTGTTCTACTGTTTCATGTGACTGGGCCGACATAGCTGCTGTTTTGGGAACTGGTTATTACTAAATAGTAAAGAGTAACAAGAAATTAATAAATAATTATAGCTAGCAACGCCATTCATTTCCATTTAACGGTCTTTCCACACTGTACTTTCATGATGAGAATTGCTGCCTGTGTCACTCGTTCACTTCTCCATAGAAACAGGATCCTCTAACCGTTGAAAACGCGCATGCTCACTGAACTGCATGTTGTAAGCGCGTGCTGTCTGTATCTTAGCGACGGAGGAACGGCTCAATAGTGGGTGTGCACGAACACACGACAAAAATTAAATCCAACTACTCTCAAAATGCTTTTTGTATTTTTAAACATATTTATACGTTTCGTTTGCATGTCTACTTGATATTAGCACAAAACATTAGAAATAGCAATTGTTTTGGAATAACATATAATTACCGTCAGAACAGGTACCCCCACATAGAAACTTAAATTGGTCCAACTTTGTTTCCGTTTGACAGCTGCTGCTTTCGCGGCTTATCAAGAAAGTTCTTCTGAGTTTAAGAAAATCGCAGATCAGTGCTGAGCAGTGTTAGAGGAACGCGTGCTTAGGAAGCATTTAGGGGATGGATGAATGAATTAGTTGTTTTCGCTGGATTAAATTCATAATATTGACTTTTAAGGAGTTACAAGCAAGTTCTCTTTGCAGCTGGTTAGCACCGTGAGTAGTCGTTAGCTAACTAGCTAGCTCGCTACACTGAATGAGCAGATTTGTCTGTTCACCATTGTTCGCCTTTTCTAACGTCAAGAGGACGTTGTTTATTTACATTTTGCATACTCAGTTCTGTTTACAAACTATTAGTTCATCACTAGTATACACGTGAAAATATGTCTAAAGTCGCATTAAAATAAAACTAACCGGGGAGCAAGCGATGAAGCGTTGTTATGAACATAAAGTACACTGCATTTTGATATCAGTTTTGTGTCTCTTTGTCAGTGGACATCACGCAGATGGAAAATTTTATTTTGTATGAAGAAATTGGACGAGGAAGCAAGTCCATTGTTTACAAGGGCAGAAGGAAAGGAAGCATACATTTTGTGGCAATTATCTGCAGTGAGAAATCTAAGAGGCCTGAATTAACAAATCATGTAAGTAAGAAAAGAATTATTACTGCTTTTAATGAATCACTACGAATCAGACCAAAGCATAAGTCCTAATCTATGTAATCTATGTGCTTTTCTTGTGTTTCAGCAGTTTTAATTTGAGTTAGATTTGATTAAATTGCTTGGCTTCTTGGTCCTTTTGCTTCTTTGCACCTAACTTACTGAAACTCTATATTCATGGTGTTAACAGGTGCGACTTACGCATGATATCAAGCATGACAACGTGGTCTCTTTCTATGAGTGGTATGAGACCAGTAACCACTTCTGGCTGGTGGTTGAGTTGTGCACAGGTAACGTCTCAGAAATGGGTATTGTTTAGTTTTAGCTTTCTCCTAGAGCTTTCAAATAATTAAATATGCTTGATTGGCTGAAAACAAAAATCAGGAAACTCAGTTCTTAAGGCATTACTTTAGGTATTACAAACATAGTCTGCTTTGTTTTGTATTTTTCCCAAGTTTATCTGCAGGGTAAAAAAAATCTATAATATTTCTATCCATTTACTATATGTTTCTGTAGGAGGAACATTACAGGCAGTTATTTCCCAGGATGAATGCTTATCAGACAATATTGTGCGTGAATTTGCCATGGACTTAATTAAAGGGCTCAAGTACATACATGACTCAGGCATAGTGTTCTCTGACCTCACCCCTGCTAAGGTATGTCTGTATGCCCACACAAAGTCGCCCAGTATCAGCTGTGTTTCTTTTTATACAAAGCCCTAAGGCATTACACATTGTAAGAAATTTAAACAAATTATTTTACTGTTGTGTTAATAGGTTGAGGCAGGTGCTTTGATAACTGGTGATGTCTGGCTGTAAGAATTAGTTAATTATAATCCTTTTACCTGCCGCTCCACTCATCCTGACAATGCATGTTGTATAGATTTTGCTGGACGGTCCAGGCACTCTGAAGTACTCTAATTTTTGCCTGGCCAAAGCACAAGGGGAGAACCTGGAGGAGTTTTTTGCTCTTGTAATGTCAGAAGATGGAGGAGACAACAAAGAATGTGCCACTCCTAGGAAAAATATCAAGAACCGAACACAAGGTCCTCACTCACCATCAACACACTACACATAGATATGAGTATGATTTCTAATTCTACTATTACAGTTAAACATAGCATGTAGGTCTGTTTATCCAGTCAATAATTAGTAGGTAAATTAACAGTAAAGGTTTTGTTACGTTTCATAGAAACCTTAACTATAAACTTTGATGAAACATTCGTGACTGTATTGCCCACCTAATGATTTTAAGAAGTTAAGGGACAGTTCAGAAAATCCATTTGTCTGTGGTTGGACATTCTCCTATTGCTTTGATCTTGTCTTCTTCAGGCTCCCCTCTGTACTGTGCTCCAGAGGTGCTAAGAGGGGACAACACCAGCATCTCCAGTGACCTGTGGGCATTGGGGTGCATTCTATATGAGATGTTCACAGGTGAGAATATTTTTAAGCGTTCATGCTGCTCAGAGAAGTCTTTTGCAGACAAAGATTTTCTAGACAAAGATTTTATTGACAATCAAAATAAACTTACAATGGACTTCTTGACCTTTAGAGAAATTTCACAGTGTACTCTCACTTCAGTTGCGAAGTAGTGAGAATGCACCAATTTTCTGTCAATTTGCAAAAGGAACGATAATAGTGAGAATACATAGTGAATCCTTGCTATCGTAGCACTGTCCTACTTGTTAGCTTTAAGCAGTGTTCATTTTACCACCCATTGCTGTCCAATCTTAAGACTAAAATACACAAATAAGGCTGAAGTTTGGGTGTGTTATGTACTGAATCGGTCATTTTCAACCCCATACAGATTTTTTTTTGTGTTTTCATATTTGTCTCACTTATCAAAAGTCATTATATTGTTTCAAGAAAAAAGTGTTGGTTATTGACTGACACTTTGTTCATTATTACTATACTCAGTTAACACTGCAGGAATGTACACATGGATAACGTGCCAGCTTGTATATACATGTTGAGCATTAAGCACTGCAAATAAATGAGTAGGTACATTTGTAGTGTTTAGATTTGATGTAAAACCATGGTGTGGTGCTCAGTACCTAGAATTAAGCTGTACTTTTCTTTATTTATTCTTTACTGTAAACATAGTAGTAAAGTTGTAAACAACAAATTAAAATACATCTCAAAGTTAAAAGCAGCATATTTTAAGGCAAAACAAAGTGATCTAGCAGAACAATGTAAAATAGGTGTCATTAGTCTGTGTTTCACCATTTTTCCGGCTTTCTGTGGGGTTTAAAGACTTATATATAGGTTCACATTTAGGGTTATTGGTAGATGTGAAATTAAGATTATACATAAATAAACCGGCAGTGTTGTGTGTATAGCTGGAGGGTTACATATTCATATATTTCCCTAAAACAATGTTTACCAGTCCTGCTTTTGGAGATCTCCACTAAATGTCCATAAATATGCTATATGCTCGTCTAATGCCCCAACTTTCCTGTAATAACAACCTCTCCTATTCTGGGAAGGCTTTAGATGTTGTAGATGTTGTAACATTGCCGTGAGGATTTGATTGCATCCAGCCATCTTTTGGACATATATTGTACCTTACTGCTGGGATTAGCTCCATTCCTTATTCACCCCATCTGATTCCGCTTATGCTTGTCTCCAGAAGTCATTGATTAGTGGGATAAGGTATATGGGAATTGGCTTGGGGTTGAAACCCACAGGAACGTAAATCTCCGGAGGAAGGCTGGTGACCATCTCCCTAAAACATTCTGAAACTTTGCAGTTAAGCCACCTTACAGTAAAAATAGCCACTGCAAGATATTACAGCATGGGTGATGCAAATTCATGTGGTCTTTTTGTCTTTTTTTCTGTAGGAAAACCACCATTCTTCACTGAGAGCTTCACTGATTTGGTTGATCTGATTTTACATGAAGATCCTCCACCCCCAATGCAAAATGGTTTACTAACAACTGTTATCAAATATTGTGTAATTGACATTTTAGAGGTTTTGATTAAAATGTCTTAATCTTACATGTTTGTTCTTACAGGGCCCGGTTGTTCACAGCCCAGTCCAGAGTTTCAAAGCCTGCTATGCGGTCTACTGCAGAAGGACCCTCTAAATAGGTACATACACCAGTCATCTTCAATACACACCGACCAGTCACTTCATCAATTTGCACCTCCTTGTATCTACACTCATTGTCTATGTTATCAGCTCCACTTACCATATAGGTGCACTTTGCAGCTCTACAATCACAGACAGTAGTCTATTTGTGTCTCTGCATACTCTATTAGCCCCTTTTCACCCTGTTTTTCAGTGGACAGGACCACTGCAGAGCAGGTATTATTTGAATGGTGGGTCATTCTCGGTACTGCAGTGACACCAATGTGGTGGTGGTATGTTGCACTGGTGCGAGTGGATCAGACACAGCAGTGCTACTGAAGTTTTTAAACATTGTGTCCACTCACTGTCCACTCTAGACACATCTACCTTGTTGGTCCACCTTGTAGATGTAAAGTCAGAGCTCATCTGTTGCTGCACAGTTTGTATTGCTCATCCTCTAGTCCTTTACCAAACCAAAGCAAAGCAAGGTTTATTTATATAGCGCTTTTTACAACAGGTTTTGTCACAAAGCAGCTTTACAGAAAAATCCGGGTCCAAGCCCCAATGAGCAAGCCAGTGGCGACAGTGGCAAGGAAAAACTCCTTAAGAGCAAGAGGAAGAAACTTTGAGAGGAACCATGACTTAGAAGGGGAACCCATCCTCCTCTGGTCGACACTGGATAGCAAACAGTGTTAGTATAAAGTATTATCGTACGAAGCAGGGAAAACAGGTGGAGCAATGGTTAATTAGATTAGTTTTAGTTTGTGCAGCAGCAGCATCATTGGGAGGGTCGGTTCATGAGGGTGAGGTTTGCACAGCATTGTACAGCATGAAGCTCAATGGTGGTCGAGCCAGTCCAGAAGGCTGGCGAGCAGTGGGCACCCGATCAAGGCAGAAGAAGCAACAGCATCAGACGCACAGGATGGGCAGCTGTTCAACTCTGCAAGGAAAGGAAAACACACAGAGGGTTAGTTCTGTAAAGAATGACTGATGACAGATTACATTATTAACAGAGCAGCAGAGACTCCGGCAGGTCATTTATTGCAGCCCTTTACTAAAAGGGAGAAACCAGAAGGTAACAGAGACATGAGGCTTCCCTGAGATGTCAGTGCCCCTCCACTTCACCATCAGCAAACATGGGTGAACACGTGAGAGCAGCGGGACAACAGCACCAACACTCCCAGTTTACCATAATACTCTATGACCATGAACCCCCAGATCTGCACCTTTTGTCTGACAGGGAAAACTAATTAATTAACATTTATTAATTCTGTTAATTCATCACATTACATTGTTGACTGGATATTTTGGTTGGTGGGCTATTCTCAGTCCAGCAGTGCTACTGAGGTGTTTAAAAACTCCAGCAGAACTGCTTTGTCTGACCCACTCGTACCAGCTCAACACACACTGCAGTGCTAAGAATGATCCACCACCCAAATAAAACCTGCTCTGTCGTAGTACTGTGGGGGTCCTGACTGTTGAAGAGCAGGGTATAAGGGGGCTAACAAAGTATACAGAGAAATGGATGAACTACAGTCTGTAATTATAGAACTACAAAGTGCATCTGTGTGGTAAGTGGACCTGATAAAATGGACAAAAAAGTGTGATACAAAGAGATGTACTTAATGAAATGGCTGGTCGGTGTACATGCATATTACATTTATACTGGTGCCAGGGCTGCATGTGGTCATATATGTGCGAACTGTAAGTAATCGTATTTACCCAACAACCACCCCCAAAATGCTCAGCTGCCAAACCACAAAAAAAAACTTTGTAATAGTGTAATAATTTGTAATCAATGAAGGCATCCTTGTATAAGAGTAATCCAATTTTAGCAACCCTGCTCTAAATACTAATAAGATTAAAAAGCTGAGTGTACCATTAAGACAGAGTGACCTGTAGTAAAGCATACATTCTTTCCACGTCACTGAATCTGTCAAAATGCATCAGCTTTCAACACATGAGCTTTAGAAGAGATGTTAATACTATTATTCCATACAGGCTAAACTGGGAGCAGTTGTTGCTGCACCCTTTTTGGAGGGGAGCATTTTCAGTGGAGGCCTCCTCAGACATTGCTGAAGATGAAGATGCCTCTCTTAGCTCCAGGTAATTTTCATTGCAGTGATAGCGTCACAGAGTGCTTCCCTGTACTGTTTACTCTCTTCTCCTTTCAGTATAAGGTAGATGCACCCATTCATAGCAATTTGGTGCAGTATTTTATGACTGGAAATATTTGTCTCCTTTACCACAACATTCTAATAGATTTTATTCTGTAGCCATAATTCTTTTTATTTGAAATACAGTACATTTTGATATTATATTTTTCATTTTGACCATCAAAAGGCTTTTTATTTTTAGCTATAAAGAAAATAACACAGTAATAGATTGTGATTTTTCTGCTGTGGCTTCAGATCCCAACTTTATACAGAAAGAACATGCCTCAGACTGCTATGGGTTCAGTGGATGGACAGTCAGGCCCACACTACATTTTATACACAGAGTGTGTATATATCCTGTCCCGTGTTCTACACAGTAGATCTTTGTGACACTCAGTGAGGACTGTGGTGTACATTTCTCTATGTAGAACTTGACTGATCATGCTTTGTTGGAAGATCTAATGAAATTGTTTTGATGTGTTATTTTTATAACTGACTCTGTAGCAGTATTCAGTTGTTTAATTTAAAAGAAGATGGAATGTGTAGTAATATAAAATGAACCGGTGAACATTTGACAACCTTTTGAATGGTTTGATATTTACATGAGGAGTTGTCTTATGTGTTAGAACAGGGAAGACATAAACATCTGCAGTGAGAGGGGTCCTTGCACTAATATAGCTTGTATAGGTATGGCATTTGTAGAGTTTTATAGGTATATAGCCTCTACACTCCATGATGCTGCTGTAATCTAGACTGAATGAAGCTTATTCATGATAAGAATCCACATTCATGGAAAACGTCACATTAACAGTAAAAAGAAAGGGCTATTGAAACAAGGCATAACTGAAATAATAATTTAATCTAGGCCTGTAGAGAGGAATAAGCTGCCACTCGCGCTGGGGGCGAGGATTATTTTAGCGCTGCCAGCAGTAACTGTGAGTAGGCCATAACAAAGGCTATTGTGAGACACTGAGGGGCCTTGCAGGCTGAAAGGGGGCCATTTTTCATGATAGATTATGATAATACCTCTCAGTTTTTAATTCTGCCATTAAACTATGACGACAGCAAAGTCCTCAGCATGTGCACTGCACAAAAGTAATCTTGCATTCCTCAAAATCAAATGAGGTTTTATTATCTTTATACTTAAGTTTGCTTTTTGCTGTTTTGAACAACCAGTGCTTTAATGGATGGCAGACATGTAGGTACCAGCATATTTACTTATTATTATTATTATTATTATTATTATTGTTGTTTTTATTATTATTATTATTTTTATTATTATTTTGTTTTTATTTATCCTATGTCAATGTTTAATCTGATCCTCTGTGTCGTTTAATATGATCCTGTGTATCTTGTAACCTACCTTAAACAAAAGGGGTGCAGGACAAAACAACCAAACACAGTTTTTCTGCTTCTATTGTGTTGTATTGTAAAGCTGTTTGTGTATAATATAAAAATAGTGAATTATGAAAAAAAGAATAAGCATCAGCAGTCAGTAGTGAGATTAACCCAGTGTCTGCTTGCATTGTGTATGCCTGCATGTTTCAGCGTACAGTTGGAGTCCGTGTCCTCTCAGGCAACACTAGAGGCCCAGACAGCAGCAGCTGCTCCAACTAACCCACAGCTCAGCAAGTCCTTTACATTAGGTAATGTGGCAGGCATGAGATTGCACACGTACAGCTTGTGCTCTGTGATATATGCCTGCATTGCAAATGTATATACTGGTTGAGAGTATTTTGTGTGTAATTCGGTTCTACTAAATAATTTCATAAATACATGACATCACATTATTCTACAGTACCTCCTTTATGTGATTACATATTTAGTTTGTATTCAGCACAAAATAAAATTTTAGGTGTTTATGCCTCCCAAGGTTTGAATTTTGGTTTAGCTGGTACAATTTCCCAAGTCAGATGGAAAGATGGAATTTGGAGTTATGGAAAATGGAGTTATTATAATATTTATTTATTTGAAAAAGAAAAATGTGAGCTCATGGGAGTGAGGGCAAAGGTTTTTACAGATGTCCAAGTACAAAGACTAGTTCAGATATGTTTTCAGTAGTGATAAATAATTTTAAAATATAATAAAATTTTATTAATGTGTGGTTGCACCACTTGACATTTTCTAAGGAGTGAAATGGGTGATCTTTAAAAAAAAATAAAATACCATTATACCATCATAGAAACTATGAATCAAATATCAATAATATGGATAATAATATAGAATAGATTTTTGTTGATGCAAATATGTGCATCATATAATTTTAATAATATATTTATTGTTATTATTTGTTATTGGCCCTAATGTGCACACATTTAGTCATGATTGAATTATTCTGTACTGATTTGTCTGCAGTTATCTACTGTTTTAAATACGTGTATAAGACTATAAGACTATTACGTCTCATCTTCCAGTATTGCTTTGCTGTACATGAGTGCATACACGTGTGTGCACGCTTATGGATTAGACTGCAGTTGTTTAATACCACAAAAGAAGCCATAGGGCAGTGTCACAAAGACACATGCAGCATGATGGAAGAGAGATTATGTGAACGTGTGTGCTTTTTTGATTGCTGTATTATAGACATACCACAGTACATTCTGCAACGGTGTTTGACTCTATGCTCTCCAAACATGTCTCAGTAAAACTATAATCAGTCCATCTCCTAATGACTTCATTCTAAATTTAAGACTGATAGTCTAACACAAGTTAGTTGTCATGTCAAATATTCAATGCATCTCTAGAGGCTGTTTTTAAAGAAGCAGGCATTTGATAAAGTTGCAAATGTGGATTTTGAGTGTGTATAATTTCACACTCTGTTTTATTACATGTGTGTCTTTTTGTCTCTCATCTCCCAGACAGTGTGACTGAATTTAGACCCAAGACTGTGTCAGACGTAGATGCCAGAGAATCTATTTTCCTCCTCAGGTATGCCCACCCACACGGACACATGTTCAGCAGCAACTGTATTAAAATGTGAAATATCACTTCACAGCTTGTTAATTTACAGTCATTTGCAAAGGTGTGAACACCCCTGATCAAATGATGTTAATTTTCTGAGTGAAAATAGGTTAACACATCCTCTACAGAGAACAGACTAAAATATGGCATTTTCTGTAACTTTTAGTGTACCTTTTTTATTTTCTGTGTAACATAATGTGAAATATAAAATGTTTCATTAATTTTGCATGAACCACATTTTGTTTTTTCCACCCAGCAAATAAACAGTAATTGCACATTAACAACAACAAAACATGTAATTTGACCATAATTATTTTTATTTAGAGGTCATTTACTTCTCTGATTTTATTGTTTTTGATTACAGCTCTTGTCCAACACCAAGAACAAGCAGTACTGCAAAAGAGATGGACAACAGGGAAGTCAAGACAGAAGTGAGCACACATGCAGCACCTGTTTTTATTCATGAAATAAAAAAAGAGATCTTTCTCTGATCTCTGTATGTCTATTGAATAGATATTGATGATGGTGAGCCAGACATTTCTCATGTTGGTGGTACCACACCACCTCCTACTGGATAATCAAGGACATGCTGGAAAAAATGCCTTTTTCTTTTGGGACTTTTATGTGTCAGCCTCTTAATAGCTTTAATTCAAAAGATGAACACACTCTCAAAGCAGTTATGTTAAAAACAACACATTGTGTTTTTAGCTAGACATGTGTTTGTCTTTTTAAGGACAATGCATTTTGTGTTACTTTTAACACAAAATGTGTTAAAACAGATAATACAAAAAGAGTATTGTTGTTTAACACACCCATTTTGATAGTCTAGTTTATCTTGCTATTTAAAATGCCCCTAATCACCCCAGTTATTATTTATATGTTTATTGGTTTCCCACAAAAGCGCACACACACAAATGTCCATGATACATAAAATGAATGAGGGGGAGGGAAGAAAACACAAGGTCAGCCATATGTTGTAACAATGAGATTTCAGTGAGATATTGCATCATCATCTCACAGTGCACAGTCTAAATGTGTAAAAATGAGGAGAATGTCTCACACATACCAGCCATTCAAAGCGAATATTTGGAAGCTGTAAAGCGACTGCCGTTAAAACTCTATCTATTTGTTTATATATTTATTTATTTATTTGTTTGTTTGTTTGTTTGTTTGTTTGTTTGTTTATTTGCTTGCTGCAAATGAAAAGTTACATTAATTACTCCTCTCCTACCTAAACCTTAACAAGTAGGAATATCAACAATTAGGACGTTAAACAGTGTTTGTACTACATAGTTGCAGAAAGACATATGTGGGCATTGCTTGAATATATGAATATAATCTCCAACAGAGTCTAAACTGCAGGTAGTACAATTTCTTGCACTGAACAGTTTCAGCAAATAAGCGCAACATGATGTTATATACATTTTGTGAGCAGACTTGAAATTCATCAATTGATAAGAGGTTTTTGGAGGTGAAAAAAATATCATGCCAAATCACATCCTAATCTGGATTAACACTGAAAGCACCATGCCACTTATTCCAAAGTGAAACTGAGCCCATAATAAGGCTTTTAATTTAATAAATGTGGCATACAAATATGAAACCAGCCCTTGGGTTTAATTCAAGTTATTCAGATGCTCAAGTAGGGAATGATAATTGGTAATCCCAGGAAACACTGTATGTGCAGAGAGCTGAACTTAACCTAGAGTGTAAAAGTATTATGAGTAAGGAATACTGATATATGACTTCAAATAAAAACTCAAACAACTCAGTGATAGATTTCATTTAAATTCCTTTTGATTCAATGCAAATTTAGTCTCATTTTGTCTGACTCAGTGGTAGACAAAGTACACAAATCATGTACTTGAGTACAGATACCCAAGGTAAAATCTTACTCCAGTAAAGGTAGAAGTCCTCCCTTTAGACCTCCACTTGAGTAAAAGTACAAAAGTATTTGCCTTCAAATGTACTTAGATATCGAAAGTAAAAGTACTAAAAGACTCCAATGTCCTATTACTATTTTTGTAACAAGACTCTTGCTTCATTAACTCATTTTAGGTAAAAATACTCTAGTGTCACTCTTGGTAAACCAGTCTTTTAATAGAATGTCATGAATTAGTCTGTCACTGATGTCTATTAAAATTATCATAAGCACAAAACACTGAAGGCAAACAGTTTCCATTAGGTAGAACGAAGTGGCTATGACATAACTTTTTTCAAATAAGCAACGTTTGGGTCGGTATGTCCAACAGGTCAAAACAAGCTCAAAACAAAGTGGGCGCTGTACCCTGATTGGTGTGCTTTCTTCACAATTCTTTCGTTTTAACATTACGTTTTATGCACACATAAGCCAAAAGGAATGACAGATTTTGCATAATGTAGTGGAGTAAAAAGTAAGATATTTGACTTTGAAATGTAGTGGAGTGAAAGTAAAAAGTCACCCAAAATGGAAATACTTCAGTAAAGGAAAGATACACAAAAAAAACTACTTAAGTACAGTAACAAATTACGTTTACTTAGTTACTGTCCACCACTGGTCTGACTCAATGTACAGTTTTACTACATTGTAATGGTAGTATATAAAACCTCTTGAATCTACTTTGTATGCTGTCTGTTTCTCAGGACAGCAGCGTACTGGAGGAGCTTCAGAGTGATGGGTGTGCTAACATTAAAGTGCTCTTATATACAGACTCAGATCTGACTGTGACTCCCATCATGGACAACCCGAAGGTACGTCTGCTTGAATTTCTCTACATTGCTCATAGATTTGTGAATGTGACAGCATACCTGTTTTTTGGATCTGCCAGACACCCGGCAGCTGGGGTTTGTGTCCTTTTTGTATCTCTTTCAGCATGTCTTCTATTGCCTTTCAGGATTTAAAGTGAAACAACATAGTAGTAGTAAGGAGGGGTTCTGAGCTAGTTAAGACATGATATTGAAACAGTATTGGTTAATTTTATTTTTCTCCACTCATTATTGGATGGTACATAGCCATAAAGCCAGAAGATGCTTTAGACGTGAGAAAAAGTAAATATTACGATGGAATTTGGATGAAAGATTGTGAACAAACAACAATTTTGTTTTTTTATAAAGAGTTAACTCATTTATGCATATGACCAGAGACATGAACTAACAAAAAAGGTCAATTTTGATTTTTAATATTAACTTCAGCTTTTGATGCATTTCAGTCAGTTTAAAAGGACGACTGTAATAAGTGTTTGTTTTATTTCCTCAGATTCTTAAAACTGCTCCAATCCGATTTGATTCTAAAACTCTGTGTGTGTCGGCATATTCAGGTAAAATGTGCCCTTGTAGCCACGATTTCTTTATAGATAACCTGCAAATAATCTACTTTATACTTGTTATGGAAAGTGGAAAAAAGTGTCACATGTGACTTCTGTCGCTCTCTCTCTCTCTCTCTCTCTCTCTCTCTCTCTCTCTCTCTCTCTATCACTCTCTTGTTTTCTTTAGCTGAGCGTTTGGCCTGTCTGAGCTCAAGTGACTGGGCTGCATTCCTGCATCAGATATATGCTGTGCTGGAGTCAGTGGACCGAACCGGATCTGGAGCCCCCACAGCACCACGTGTTAAACTCAACCTGCTCTGTTATCTGTGCTGCGTCACTGGGCACAGAGACACAGCTACTCGCCTTATGCACTCCCAGCTGGTAAGACTCAGTCCAAGTACTGTGTACCCAAAATATCCACTGTGGATTCTAGAAGCTCAACCTTCTGTAGCATGGCAGATATATATATCTAAAATCGGGTGTTTTATATAGTCTATAGTCTCTTCTGTATTATTACAGTACACTTTTCTGTGAGAAGTCTAAAGGCTTAATAGTTCTCAAGTATATTTTTATGTTTGAGCTGAACTCAAGTAGGATGTTAAATTTCCAGTAATAGGGTCAGACACACCCATCTTAAGTCATTGTGTGCCTAATACTTTAAATGCAATCAGTAGTATCAGAGAACCTTTACTCTGACCCAAATGATTTATGTCTCTCACAGTGGGTGTGTGTCCAGTTGAATGGGAAGTGGAACAATAGCCTATTAGGTGATTGTTACAGGACTGCTGCCTACTTTCAAACTGAAAATGAGCTTCCTTTTTCCCTGCTTTCATGCAGGGTTCCTCAGTAATCACCCTCTACACTACTTTATAGCTTTTTTCTCAGAATACTGTTGAATGACTGTTAAAGGAAGGAATTTTTGTTTGATAAATCCTTGATATTTTGAGACATGTTGAAAGCAAAATGGAGTTAATATTGTCTCAATAAAACCATTCTGCATCTGACCACCAGGTGGCAACCACCAACAATGTACAACCACTTTGCTCATTTACCTCCTTTTGCCCCTGGTGAAGACTAATATCACTTTTAAAAGAACATAGGGGCAAAACGACAAATTGACAAATGTATAATGATGACTTTATAATAGCGTATTTCTTTCTTTCTTTCATTCTCATACTCAGTTCCCAGTGTTGACTCAGCAGCTGAAGCAGGCCCCTAACTGGGATGTGTAAGTATCAGCCTGTACAAGCAGCATTTATTTATCAGCAACACTCACGTGATTTCTTCACCAGCTTAGTAATTACATACACATTGCATATCACGGGTTTACAGTTCTTCAGTATTTTTTTTTTCATCAGTTTACAAATAAATTTGAATTGCAGTCTTGGTGTCTGTTGTACTGAGTTGTACTATAAGCAGAATAATCAATTTTAACTGTTGTATATTTCCAGTCCTTTTTCTAACCCTGGCCTTGCATGAGGGGAAAGGCAGGTCTGTGGACACACAGCCACTCCCTGAATTCAGAGTGCCTTTTTTTCTCTGCTGTCTGTCACCAAGCAACAGCTTTGCATCTTATATAAAACACCCAGTGGTTCATTATAGGTAGTTGAACTGCAGTATTCTAATTAACCAATTTTTCCACCAAATTATCACAAAGTTTTTAATTACTTTAGTTTTTAATTTAGTTACATTAATTACACCTTATGCCTATTCTTTGCCAGACAGCACTTCATAAATGAACCTAAAGAGCAAAGAGACTGTTACGCCACAGTTTATTGTAACGGTCTGAAGAAATTTAATAAGAACTGACCCTCAGTGTACATAATCACACTAGTGGATCCCTCAGAATTATGTTTACCATTTGACCATCTTCGTGTGTTTTATAAGGTAGGGGGAAAGTGTAGAAGGAATATAACATCGCTGTCAGAACAAAAACTCCATTGTATCTCTGTTTTTGCTTTGTGTTGTTGTTGAATTGAAATTAGTTTCCTTCTTCTGTAAACTTATTTAAAGGACTTAAAAAGTCTTTCTAATTTAAAAGCATAAAGTAAACTATATAATAATAATGTGTGGCAAAAAAGAGTATAATTTGGGTGTGTCCATCAGGCTCTGTTTCTTACTGATGGACAGACCTGTAAGATAATTTAACGTATATATTATTGTCATGCAAATTATTAAATAAACATTGCTGATTCAAAAAGAAGGTAAATTTTAATCAATTATCAATCAATTTTTTAAATAATTAAATTGGGATGGTCCTTTATATGTGGTGCTGCTTTTTGGATTCTGTAAACCTGTTTAACATTCGTGCTCAAAGAGACTATGGGGTTTTTAGTAATGCATTGTTAATTATGAATATTATTTTTATGTCTTTCAGGAAGACCAAAGTGATGAGAGTCATTGGCCTGTTGGCCTCTCATTGCACAGAGCTCAGAGAGGATGTTCCTATCATAGAGGTGAGTTTGACTGTGAACATATAATTATGTAAACCTATGTATTTTTTATCAGACATTGGTCCATACTCTATACCAGGTAGAGGTGGGAAATATAATGATATTTCATGGTTATTGTGAGACATTTTGGTATTGTGATCAACAATACAATTTCCGACTCAATTTCTGAGTAGGGCTGTGTATTAGCAAGAACCTGGCGATACAATACGTATCACAATACAGGATTTATGATTCAATATATTGTGATATATTGCAATGCTGTAAGCAAGGTGATATATTGCATTTTTTTAATGTCATTTTAGGAAAACTGTCATAGCATGAAAAATACACCAACATATGCATACAATTTGAGTAGAAGAAAAAGTTTACTTTTTGTGCAGTCAGAACAGTGGGATCTGCATTTGCTTTTATCTGTAACATCCAACATGAAAGAACTAATTTGTGTGCATTCTGAACCAAGGAATTAATTTTAGTCTATCTCAGTAAAAATAAATCAAATAAAAGTTTGTTTTTACCTCCTTGTACAACTTGGGCATAGTGATGTCAGTGATGTGTTGTCGGGAGTGTGTGGTATAACAAGGCTACATTGTATTCACCATATTATGGAAACACTTGTGCTGCCTTGTCGCAATGTCTTAACATGGGGCATTAATATAGTTAGTTCTCTACATAAAACTGTAGGTAGGACATTTTGATAGCCTAAATCACACAGTCAGCTTCCTATTTGCCAGCTTCTTGTTCAAATGTTCCTTATTACAGTGTCTTAGACGCCAAAATGTAACTGCTGCACAATTTAAGGTGGAACGAGACCATTCAAACAAGAAGCTGTCGAATTGGAAGCTGACTTTAGCCTCGTCTAAACTTCCCTATCAGAAAATGTTACCAGCATTAATAGAATAAGTAGGATATTTTGATAGCCTGTTCTTACTTAAGTAGTAATGTTAAGCTGGACAATACAGTAGATTGTATTGAAGTAAGGCTGAATTAATATAAAAAACACAGGCTACAAGCTACGCTGTAGTAATGACATAAACATGCATACTCAATAGACAGGACAAATAGTTAACTAGAACACTTGTCTGAGTCTTTCAGATTCAGCCATCGGTGGTAGCGTTACTACTTCAGCTAGGTTTGCTAACGCCACAACACTACTTGTTTACATTTGGAGTGGAAGAATCTAATGGCTGAAGATTACAGCGCTGCCATCTAGCGGTCAGGGGTTTAAACACAACACAAAATGAGCCACGGTCTGCCATGAACCTTTGCATGTAAACTATTAATTAAAAATCGATAGTGTTTTTGAGAATCAATACAGTATCACAAAACCTAATATTGCAATACTCAAGTGTATCAATATTTTTTACGCTCCTATTTCTGAGCATATTGTGACTGTGTTCTGTTACATAGAAAGCGTAATTAATCATGTTTAACAGTGCAGTACAGTGTGTGTGAAACACTAAATAAAAATCATTGCATCCATTATTTTTAATGGCAATTAGTAATGGTGCATTAAGGGTGCATTTTGTGTGTATCAAAATATTGAGATATGTATTGTGTATCGGGAAAATATCGTTAAGTATCATGATGTGATATTTTTACCATATTGCCCACCCTTAATACCAGTTGTCTATCCCTCATCTTTCCTCTGGTGAGGAAGTGCCTCACTTTAGTGAGCGAGTGGTGTATTAAAAAACGTCAGCAGGTGTCACTGTAGCATCAGCACAACATGGTTCTCTGAAATACTTGAGAAAAATGGAAAAACAAAATAATTTCTAATTGCAAAGAGTCCAGAGTACATGATGTCCGGGACTGACAAAGGTGGATTTGCCAGGACACTCAGTAAACCAGAGTGCAGTAAGGACACATATCTTGTCCAGACATGCCTATAAAAGCATTAACAAAATCATCAAAGGCAGCACACAGGCATTGTAGATAATGATTTCAAAACCACCGTGCTATTTGATGTCAAAGCGGACGCCTCCTGTCTTGATCCTGAGTTTACAAAGGTTTACCGTGAGTTCCTGTACAGACGTGCCCGCTTTTCTG
The DNA here is from genome assembly GCF_904425465.1 of Colossoma macropomum. NCBI lineage: Eukaryota > Metazoa > Chordata > Actinopteri > Characiformes > Serrasalmidae > Colossoma > Colossoma macropomum. The sequence continues at coordinate 17,416,431 of NW_023494785.1, read as the reverse complement.
TTCCTGAAAAAATAAAGCAGCACCTCCACAACCTGCGCAGGGAACACGCCACAATGGCCGGCAGCCGCATTCTGCCGAGGCTTAGTATTTGGGAGCAAGCAGCAAACTCATACATGCGCATTGCCTCTCCTCTCACTCTTCCCAACGCTTGCTCAAAATGTTCAGCTCCAGCCACCCGCCATTTTAGGCACAGCGGGCTGGTGCTGAGAAAAGCTGGGGATCTTGAGCCTGTGTATGGCTCTCTACAGGGATCCTGCATCTGAACGGCCACTCCTGTCATGGCGATTTTTGTCTCAGGGTTTCTCTTTGTTCACAATGAGAAAGGCAGCTCTGCTTTCAAATGCTTTCTCTACGCTCTCTAGGTTACTGCGGTTGGAAATAAGCCTCTCTGAGGACAGTTTTGGGGACTAAGTTTTATCAGGGATTTCTGGCTGGGGGGTGGTGAATATGCAGTAGTGACAGGGTGTGGTGCTTTGCTCTAATGTAAACAGTGTGCTGTTTCTGCCATTAAAGATTTAAGTCGGCTGACTTTCATCCATTGGGCAGAAAGCAACAGTTGAAGGAAACTTTGGGTTAATTTGTTGTCATGGCAACAATTAAAGCCTCTATAAATAGATGTGTCACACATGCTTTACTTCAGGAGAACGGAAATTATAGAATTATAGCGAGAGCAAAGTTTTACTCGTGCCTCTTTCTCCATCTGTCTCTTTCCATTTTTCTCTCTCTCCATCCCCTCTGTCTCTCCTCCCTCTCCTCTCTCTCTCTCTCACCTTGTTATAGGTTTATAATTCTCTTTGAGACTTCCTTGCTGTGTTCTCCATGAATACTTGAGCACTAGTCTAATGAACTGGTAAATTAATCATTGTCCCTGGCACAGACGGCCATCCCTAGTGCCACTACCCTAAATTCACATTTCTCTGAGGAGCCTTATAACACTGCCCTTAGCCAGTCTCCTTCAGCCTCTGCCTTAGTTAGAGGATGTTTTAAAGAGTGTTTTTCATGGCACTCACTTATTTAGCATGGGGCTCAGAAGCTGCTCTTTTTGCACATATACATCATATCAGAGTGAGAAATCTAATCTAAATCTAGAATTTTAGTATGTGGAGGCTCTGCAGTCACTGCTGCCTGAGGGAGTGAATATTTCATCGTTAAGTTCTTTGCTATTGACGAGCAGTCAGAAAGTATCAAGGTTATGATGTGTTTCTTCTGCAGTCTGCAGTTGAGCTGAGAGTTTGAAAGAAATTGCCATCAACAGTACTATACCTGAATATATCCTTTCACCATGGCCTTCAATATACTCAGTTCTGAATTCACTGCTGCTAACACACACTCGGACTCATAGAATGTAAACAGTATTTGGTCATATATAACTAGGTGTGAATTGTGCAAGCTTATTTTGCACATTAGGTTCAGTACTGTTCCTGAACAACACATCTTGAAATATATTAATTAAAATGCATGGCCTTATAAAGTAACACCCACGCACATATTTGAATATCCATCTGATCACCACAAACACACTGCAAGCATGTCCTCAAATACTGCTACTATTACTGCCTCAGGAGAAGATTAGAAAACCATGATTTTTTATATGGATTTCTAAAATGTTTTGAGCAATCCTAGGCAGATTGTTCAGTCTCAAAGAGGAGATCTTCCCTAAAGATAATTTTTGTTTGTTTGTTTATCTTTTTATTTATTCCTGAGAAACAGTGCCCAAATACTGTTCACAGCATTAGTCAGGGTAAATCTTCGCCATGCAGGTGTGAGGAATCGACCCTCTAGAGCTGATCCTGGATCAGCCTACCAACTCCCACCCGTGATCTCCAGCACTATCAGCTGCAGCCCAGAGCTCATCCCAAGCAGCCGTATGAGCCAGTTTTCCACCCACAGCTGTAGAGCAAAGAGAGCCCTGCAGTGCTGCTTAACACGGCCCGGGCTTCTGCAGCCTGCAGCCGTTATGCTCTTTAAACCACTGCTACAGGGTGTGTGTGTGCGCGTGCACGTGTGTGTGTGTTGATGATGATAATAATGTGTTAAAGGGGAGGTGTGTGGGTATTGGGAAGAATAAGACAGCTTAGCCTTGTTTGTTTTCCTTCTGTAACGGGAAATCATCAGCGTGCGCCTCTCGCTGCCAAGGCGCATCAAACGCAGTCACCAACATCTGTTCCCTGCAAAGTCATCATTTATGGGACTTTACCAGCACGACACTACAGAGGCCCTATTTGCATAGCACCCTGCTGTGTGAGCTGCCGCAGTGAGAGAAAGAGAGCACATCCACTAGCAGCCCACATCCGACTACTGAGACAGATAGAGGGAATAAATGCTAATGCCAAGGGGGGCTGGAGGGATTGTTTAGCATTTGCTATTATCAGGAATAATAATTTTTTTATGCAATTTTTTTCAACTTCAGATTTCACTCCCGTATAAATTTTACTTGTTGTTAATTCTTTCATTTTAGGAAATGCAATTTTAGCTTTGTATTTTACTTACTATAGTGATCGTACTGATTTTTACTCTCTTTGTCTTTTACTTGTCAGACAGTGGCCATGTTCACTGAGCTCATTCGGGAGAACTTCAGGAACAGCAAGCTGAAGCAATGCCTATTGCCACCACTAGGAGAGCTACTCTACCTCATTGCTACCCAGGTAAATGTATCCAAAATGGCTTTAGATTAGTTTAGGTCTGTGTGTGGATATGTATTGAACGTAGACCCCTGATGTTCACCTGATAAACTTTATCCTTGAAAACTGTCATTTTTTTGATCCAACCTGTGTTTTGATGCTAGTTTTCCAATTTCATCTAAGCTAATGTCCCCTCAGTCATATACAGATGACTCCTCATTTATTTCTAGTTTCTAAAAGTACCCTGTTCCCAAAAGAGATTTCAGATGCAGGTAGACCTAACTCCTATTCTGTATTCCCAGGGTCATATTCTGTATGGCATCTTGGGAAATAGTTGTATGCAAAATGTTTGAGCAGGTTTTGTAAGTAAAAATAAGTTAACATAAACTTTACAGGGTCCAGACTTAAATATGGCATTTTCCTCCAAATTTTAGTACACAAATTTTGTGTAAAAAATACACACACACACATACACACACACACATATATATATATATATATATATATATATATATATATATATATATATATATATATATATATTATATATATAATTATGACCGTGGCACACAAACCTTTGCATACAACTGTATACAGACATGACAAATTTGCAAACACGCTGTAATATGAAATGGCTAAAGATCAGTATTTTGCTCTTTACAGTCCCTTTAATACACTGACATTCAAATATTTTAACTTACTTGCAATATTATTTTTGTTATTTTATTCACAATAAACAATTTATACAATATGGATGTAAATATTTCAGACTATTTTTTTAATATTTCAAGAATTCTGTGAAGTTATTAATTGGTGAATAATATACTAATGTGCAGTTATCTGTTTGCAGTAATTTATTGTCATGTTATCCGCTCCAGGATTTGATCTCCACTTTTGAAAATTACAGTTATTTGTTTTTTTTAATAACTGTGTTATTAGGTTCTTCTAAATCTCTGTTCATCATTGTGGACACAAATGTGGAAATTTCTTCATTTTGATTTACAGCTTCTTGGTGTCCTATAGATTTGAAATCTATGAAGTTGCATAGGACTAGCAGATTAGACTCATTTTATACACTTTTCTGCAAATTAATTTTATATCATTGAAAACATTGGACCTCATTCATCAACCGTTCTTAAGAAGAAAGTTCTTCTTAAAACCCACTTATGCAGTTTTCACGAGGATTCTGACATTCACCAGTGTTTTCTTAGTTGGGATTTGTTCTTAGGTAAGAACAGAATCTATACACACTCAAGAGCACAAAACTGAAAACAATTCTGTGATTTAAGAACACATCATGAATCTCACGTAGACTTTCTTAGGATCTTTCTCAAGAGCAAATTTAAGAAAAAACTTAAAAAGATATTGATGATTGAGGCCCATTGATTCCAAACTTTTGAATAGTAGTGTACATAGTGGAGCTGCTTCTTGCAGAAGCTACAGATTGTCTTTTGGAGTGCAGGTAAACAGCCTTTACATCCCATTCAGCCTATTAGGCCTGATAATGGCAAAGTAATATTCATCCATTTTGTCAAAACTGCTGTGCTTGGCCAGCAAGCTGCACAAACACTCTCTGCAGTTATTTTATCATATATTAAAATATTGAGTTAATGTTTTGATATGTTGATATGTACAGTGCTTCTCTGTAATTTATTTTGCTACAGTTCATAGTAGTTTGTTTGAATTAAGCTAAATTAAACGTATGCTCTGGAAAGTGTTATAGGGCTGTAGACACTGTAAGAACAGTGGGCGTTGCCTTTATTAGGCAGGTGAGAATGCTGTGTTGACACAGGTGAGAAACCTATGTATGAGTGGTGTTCTCTGTAGTGGTTGTATTTCTGTCCCTCTTTTAGCTCTGCTGTTTGCCAGGGCTAAGACACATACCGCACACACAGCACTTATTGACATTATTGGCTTGGAGGCCTGGGGACTCAAGTGCCCTTGATTGGTTTTAGTTAATGATTTTTCTTTGTTCTCACTATCTTTCTGCTAAATTAAGGAGGCTGGTTTGAATATCAATAGCATTGTGTTATAAACCCCAGTTATTCTCTAATAGGTCATGATGAATGCTGGGTGGGACACTAGGGGCTCTGTTTTTCGTTCATGAATTTGAGATGGTGATGCACAATGTGATATATTCATGCGATCACAGATTGTTATTACAATTCTAAACAGTTTTTAAATTAAGGTTTCTAAAGTACTGACTACTGAGAAGCCTTAAGATGAGAACATCAGAGTGTATAAATCAGCGTGGTTGGTTTTCTAGACACACAATGTAAGTGTTTTATCCAAATTAATCATTTGTTATAGGATTCTTTTCTGATAGGTCTGTAACAATTATTGGATGCTCACCTGATTTAAAATGATTTAAACCAACTGCAGTTATTTTCCACGGGTGTTAGCTCTCACAGTCATGTGTTTACATTGCAACAATGTGAATTGGGTGCATTTTCATCAGTTGGGCTGAGGCAAATAGAAGTACAGAAAACATTTATTGAGCTACATTGTGAGTGTTACAAAAAGAAATCCAGAAGGTCTAATTCCTACCTAGGTTCTGTAATACCTTTAGAGACCTGCAGTGATGTGTTTGTTTGTTTGAGCTCAAGCTGTGTCATTGGGAGATATTAACCACCAAGTATTAACCACTAGAAAGCAGAGTAGCTATCGGTATATTTGGCTGCTGTAGGCTTGTACTTTAATAGCTGCATACAATGAATTCTCTCTCTCTCTCTCTCTCTCTCTCTCTATATATATATATATATATATATATATATATATATATATATATATATATATATATATATATATATATATATAGTACAATATAGGTATATTTCCATGGGCCAGTGAAATTTTTCCTGCACTGTCTGGCTGTGACAAATTCACATTTTCATTTAGTGGTAGCTCAGTTTTTTTTCCATGCAGCCTGATTGTGAACACTTTATTCTCAAGGTATTAAAAAATGCCTAAAAAAGTTATTTCAGGAAGGACACAAAGTGATGTGTCCTTTCTGTAAGAGTTTCAAAACTTTTACACATTTTACACAGTTATAACTGATAAAGTTGTTGGGATCCAGTTTTTCTTTTCCTTTAAAAGTAATACTTTATTTTATTTTCAGTTTCATACATCATACATACAAAAAAAGACCTTGGCTGAGATGACAGGAGTTTTTACAAGCTGGTAAGGTTTACAGTCTCACAGTCAGTGCATTTTTCGTCAAAGGTAAATGTGCATTGGATTCTACTTGGTTTGCAGTGGTTTGTACTGCTTTCCTCCCTAATTGACATGCTCCTGCTTCATAGCAGCTGCATCTACTCTGCTACTTGTACCTGTACTAGAGCTGGCAGTGGAAAGCCAGTTATTTATGAACATGTTGGTTTATTTCGCCCAATTATGATGGCTGTTTTACACCACCCTTAATTGTTCCCCCAATGAAATGAGTCGCTCTTCTCCTTCCCTGTTAGGTCTCTCTCTCTCACTCACTCTCTCTCCCCCTCTCTCTCTCTTTCCCTCTCCCTCTCTCTCTCTCTCCCTCTCCCCTGTAGGAGGAGAAGAAAGAGCACCCAGGAGGATTGTGGGTCGTTCCTTCTGCCGCCTACACCGTGTTAATGAGGTGCCTTCGGGAAGGGGTAAGACTACTGCGGCGTCCTCAGCTTGGTGTGTGTGTATGTGTGTGTTTAGGGGGCTGGGGAGGCGGGGGATCTGCGTGATAATGAACCCTCTGCAGCCCCTACAGGCATTGTTTGCTAGCCGCGAGTCAAGGGCGCATGGCAGACTCAGTCGTCAGTCAGCCCTGTCATATATACACACACACACACACACACACACACACACATCCACACAACACACCTGCAGCAGAATTTTGCAGCTACGCTTCTGTGCATCACCAACGCAATAGTTAACACAGCCCATGCTGTTTAAGGGTGGAACCCATTGTAGTCTGACTTCAGCAGGGCAGCTGTGTCTCTGCTGATCTCCTGCCCTGCCTGCACCCACCATATAACACAGCTCACTGCAGTGAATCTCTCTCTCACTCTCTCTTGCTCTCTCTCATTCTCTCACTGTCTCTGTCTCTCTCTCTCTCGGTTTCTATCTCTCTCTCTCTCTCTCTCTCTCTCTCTCTCTCTCTCTATTTGTCTAGTTTTCTATCTATCTGTCTATCTATTGCCCTCTCTCATTAGGTTGTTCAACAAACAGATTTGTTGATTATTGGAATATTAACAGGGAGTGATCTGTTATGAAGGGAGATAGAGAATGTAGCACGTACAGAAACATGGATGGGAAATCGTGTTAGTAAAACACACTGCAACATTTCAGTAAGGGCTGAAATTGTGGAGACCTTTTTCCTCAGTTGACAAATTTTTCGTCATTTGATTGATGGCCTCCAGCACTGGCTCAACAGCTACCAATTTCTGACTGGTAGACTGCCAATAACTGGCAAAAGTTGTGCCCTCTAGCATTTTGTGAAAGTGCCCAAATTTAGTCCTCTACTGTGCCTTGCTTGTGCAGTAGTTGTTTGAGCAGGGTTGCTTTTGGGCACTTATTCCTAAAGCCATAGCATAAACAAAATTATGTTCTCATTACGGTGCTGGAAATGGCTGTAAAACCTTGAACTGATGAAACCTTCATAGAAAACCTCAAACCCAGCTTATTTCACACTTTTGGTTCCACTTAGGAACCATCTGTATGTGCAGAACTGGTAACTCCGGGCAAAGAGAAGCAAGTTACCTTGATAGTTTTCTCAAGTTGAAGTGTTGCACAGCTCAAGGCTTTTGCATATGGCCCTTCAAATGCTTTATTTGGCACATTATTTTTAGTGTTACCTCTCCTGCTTGGCGTCAGGGAGGCGCAAGGGAGGCGCCCTGCTTAATGAGGGGATTTGTTGGCTGCGTATCCAGCACGCTGTAATGAGAACACAAGCCGTGGAGTGCACTGGCAGGATGCGTACCTCTGTGCACTGCGCCCTAACACCTTGACTAACAATTGCTTCTGCTCTCAGAGGAGGGATGGAGAGCACACCTCCATTCTAGGACACCCGGCTGATAAGCAAGTCTGGCTTGCTGCGTTAATAGGCTCAATAATCAGGGAGCAAGCTGCCTTTCCACCTCTCTCTTACTCTTTCTTTCTTTTTTTCTCTCTCACTCTCTCTCTTTCTTCTCATTCTCTGTCTCCTCTCCGTCCTATTTAACTTACAACACTTAAACTGTTGAAACTCTGATCTGAAGCTGTGAACTTGTGCTGATTCTCATGCACTGTGCATAACCTTTATTACACTGCATGACAGTGTAAATCGACTCCGTGCATATGTATATGGGCTGCACTAATGGTTGATTTTTACCGTGCTATGAGTGTCTGCCATGAACACGTTGTTAAGGGCTGTGGTGGCTGAACAGAGAGTGACGTAATTCGATTGATTGAGTATAGTGTTAAGAGTTATGTCTAATATTAGAGCATTGAACCCCAGTCTCCAGCATGCAGAGAAAGTGACTTAGCACTTGGCTATCAATAACTATGTTGTCCTTAATAGTTTTGTACAGTATAACAGTAATAAGGTATACTGCAGTATGTAAAATGATGCCAGTATTTAAAACTGGTTTGAAGGCATGTAACAAGTGGATACTGCCTACCCTAATAATGAACTGCTACCCTATAGTAATACTTAAAACATCAAGATTATTCTCAGTCTTAGTGTTGTGTAAAACATGTGAGACAGTAATGACTACTATAACAAACCTGATATACTGCGGTATGTAAGATGATGCCAGTATTTAAAACAAGTTTGAAGGTCTGAAACAAGTGCATACCGCCAACCCTAATAATGAACAACTATCCTATAGTAATACTTAAAACCATAACACCGTTGTGTTACTCATACGTTTCATTCATTCATTTATTTATTGGTATTGAGCATACTTACCAATCTCGGTCAATCCAGATGAATGTTCACTGAGTGATGTTAAGTGAATCAAGGCATTCAGGTAATCCGACAGATGTGAATTGGTTAAAATAATGCTGGTTTTATCCATGTCAGATCAGTGTGAGCCAGTGTGGTTTTAATATATTGCAATGCATCTTGCAATCACAATATATAGCAATATAATCCCAATATGATGTTTCGACCATGCAGCACTGATGTGTACATGCTTGTTTGTGTGCAGAGTGTATGTTTTCGTGCGTGATGGAGTAAGTAAGCTATGAGGCTGATGTAGGCAGTAATTGTAATGCCTGAGAGTGCTGACCTGTTAGAGAACCTCTGCTGATTCAGAGCTGGCCTAGCTCAGGAAATAAGACATCAAGGTCTGAGAAAGAGAGAGAGAGAAATGCAGGAACAGGACATTAGAAATGTGTAGGGGGGTGCATACTAATACGTACAGTGAGTTTGAGAGAGAGAAAGAGATTATGTTCAAGTGCTCAAGTACTCTGTGATGGAAAAAAGAAAAAAGTGTGCTCAATTCAGAGTGAGAATGCTTTTAATTCAGAGTGAGGGGGAGAGTACAGTGCAGACTGAATTCCAGGTCAGGCTGCAGCTGGAGGAGGTGTGTGCGTGTGCTTGTGCATGTGTATGTTTGTGTTTGCAGCAAGGATGATGAAAGGTCTATATGCACTCATCCCTTAAGTGGCGTGTATTAGAGCCCAAGGCTGAAACTGGGCATCACAGTATTCTTCCATTAAATATTTACAACGCACCCTCTCTCTCACATACACACAGACACTGTGAATATTCCATCAACCTCTATCAATTCTCCACTATAATTCGCAGCCATACTCTGTGTTGATCCCTGTATGACTTTATATAATTATCCGTTCTGGGCTGTGCTATAGCCTGCTGCAGCCTGTATCATCTCACTCTATGCCATGAACCTCCTCCTCACATGTTTAGTGAAAAGACGCTGCTAAATCAGTCATGAGCCTGCCATGCAATATACATAGCTTTAGGGCTTTTGATTCGGGTACGGAGACACCTCTGATTACCAGAGCTACGCTTACTGAGTTACTACCGTCTGCAGTTGAGAGTGTTATACATTGCTTTCATTCACTTCATATATCCAGCTTAAAGGATATATATATATATATACCAGACACAGCTAATGAGGTAAATTAATTACAACCCAATTCCAAATAAAGTTGGCATAGTGTTCGAAATGGCAATAAAAACAAAAGCAGTGATTAATACAATTTGTTTGACCTGGATTAAATTGAAAATGGTCTAAAAACACAACATTTGATGTTTTTTCATTGTTTTTGTAAATAGGCTTTCATTCCAAATTATGTGCAACACTTTCGAAAAAACTAGAACAGGAACATGGTTACCACTTTATTACATCACCTTTCTTTTTAACAGCAGTTTTCTGCCATTTGTCTGTTATAAAAGTCTTTACCTGTGCAACAGTACATGGCCTTTGTTGTCATATTTTCAGTTTAATAATCGACATGCATTCATTAAGAAAGATAGATCTGAACTGCAGGCAGGCCAGTCTAGCCCCTGCACTCTCTGATTACGCAGCCATGCTGTCTTAACATGTGCAGAATGAGGCTTGCCGTTGTCATGTTGAAATAAGCATGGATGTCCCTGAAAGGGATAACACCTACAAGGCTGCAAAGGTTGGCTTATCAGAACACAATACACGTTTCCCCTGTGTACCAGTCCTTTTCAGATGAACTTGAGCCCAGAGAAATTGGCAGCGTTTCTGGCAGTTGTTGACATGTGCCTTTCACTGTTCATAGTATAGTCTTAACGTGTACTTGTGAATGCAGCAACAAACAGTGTTTATTGACAATGGTTTGTCAGAGTATTTCTGAACCCATATGATATCCGTCAGACAAGCATGCCGGTTTTTATGCAGTGCTGTCCGAGGGACACGGGCGTTCAGTTGTGGTTTTTGGCATTGTTCTTTATGCAGAGATTTCTCCAGATTCTGTGAATCTTTTGATGGTGATATGCACTATGGGCTATAAAATACCTAAAATCCTTGCAATTACTCACTGAGGAACATTATTTTTAAACTGTTGGATTTTTGCTGACGCTTTTTTGGCAAAGTGGCGAGCCTCGATTCATCCTTGCTAATAACAGTTTAGGCCTTATTTTACATAAGCCAGTTTACGCTTATTTTAAATCTGAGCATGATTACATCACCTATCCAAGATGTCAGTTCTCCTAGTCTTAAATTGACCCTTTCCAACTTTTTTGGAACGTGTTGCAAGCATCAACTTCAGACTGAGTGTATATTTACGAAAAAAACAATGAAGATAAAACATTAAATATCTTGTCTTCATACTGTTTACATTCAAATACAGGTCAAAGTAGATATATAAATCAATCACTGCTTTACATTTTTATTAGCATTTTATCTAGTATCCCAACTTTTTTGGAATTGGGTTCATTCCTATCTTTTTTTTTTTCTTTTTTTTTAAACAATGCAGTCAGAATGAGCATATGCTATCTCATGTCTCTGACTATCCAGTGTGATGTTCTGAAGCTACATTAGTGCTAATGAAAGTGTGTTTGGTTGTGTGATAGGCTGTGAGGGATGATTAATGGGGTTGAGAGAGAGAAGGGCAGATGAAACAGTGTAATGAAAGCCCTGGCTGGCAGGACTGATTTACATAGTTCTTTATTCAGGGCCAGGTGTGCTGCTTCTTCAAATGGACACAATTACAGCCTCTCTACACTCCTGCCCCCCAACCCCCCAACCTCCGATCCATTCACACACACACACACACACACACACACACACACATACACATCCTACAGAGACCCATAATAGCAGCTTTACAGGCTCTGAGTAATCTCATACACATGCACAAACAAACTGGTATGAGAGGTAGGGGGGTCTCAAATGGACCTACTTAGCTACTGCCATATCTCCAACACCCTCTTAGCCAAACAATTTGCCTAATCTTCTTAATGTAGAATTAACCCACTTCCCATCATTTAATGCCTAAATTAAGGTTTGTGTGCAAATAATATTCTCTGGCAGCTGAAACTTTGAGTGAAAATCTGTGATCAAAAACCTTCCTTTTCAGTTGTGAATATCTCACAATATATGTGTGTTTAACAACGCAAGTGGTAAAATGTAAGCATGGTCATTAAGTACAGGTTGTTCATTTTTCAGGAGATTTCTAGGAAGATTAGATCATAAGATTGACACTTGTATTAGGAAGGGGAAATTCAAAGTAAAATAAGTAAAAAAAACAAACATTAGTTTTGAAAACTGGAGTTCAAAAATTATTAAAAGATACAGAAAAAATGAGACTCCTAAGAACCATACCAGACATACACAACTGTACACAACGGTCACCATCAGATATTCAGTACTGAAATCTTTCATCTTTGAGAGATAATAGAACCTATTACTGAGAAAAGGAAACAGACAAAAAATAAGAAAAGTTTTCAATCAAATGAAGAAGCTGCTGGTGTTTTCAGAACAATGAACTGACCACCCCGGAGTCCAGACCTCAACACCATTGAATGTGTTTGGGATTCCCTTGGATTGTAAGAAGCAAAAAAATACAACCAACTTCTAAGACTGAACTTTGGAGGTGTGAAAAAATATCCCTGTGGATTTCTTTGAAAAACTAAAAGCACATTAAGCTTAATAAATGGAAGGAAGCTGCAATAATGGAAAAGAAAAATATTGAAACTGTTTGTATGATATTTAGTTGTTGAGGCTTCTGTGTAATTTTCTGTTAAATAAAGTTTCTTCTCTTTTTTTCTGACTCTAAAAAAGGAAATTTCTTTTACTTAATAACTGTCTTGACCAAAAATTAAATAAATAAAGGGTGGTCTGTGACCTACACAGAACTGTAAATGAGAAGGAGATTCTGTAGTACAGTATTATCGATTATTTTGAATATGGTGATTGGTGTGCCAGCTCTAAGTGTAGCATGATTTGTAAGTGACCTCAAACTGTAGACTAGAATGCTGATTCTGCAGATGTGAATTTGGGGGAAAAATACATAATTCTGGTAAAGTTTGGTTTGAGCATGGCCCCGGGCTACAGTGGAGCCGGAGAGCTGAGAAGTGCTGTGTGTGTATGTGTGTGTGAGAGTGAGAAAGAAGAAGTACTCTGGGGAATAGCTGTCCTCACCTTTTCTCTCTTACCGTGTACTGTGTAACCCCAAACTCTGACACTGTGTGGGTTTGGGCTGTTGAGTCACATGGGACACACTGTATAAATAAACATATAGGCTACTCTCTGCAGTTGTGTGGTGCTCATGTTAAACTGGTCAACCCTGTGTAGATGGGCACAGGGCCTTTTGTGTGGGCATGGGCTTTTGGCTCGTTTCATGTGGTGCTCTGTACTCTTCTAGGAATCATACAGTATTTAGAAAGCGTGTCATAGCATCAGACATTTGTTTGTGGCTGGATATTTTCCTTTTATACCCTAATGAATATGATTGTATGGCCAAAAGGGAGTTAATCCTATATCAGCTCTCCTACCTAGAGATGATGGTCTAGAGGCAAGATCATTTACAGGGCTCCGTATCAGTGCACTAAGCTGAGTGCTGGGATGAGTATCTGTGGGTTGTTGGCTGTAATGCATGCTCTCTCAGCTGGTCTGGTCAGGTCAGACTATAGAACTCCCCATTACTCCAGTGAGAAGATCCTTAAAGCAGCTCATGCAGGCCACTGTGGAAAGGCACTTACAGGCTATGAGAAAAGCCCAGACCTGCCTCAATTCAGAATACATTTTGTTATGGAGGAACCTCGGGTTGTAGAGTGCAGTGTTATTTTCTCTAGGTTCCACTTTTTCTTTTTCTTTCTTTTTTTTTTGTGAAAAGGCTGCTGTACCAAGAAAAAAACTGCCTGCTCCACATCCCTTCTCTTGACTTGCCCTCCAGCAGGCTGTCAATCATTTCCCCCTGCCCTCCTCCTCAGCTTCTGCTCCAAACCACCACCCCTAAACTCTCCACAGAACCAGTGATAGGACCAGTGCTAAACCAGCAACTCTGGACAAAGCGTTCTTAGACTTTAACGCATTAGTATTACGTTCATGTGTTGCACTATACACCCATGTCTTCGAGTTGCAGTGCGTCTGTTGGGGCAGTTTTTCATGAGCTGAGCTGAACCTGTTCTTACCACTGAGAAAAGGGTTGCTAGTGTTATTGCAGTGAAAACATGGCTATTGCATCGGAATAGCGCACGGAGTGACTCAAAGATATGCCTTACCTTGCCTTTTGGTATTTTCCTGATTCTGTGCTCTTGCTGCTTGTTGTACGCTGTTAAATGTTTAATTTTTACTTGTTCCAGCTATGGAGAGATATGCTCAAGGACAGGAGGCCTAGAGACAAAAATACCCAAATGAGTTTCTGTGTTGGCCTTCACTTTGCTTAGAAAAGGTTGTTTGTGGCATGGAAATTCAGGAATTTATTCACTGAGAACTACTGTCTGCTGAGGGAGTATATTCCCATGATGTAATTCCATGAAATCAGGAAAACACTGTATCTCTTGCTTTTATATTTCCATATTACATTAGACAGTTATGAAATCCTACTTATTTGAATGTAATATTAACTTTACTGTTTTATTTTGAAACACATGAGAAAATGCAATCTGTAGTGAGAGATACAGAATTGATTTTTGCTACCACAAGAATCAGTACTCTTAATTATAGCACTGTAGAATTAATTGATACGTAATTTTTAAAATGTCATGCTTTGTAAAATGCATAATAGCTTATGAAGTGTGCAGTGAGGGATGTTTCAGATGATAACAAATCTATTTCTGTTACAGTTTTCAAACATTGCTAACTGAATAAGTAAAAGACCCTATATTTACAGTTCTGTGCAAAAATCAGAGACCGCACTTAATTTGTTTAATTTTCACATAAAACAGCCATTAAGTAGAAGTTATTAATTTTTCAGTGACAGGAAAAAAGCAATTTTTAAAAGAGAAATATACAGAAGATTTAACATCTAAATATAATCAAAATATAAATCAAATATATATCAACATTTTCAGTATTTTGTGTGTCCACACTTTACATTTATTACAGCTCCCATCTTTTTCAGGAGACTTGCTGTCAGTTTTTCAAAGAAATCTGCAGGGATATTTTTCATACTTCCAAAGTATAGTCTTAGGAAGTTGGTTGAGTTTTCTGCTTCTCATGGTCCAAGTAATCTCAGGTACAAATTTGGACTCATCAGTCCATAAAACTTTCCTCACCATCTCAGTTTTCCAGTTTCTTTGTTCTTGTGCAAAAATTTTTTTTTTAATCTGTTTTCCTGTGACTTTCCCCTTATGCAAGTGAATCTCACACACACACACACACACACACACACACACATATATATATATATATATATATATATATATATATAAAATACACACTGTTGAGGGTATGGTAAGCTTTTCAAAATTAGTGTTTAAGTAGCTATTGCGATTATGTAGCCTGCTTGATGCTTGAAGTTCATCGCGGACCACATCTCTGTCTCACCTTCTGTAATAATGTTCATCCTGAATCTGAAATTTATGTAAGTTAGGGGGCCTCAAGAGAGGAGAAAATTAATCTAGCAAATCATGTAAGTCACAAGAACAGCAAGCCAACAATGAAGAATAAATGGTAGCACAAGCAGCCATTTTAACAACTGTTAGCATTAGCTGGCTAGTTAACGCAGCTGCATTAGCTTAAAGAAACTCAGGTTTGTTGTCCTGTCTAAGGAAACTGACAAAACTACCAACCTTGAGTCAGTGTAGGGGGGGATAAACCATCTTCTATATTATGTTCTTCTCTGTTGAAAGAATGTTGTTCAATGTGATCACATGATGCATTTTGTCACTGTTTTGGTTGGCTTTTTCATGAAGCTTGTTCCATGAAGTTGAGACGTTTACATTATGCAATTTAGTTTTATGAAGGTTTCAAGCAACTAAAGTTGCATGTTGTGAGTTGCCTGCAACATAATTTCCATGCAACTTGACAGTTACACAAAGCAATTAAAAACAGAGTTGCATGCAAAACATTGTTACTCCACTTGATAGCCAAATTAGCTGTTTGTATTTTCTGTACACTGTAGCGTTCCTCCTATAAAATCATGTGTGAGGTGTTAATTACATATTAGCAGCATTTTATCATCTTCATATATTTTTCCAGCTGTCATTGTTGTTCTTTTTCCTATATGTATAGATCTGTCTTTCATCTATTTGTCTCTGAAAATTAATCTTTAACTAGCTGTTATGGTTGTTGCCTACTTGATGCCTCATCCTGCCCTAGAAGCACAGCAAGTTCATTGAAATCCACATCTCTGTTCCTTCCCCTCCGTAATAATTTTCATTTTTTGGATCCCAAATGAATCTGAGCACTGTGTAAATGTCAAAGGGAGGAGGGCAATTAGAGAAGAGAAAATTAACCTAGCTATATAAATCACAGCTGTTAGCATTAGCTGGTTAGTCAATGCAGCTGGCTATGGGAAAGTTTTAATGAACGCACATTAGTTGTCATGGCTCAAGTGACAAAATGAAAAACTACCAACCTTGAGTCAGTCTGTTGGGTCTCTTTTTCAACCGCCCATTAAACCATTGTTTATTTTTTTCTTGTTCTTTTAATCCTGTGAAATCAGTCATTTGAAAGTATGTTATTCTGTGTGATCATGTAAATCAGAACACCTTTAATTTATTTGGTTTCTAGTCAAAAACAGCCTATAAGTAGAAGTTATTAATTTTTCAGTGATAGGAAAAAAGCAAAAAAAACATGTTTAGCAGAAAATTCTGCAGAAGCTTCAACAACCAAATATAATCAAAATATATATCAAATATATATAAAAAAATTCAGTTGTTGAAGTATTAGTTATAATGGTAAGTCTGTATCTCACTCTGCAGGAGGAGTTGGTGGTGAACCACATGGCAGCAAAGATCATAGAGAATGTGTGCAGCAGAGAGTGTCAGTGTGCTCAGGGCTTCATCACAGCAGAGGTGGGACCTGCTCTCTGGTACCTTTTCACACACTCTACTGTGGACGCGCTAAGGGTCAGCGCTATGTCGGTACGTAATGCACTAAAGTTTTTCTCCAATTATAGTGATCAGTTTCTTCATGGAGGACACTTAATGGAGATCTTCAGGTCCATCATTGTCCAGGTTGATTGACCTGAGTGTTCCTGTTTCCCCCCTGCCCAAAGGCTCTGTGTAGAATAACCCGTCACTCAGCGGGAGCGTTCCAGAGTGTCATTGACAAGGTGGGGTTGCCCAGCATCCTCAGCTGCTTGGTGTCGGGCATCAGCCGTGTGCAGCAGCATATTCTCACCATGTTTGCAGCCATGTTGGCCTCCGGAGCACACTTAAACAGGCTGGTACAGGACAGGGTATGTGTACAAACACACACACACACACACACACACACACACACACAAATATGTTTACCTGTCTTTGTAAGACATTTCCCTTGGCATCTTTTTTACCATCTACACATAACCTGATCTTAATTTCAGGAACCAAATATTTTTGCTCTTTTTGTCAATAAAGAATGCAAGAATCATCTAGATGTCCCCACAAAGTGCGACATTCATAGCCACACAGACAGACACATATACACACAGGATTGATGATTGGTAGAGTGTAGTGGATAACTGCTGTCCATGTGGCAGACTGGAATTTGAATCCCTGCCTGAATATTCACATAACATACCAATATGGGTCCTTGGGTAAGATTCCTAACACTTACATTCGCTACCTCTGTAACGTGATTTAATTGTAAGCTGCTCTGGATGAAAGCATCTGCCAAATGTTGTAAAAGTAAATGACTGTAATTGCTGGCAAGGGAAAACCTTTAGCTGTGACGAAACTGCGTGATTAGAATGTATTTCCCATTTTCCGAATGCAGTGTAGAGGCCATAAAGGGAGGAGTAATCCTACAATTTATGTCAAATAATCAGTATAGCAAAATATTTATTGTATATTTATTATTAGAAATGAAAATTGTGCTACTTGGAGTTGTGTATGTTCCACATGTGTAATTTTTAAAGGTCTCACATGATACAGAGACATTTAAAATAATGATTATCTGTATTGTACCCTTAAAAGCAGTAACATATTTTCAAATATGAATGAAGATGCAGGTTGACAGAATTATGCACATTAATGTCTAATGTGTGAATTTTTCCAGTGTGAATGGTTATTGACTTTCTAGCTTTGGTGTGTTTCAAATGGAATGTTTAATGAGCATTTTCATGAGTACGGATATCGGCACGATGTCCTTGAAAGCCTTTAAGCCTCTCAAATAAAACGGATACAGACTTGACTTCTGTTTAGTAGTAGATTTATTTGCGGCTAATATTTAATTCGGGGTTCTGTAACTCACTTTCACTTTAGTGTTGCATTTCTGAATTGTTTTTTTTTTTTTCATGTAAATAGTTATCAAAAAAAATTTACAAGGATACACTGCAGAAAAGTGGTGAGAGGGATTTCATGTTGCACAAAGGGACTGGGCTGAAGAAGCACAAAGCCACTGGAACGTTATGCATCTTATAAAAAGCATAACAAATATTTTTTTGGTATTAATAATAAATAATAGGTCTGCAGTATGTTCAGACATCTGGAAATGTTGTATTTTGTTCAAGCCAAAAGTTCTGTAGTGTGTCTGTTATATCACTTATTCTTGTTCTATAATATCTCTTGATTACCATACACTGCAGCACTGGGTGCTAATAGCATTATGGGAAGGTCAAAGTGGAAGTCTATTACATCTTAAAGATTCTTTTCTCTTACTTCAACAGTGAAAATGCATTGGATGCAAATCTCAGCGTGATATGAGTTCAAGTCAAGTCAAAATTTGAATCACCATTTTCTTCTCTTAATTTCACATGAAACAACCTAAAACTAAGACTACTGAGAACCATAATGCCTGGCAGCTCTGTTCTCTGAAAAGGATTGTACAAATGTACCTTTTGTATTATTAATTTTTAATGTATGTCCATTTATCAGATCATAATAGAAACATTCTGCGTGACTGTGGTGGTTTATCAATCCACAATGATTTCTATTTGGGGGGAGATAACAACAACAAACACCACACCTCTGTTGGTCTGCTGTGAGCCACGCTCTCTCTCCCTCACCTCTTCTGACAGCTAATTGGCCATTAGTGCTGACACTGCTGCTGTTTAGCCAACTTGGGATATGAATGCCGTCCATGGCAGCAAGATGCAGATATGAATGAACTAAAAGATCTCTCTTCTCTGTGTAGCTCTTCTGTCTCACTCTCTCACTCTCCTGAATGCTCACTTGTAATTTTGCTTCCTGCATCTCCCTCGATAGTCATCATGGTCAAAAATCTTTTTTTTTTATAAAAAACTTTTAAGATTGCCGTGCAGAGGTGTGCCCTCCAGCAGGATTCAATTTCATTTCCCAGCTGTGCCATTTGTCGTCTGTGATGAGGGGTCCAAATGGTGCAGCGGTCATATTCCTGTTGGGGAAGAAGTACTGCAGGTTCACCAGGGCTTCATGGTTGAGTTGAACATGGCTTTCCCCCTCCTCAGTGTCTACAGTAGATCAAAAAGATGGGATAGCAGACTTCAGTCATATTGAAGGAAGCATGTGCTGGTTTCCCATTCCAAGATTAGTGATGGTGGATAATACAGTGAGATATCTACAGTACTCTATAAATGATCTAGAACCACATTATGAGAAATTTGGGTGAAAGTTGAATATTTTTTATTCTGCTTTAGGCTTATGCTGAGTGGGTGTGTTTATTGTTTGGTTATCATCAGTGACAATTGTTCTATTTGTTTCTGCTACTTATTAAATAATAGCTTAAAGACTGAAGGACAGTTTGTCAGGAACGAAACATTATACATTTATGACACAGTTCTGTTTCATTTATCTGAAGAGATAATCAATTGGAAAATAAGCTGTAGAAATTGATTTTAATGCTATGATATACTGCCTTCAAGGCTGTCCATGATTACCAATGGTAATTTTATTTGACTTGCATACATTTGCATGTAAATTTCCAATTTGACTCAGGATTAAAAAAAACGTATTTTGAGAGCATGAAACTTACGGCATCACCTCTGCACCAATTATAAACTGCTATAGATTTCTATCCCTAATTCCCCTGACAAATAGAAGTCCAGAGCACCACGTGTTTATTCATGCATTGTCTCGCATAGAATTTAAATTTCAATGAAGCACTGGGCAACACAGCTAATTGGGTAAGGATGTGCAACAGTCTCCGAGTGCAGCTTGGAAATACTGTTGATGTAATTACAATTCATGCAGGGAGTTGACGCTTTTGAAATTAATTAACTCCCGTTCTTATGCCGTATTTAATCGCAATGTTTCGGATTGTTTTCCCTTTGACCATTCTCCCCAATTATGCAGATAGAGGAACTTAATCAATTCTTCCTAATTTGCTGCCCACTAAATGCTGTGGAACTCATTAGCTTATTAACCTCTGTTTTATGTCAAGTGCAGTTTGGGGGACTTTTCAATCCCCTCCAGCACCTTACAGTGTTAGTGATAGCACCTGTCAAATTACTGTCAAACAATAGGAGATTTACACTTGCCTAAGTGTCCAGAGACTCCCAGCCTTTACAAATGGCAGTGTGTTATAATGAAGCTGAGCTAACAGTTGAATGGCTCTCTTTGCAGGACTTTGTTGTGAAGATAATCCGTTCTCTGGAGAGTCCTTCCTCTGTCATTCGAGCCAAGGCCTTCCTGGTGCTGCTGCAGGTTCTCATGAATAACAGGGAGATGCTACTGCTGTGCTGCAGCTCCAGGTAAACCACACTAATCCAGTCATTTAACCCTTCATATGATAAACAAAATGTACACTGGAAGAAATGGGAAGATGCTTCTGCTTTGTGTTTCCAGTATTGTGTGTTTTGGCATAAATGAACAGAATAACAGTACCTGCTTAAGTTTTTTTTTTTCTTTGTTCTTGAGTAAGGTCCTAAGAAAAAGTCTATGTTAGATTCATGACATGTTCTTGAACAGCAGAATTACCTAAGAACAAGTTGGTGAATGAGGCCCAGTGTGTCTACTATACTTTGCTTATTTTACACCTATAGTTTCATTTGAATTACTGTACCTCTTGTTACAAAAACTGCCTCACTTACTGGATTTAGTCTGTCCAGATTATCTGATCGTTTAGATTTCAGAAACCTTTTTTTCTAGATGGATGTTGTAAGATAGTTAGAAAATCGCATAAAGAGAGTAACCAGAGGTTTGTTTAAGGCATTTCTGCTTGTTTTATCAGAGGAAATCCCCACAGAAACTGATACAGGCAGATTTTTTATGTAGAATCACATTTCATATAGCAGCAGCCATAGTGTTATGTCACAGTGTTTGATCTGCTGGCTATTCCAGCAAGAGTACAGATATGTCATATCATGAGAAAATCTATCTACCTTTGCACAGCTCTGCCTCCCTCTCTCTGCCTCCTTGTAACAGATAGATGTTGCAATTTCTCAGTTGATCTTTAGGTTAAGAAAGGTGCTATGTGTATAGAATGGAATGTAGTGAAAGACTCTGCCCACAGTTTGATTCAAATCTCGATAGTTCATGATTCAATATTCTGATTATATTTTGAGCAAAACCAAATGAAGAAAAATGATGACCGTGTCCATTTTGTTGCACAGTTTACTAATGAACCTGCTGTACTGAGTTGTTGATTGGTGGTTTGCGAACTTTGGAGTGCAATAAATGCATTTGCATTCAGTGGCATAATTAGAATATCTGTTCTCTATGAAGTATTGTCACTCCACTCTGTCACATTTTTGCACTGTGACACCACTAGAGTAGAATAATTATTGCTGTTGTTGTTGTTATCATTATTGTTAATATTATTTATTGTTATTATTATTATTATTAGTAGTAGTAGTAGTAGTAGTAGTAGAAGCTGTAGCTGTTATTGTTGTAGTAGTATTCAGAGGAACTTTTAGTGTAACATTTTTTTTAAAAAACTGCTTTACAATGGCTATTGCAGCAAGTCTCTTAAATTAGAAATAATCTCTCTGATTATTGCCTTGATGCTTTTTCTGCTTGTCTCTTGTAACCTACAGATGAAGGTATTCATTAACAGTAGATCAGCAGTACACCAGTTTTCAAAGAAGTAGCGCCCCAAATACACACATCAGTGTGTATTCAAAAAAGAATAGTATGAATAATGAATGAACTGCTTTAGTGTGAATTTTAAGAATTATCTCTTTGGCTGTTTGAGATTTCTCCCCTTTATCTGTGGTTTTATACAACATAATCAAGTACCCAGAGAAACTGTATCCAAGTTTTATATATCATTAATGTATTGTTCCTTTGTACCTTTGGGGAAAAAATAGTTTAGGTGAAAGTTAAAAGGAAGAGTCTGCTGTTTTGAGAAATTGATGGCTACCTGGTGAGAATGGATGAGGATGATGATGGTTTGCACAGTAAGAGTTATCAGAGTCATCAGCAAGCTGCTTGAAAATAGATCAGGTTAATTTTCTTCTTATTTCCCAATCTCCTCACTCTGATATCGTCAAGTTGGTTTGTCATGTTTGGTTAAGAACAGTTTTAGCAGCGCTGGTCCTTTCTCTGGACTTGACGAGCCCTTTTCTATGCTTGTAATTTTAAGTTGTATTGTTCTCCATAGTGAATACTGTCACTCAAGTGGTTCCTTTTAACCAGCTTGAGGGAACCATGATTGCGTTGAATTCCATAATGAGACCAGAATACAGAGCCCATGGTTGAATATAACCTACTTTACTTCAACCCGTTTTTGCCAAAATTACATTCTCTGTCTTGTATTGGAATGATCTCCTTGTTTCTACATTGTTTAAATAATCATAAACAGCCTCTTTTTCATAATTCATGTATAATTAATTGGTCGAGAGCTCATTTATGTTGAAGACCCTAATTGGCCTCAGTCCTATCTTATAAATACAATATGTCATCACCGTCAGCAATGATGTTCAAACAGGCGTGGAGTCCACAGTGATCCAGTTCCATCTCCCTATTGGATGCCTCTTTATGTTCTCCTTTCTTGCTTCCACTCACCCTCATCTATGTCTCTCTCTCTTTCTCTCTTTCGCTCTCTCTCTCTCCTTATCCTCTCCCTCTCTCCTTTTCTCTCTCTTTCTCTCTTTCTCACACACTCTTACAAGTGTTCCCCTGGTGCAGTGTGTCAGAGCTGACCCTACTCTCTATCTCCCACAGTGCGAGCAGCTTCCTCGCCGCTCTCATAAACAGTTCCCTAATTAGCTCTGCAGTGTCGGCCGCACGAAGCTGCCGCTGACAGGCACCGCAGCCCTTCTGCAGACACGTCAATCCGGACGCACTGCGCCCAGCGTCTCTCTGCTCCATGCAGACACAAGGAGTGTACTTAAAACCAAATGAGGAGATGCTTTTAACTTGTACACTGTCTGGGAAAATGGAAGAAGCACTGTCTGTGCTGTAAAACTGGTCTTCTCTGGGCTTTTAGAAGAGGGCCGAAAAAAAGAGGCGTTGTGTGTGTGTGTGTGTGTGTGTGTGTGTGTGTGTGTGTGTGTGTGTGTGTGTGTGCATTCTAAATCAGTACAAAAGTCTAAAACTCTCCAGTGACCATTTTCCGTTATCTGCCTAGGTTTATATTTGAGTGATTAGTTTATTACAAAGCCTTTAGAAATAAGGGCTTGAATTGTTTTGTCTTACCGTTTGCAGTGGTTATGGAAAAGTAGGCCAGCTGAAACATCAGTCCCTTAAATGCCTTATTATTACAAACTTCAGTTCCAAAAAAGTTGGGGCAGTATGTGAAATGCAAATATAATCAGAAAACGGTGATTTGAGCTGTATACAAAAATATACCTGTATACAAATGAAAATAATACAAAGACAAGCTATTTAATGTGTTATCTGATAAACTTTATTGATACTTCTGAAATTGATGCCTGCAACACATTCCAAAAAAATTGGGACAGAGGCAATTTAAGACGATGAATGTTGTGAAATTTTTAAGAAACATCTTAAACAGGTGATGCAATCATGAAAGGCCTAGTCTTTTATGAGCAGGGATGGGTCACGGCTTGCCACATTGACAATATATGCATCAACGAATAATCCAACAGTTTAAAAACAATGACACGTAATATGACAAAAAGATCCAAAGAATCTGGAGAAATCTGTGTAAAGGTTAAGGTTGAAAACCACAACTGAATGCCCATGACCCCTCAGACTGCATTAAAAAAATGACATGCTTCTGTGATGGTAATCATTACATGGGCTTGGAATTACTTTGACAAACTGTAGTCAATAAACATCATTTGTCACTGTGTCAACAAATGCAAGTGTACTACACACTGTGGAAGCCACATGTCAACAACAGCCAGAAATGCTGAAGGGGCTTGAGCTCATCTGAAATGGACTGATGCACTGTGGAAACGTGTCTTGTGATCTGACCAGTCAACCTTTCAGGTTGTTTGCTGAAATAATGGACATTATGTTCTCCACATGTATGTATGTGTATATATATATATGTATGTATGTATGTATACACGTGTGTGTGTGTGTGTGTGTGTGTGTGTGTGTGTGTGTGTGTGTGTGTATAAGGATATGTATGTATTTATTTGCCTCTCACCTGTTTCTTCTATTTTTGCTAATTTGTTTCAGATTATCCATCTTATTTTTTAGATAAAGACAACAAGAATAAACACAGAATGCAGCTTTTAAATTATCATTTCGTTTATTGAAGATAAAGATTTATTCCAAACCTATATCAATGATGTGAAAATTGTAATTGCCCCTAAACCTAATAACTGGTTGTGCTACCCTTTGACAGTAACAACTGCAGTCAACATTTGCAATACCTTGCAATGAGTCTTTTACATCACTGTGAAGGAATTTAGGCCCACTATTCTTAGCAGAATTGTTTGTCTTTGTCTAATATTAAGAGTAGTTTGATTATCTGAAGCATTCAAGTGTGACAGATGTGCAAAAATAGAAGAAATTTGGAAGGGGCAAATACCTTTTCACAGCACACATATATATATTGGAGTAAGATCTGATGCCTTTTAGACAGACATCCATCCAGTTTTCAACATGACAATGCCAAGCCACAATCTGCACATGTTAGAACAGCAAGGCGGCGTAATCAGAGTGTGCAGGTGCAAGACAGTTCAGACCTCCCATTGAAAATGTGTGGAGCATAATGAAGTGCAAAATATGACAATGAAGGCCCCATGTGGTTGCACAACTGTACATACTTGTACAAGTAAAGGATGGCAAAAAAATTACACTCTTAAAACTGGATCAGTGTTCAGTTCCCAAATTATTATTAAGTGTTGTTAAAAGGGAAGGTGATGTAACGCAGTGGTAAACATGCTCCTGCACAAATTGAAACAAACTTAATTCAAGTAAAACATCAAATGTTGTGTTTTTGCAGTTTGCAGTTTAATACAAGTCAAATAGAATTTACTAATTACTGCCTTGTGTTATTTTTGGCCTTTCACATACTGTCCCAGCTTTTTTGGAATTGAGGTTTGTAGTAGTTAATTTTAATAAACTACTGAAACTCTACTCTGAAACTAATTTGCAAGTTATGTAGCTGTAAGGGTAAAGATATGAAATGTTGACCCACATACAGACCCTTAACTCACAAGTGAAAGTAGCAAAAAAATTTGTCTCTGCACTCCAAGTTGCTGGTTTGTCCTTGGTTATAGAAAGCCCCACTATTTCAGTGGTCACTCCTCCTAATCAGCTGAATGTCTGCAGAATGATAACCCTTCTGTCTGCCCTGTAGATGCTGAAACATCAGTCAGGCCTTTCCATCAATCTTTGCTTTGAGTCAGTACCAGAACTCCTTTAACATTCTAATTACAGCTCCTCACATGTAAGGCTGCCTGCATGTAGTCTGGCACCCAGTGAAAGTAATTTACTGTGAAAGTCACTGTTCTCTCTCCTCATTTCCATTCTTCCTCAGGTGACATATCAGCCTCCTGGCTATGTCCGACTAATAAGGGCCTGCTTGATCCTGACATGTTGGAATAAATGGATTTTAAAGTTACCATAGTATCCATTGGATTTTCATGCTGTCGCTTGCCTCCAATATGATAGTAAAAGTGGAAAGATGTTGGCAAGCATTCTGTGAGTTAAATGGCTATTAGGGAGGAGGAAATTTCATCAACAGCTCATTCGGTGCACCTGTGGCATGGCTTTGAGTCAGTGATGCCCTCATAAATAACTTGCTAGCTTAATCTGGGTCACTATACGAATGACAGCAGTGTTGTGCTCTGCAAGAGTGTCAAACAGTAGCACATCACCTGAACCCTAAGGATAAGGATGGTATTGATGACATGATACTGCCTTATACGTGGCAGGTTATTGAAAACAGTCATGCTAGACAGGTAAGACGGTTTTATCAGGATCATGTATGGTTCAGTGTTTTACCCACAAGATTCTCCATGTTTTGTATCGCTCCATAAGGATGCATGATATGGAGAAAGTACTACCTATACATTTTACAAGGTGTATGTACGTGCGTGCGTGTGTGTATACATATATCTCTCTCCCTCTCTCTCTCTCTCTCTATATATATATATATATATATATATATATATATATATATATATATATATATATATATATATATATATATATATATATCTATATATATATACACACACACCTTGCAATATACAAAAAAAATGCATTGGTAAATCAATAATGTAAAAGTTTGGTGTTTGGTCTGCATTATTTTGACTAAAATTATTTATTTTTGGTGGAAAAACTGATTGAATTGATTGAAACACCAAACTAGTCATCTGGATCTGTGATGTGGATTTTTGTGATTAGTTAGCTTATTTGCATATTGTAGCATTCTGCATCAGTATTACAAAGGCCAGTATCAAGGTAGAGCGAAGTAAACTACAGTTGATTTTGAATCTTGGCTGCAGTTAAAATCTTTGTACTGAAGGCTTCATATGTATAGCTGAACGCTGGCCAGGTGACTGAAGCATATCAGTTAAGTGCTTGTTAGCCATGATTTTGCTCTAATTAAACTACGTAAAATGTTTAGAAACAGAAGAGCGGTTCCAGTCGTAACCATGGAAAAGGAGAGGCTATTTAAGGCAAAAATTAATTAGAACTGGTTTAACTTTATTCTAGAGCTTCAATAATTTTGTCTCTCAAACATTGAGAGTCTATGTCATTGATTGACATCTGTACAAATGAGATTAGCCATGGCCATTGTATTACTCTTCCAATATAGTCTACAGAAATACATAGACACTCTTGTAATTTTATGAGCCCTGAGAAAGTGCTGGAATTATTCCTTTGAACTTGACTCAATCAGGTGAATTACACACCTAAGCACACTTTCTCCTTGCATTGCACCCTAGATTATAAAAGAGGAGCATTACTTTAAAGCAGCTTTTAAATTAGACAAGAGCACTGCACTGCCTGACCCCTGGAGAACAGTTCTGCTGAAGAAAAAAAATGAAAATTAGTAGACTGTGACTTCCCATCCTATAGCAAAGATGATCATCAAAGTAAAGTATTTTACATTTTTGATTTCACCACATTTCTCTTTTAATGGAAAACTGTCCGTGTGCGATTTTGTTTTAAGGCGACTGAGATGACTGACTGGCCCTTACGTTGCACTTATTATAAGTTAACCCCTTAAAATCTCAGTCTTATTACATCTCCAGGCTTATTATTATTCAGTAACTGCATGGACTGCAGTGTTAATCCTAAAGTTATAGAAGTGTGTAACACAAGTTAATCAGAATGTTATTTTTCATGTTCACTTCACATTCACTGTAGAAGTTCATCTTTTTGCAGTAACCTATTAAGCTTCTTTTGTTGCTATTTTTCAGCATGAATTGAACACGTGTGTTTATCTTGGAAAGAAGAAAGCAACACATTACACGGTACAATCAGAAAGTCTTCTTTTGTACAGGTGAACAGTGTGTTTTGATGTTGACAGTGCTGTGCTTTTTGAGGAGATTGAATCTGCACCAAAAATACTTGTTGTTTCTCGCATAATTGTGAAAAAGTGCATTTTAGTTCTACACTGAAATCACTTGGAAGTCTCTGAGTGATCATCTAATTTGGCTGTGGCATTGTAACACATTAGGACTCAAGGCACACAAAATCAATGCACAAAAAACCCCTATAAGGTTAGCAGACACACAAATAAAATGAAAATATGTTGTGCATGTCTTAGAAGCAGAGTGCTAGATAGCATTTACAGATTCAGTAAAGGCTACTTAAAGGGGAACCTGCATAATGAAATGGTTAAGATGTAAACCAAATCTTTCAGAGTGGTTTGGTGTAAAATGCTCCAGTCAAGAGAAACTTGGAGAGTCAGGATTATTCACAGTTGAGGTGATAGGAGCGAAACATCTGAAGCATTTAATGCCTCTAAAAGCTACGTCACACAAAGTTATTACATAAAATAGTTGCAAATGTGCTGCTTCATTCACAGTGGAGAGGTACTTGCAGGGTGTTTCATGGCAAAATAGTCCCCATAGAAAACATAACACCGTTTTGCTATTATCAATATTACATTTAAAAACTCAGGAGTTCAGTGGTCATTTTGAATAGTAAATAAAATGGCTATATTTGTGTTGTATTCATTGTGACCCCTGGTTCTGAGACGGTAGGTTTCTCTACATTTAACTGCTCTGAATGATGTTTTCAATGATGGAATTATTCAGAAATTTTGGAAAATGAGCAGAATTCCTATTTAATATTTAGTTTGTGGTTCTGTTGAATATGCTGTCTTTTAGTAAATAGGGTAACAGGTATTTTGTCTGTCATTGATTTCATTGTGATTTTTATATTGTTGTCATGGTACTCTTTACTCTCAGTGATCATGATTTTTATCCCAGTGGTTTGAACACTTCTCCTGACATTCTTTTTGACTCTGTGT
This sequence comes from Colossoma macropomum, assembly GCF_904425465.1. Taxonomy (NCBI): domain Eukaryota; kingdom Metazoa; phylum Chordata; class Actinopteri; order Characiformes; family Serrasalmidae; genus Colossoma; species Colossoma macropomum. The sequence continues at coordinate 17,388,002 of NW_023494785.1, read as the reverse complement.
GTTGGATAAGTGCTTAATTCCTCAGTCACAGCTCTGCTAATCTCGCCTGCTCTGCTTAGTCCCTCCAGTCCTCCTGTTCTAATGCAGCTTTACTTTCAGCTCCGGTATTATTGCTGGGTGCACTACTCAATGATGCTGGAGTTGCTCTGTGCAATTTTCTCCCTGTTTGCTTTTTCATCTGTGTCTAATTTGAGAGATGCGCCTCAGCAGAGCACTGTGTGTGTGTATGTGTATGTGCATGTACACGTGTGTATGTGTGTGTGAGAGAGAGAGTGTGAATCTGTGTCTGGCAGGGAGAAGTTAAGGCAGTGATTGCGTTGAACTGTGCTGTACTGGTTGGAAACAAGCTAATTAACAGTGCCTCTTAATAAGCATGAGCCCCAAGGCTGCAGCAGACTGTCAGCTGTGGAGCTATGATTCTCCCAGTTTCGCTCTGCACACTCTCACCCTCTGACACTCTCACCTTCCTGCAGAAAAGTGAGAGAGGCAGAGCAGTCAGTCAGCAGCAGATTGCTTCTGACATTCTTTTCCTCCCCAGAACCCAACACCCCTGGTAGGAACACACAAATGAAGAAACTGGAAAACAATTATTTCAAACACATAAAGAGCAATGAAATTATACAACTGTGTGCATATGTGACTGTGTTAACTATATGGATGAATATACACCTTTCTTAAATTTGTGAAAATCCTGATTTTGGTCATGGTATAATTCCAGTTGCGTGAAGCTGTATATGAATGATTTCAGTTGCTTTATGATTTCAAATACATGCAATTTTATTGCTTGTGGACAGCCAGTAGTTTAGTCGGTTAGATCTCATTTATTTTGTACAACCACAAAAAAAAGACAGAATGCCACGTGCTATATATTTCATTTAAAATAATACAAAGACAAAATATCAAATCTTAAAACAGAAATTGTATTGTTTTTGAAAAATGTATGCCCATTTTGAATTTGATGCCAGCAACACATTTCAGAAAAGTTCGGACGGGGCCATGTTTACCACTGTGTTTCAACACCTCTTCTTTTAACCTCCTCTTTTTCCCTGAAAAAGACGTCATTTGGATGGCAGCATATGTAGCTCCAAAACTTGTACACATCACATATGCTGGCTTTTGAACTGTGCGCTGATAACAAGCTGTATGGTCCCTCTATTCTTTAGCCTGGAGGACGTGCTGTCCACGGTTTCCAAAAAGAATTTAAAATTTTGATTTGTCTGACCATAGGGCACTTTTCCATTTCACCTCCATCCATGTAAAATAAGCTTAAATAAGCTTAAAGAATGCGGCAGCGTTTCTGAATCCTGTTTATATGTATTTTCGTTTTTGCATGGTAGAGTTTTAACTTGCATTTGTGGATCCTCAGCCCATTGTTTTTGTAGTGATTTCCACTACAAAATTGTGTCTGTTTTTAATGCAGTGCTGCCTGAGGGCCTGAAGATCACAGCTAGCCAATATTGTTTTTTGGCCTTGCCCCTTGCATACAGAGATTTCTCTGGGTTATCTGAATGTTTTAATGATATTATATACCATAGATGATGAATTCTTTCTTATTTTATGTTGAGGAACACTTCTTGAATTATTGCACTATTTGACTGCGCAGTCTTTCACAGTGTAGTGAACATTCCCCATCTTTACTTCTGAAAGACTCAGCCTCTCTGGGATGATCTTTTTATACCCAATTATGTTACTGACCAGGTGCTAATTAACCTAATTAGTTGTGAGATGTTTTATTAGTCTTTTGTTGCCCCCGTCTCAACTTTTTTGTGACATGTTGCTGATGTCCAAATTTAAAATGGGCATATATTTAAAAAAAAAACAATACAATTTTTCAGTTTCAATATTTAATGTGTTGTCTTTGTACTACTTTTAATAAAATGTCAGGTTTAAATGATTTGCACATTACTGCATTTTGTTTTTATTTACATTTTGCACAGTGTCCCAACTTTTCTGGAAACGGGGATGTAGTTTTAAAATGTCTGGACAGCCAGTAGTTTAGTGCCATAGATTTCCTTCTCGCTTGTGTAGTGTTTCAAGTCCTCATCTTGTGGTAACAGATAAGGCATCAGCATTGACAGTTCCCTCAGAACATATCCAATATTTCTAGCCTGGGAGGATCACTGATTGATGACAATGTTGACAGTGCATTCCTGAAGTTAGGAGTTGGATGCTTATGCACTTAATATTAGAAAACAAAAAGTAAGACATTAATTGATTTTGGCAAGTCCCACCACTCTTAGTTGCTGTTGATGCATCTGTCAAACGTACAGCCCAGATCACTTGGTAGCATCCATAACACTGCTATCAGACTAAAAACCTCTGCAGCACAAAGGAAAATGTTCAACAGTACAGGAGTACATTATTCATTATTAAAACATGAACTGGCTTTACAACACACAGACATAAATATTTGAGAATTAACACTATAAATAATGGTTAATTTAATGCAAAAAACTCATCAGGCATTAAAGTGGTAGATTTTCTTGTCAAAATCTATCTCACTGATTAAAGCAGTGGAAGCTACCTCTTCAGATGAGCTAATGCTAAAACTGATGCTGGAGCTAACCAGCAGCGTTATATGCTGAGGACTGTTTTTTTGTACACAAGGTCTTTTAGCAAACTTCAGTGAAGTAATACAGATGATTACATACAAGTGCATTAATATTTATCCTTGTATAGAATGTAATCATAGATGATGTGAGCACTGTGCAATCTCATTTAATCTGACTAATTTATCAAACTAAATGTCGGCAGCTAAGTTATGAAACACTAGCTTGGCTAGCCGATCTCAACATTATTCTGTAAAATTATCATTAGAATCACATTAAAAAAAATTAAATACAGCAAACCAGATAATGTTTATCTTACCTGAGAGCCAGCATAAGTATGCGTGTTACTAGTTTTGCCACTGAGCTGTGGGTGTGGTGTTTCACATAGTTTAATCTTAAATTTTTCCAGCTTCAAGAGTAAAACAGAAACAGAGTGTCTCTGAATTACAAACTTCCCCACAACACTTTTACACCTCTAGTAGTCTAACAATTCTGACTAATTTATTGCCACTCCCATTCTCACTGAAGGTTTATTCTTAGTAGTTTTGACTGTAGAAATAGCACTTAGAGATGATTGTGATTGGCTGCGGGGGCATGTCAGTAGTTATTTTGCAAATGGTTAGTTGCACTTTTTAGTGTCCCTGTTTAAGCACTGGGACAAAAAATTGTTTCATCATGTTGCGGTCTAAAGATATTTTTGAAGAAAAAACATTAAATAACATATAATATCTGTGCACTTATAAAGTCATTGTACCATGGCTGTCTTTAGTCTCACCACCAAAAATGCTGAGTTGGCCGGTTTCCAAGACTGACCCCCTATACTGAAGCATGAGGTTGTTTTTCCTCTCTGTTTTTTGCCTTCCATTGATTGGTGGTTTTACTCAAGATGCTTGCATTTTTTACTTACATCTGTTTTTGTGCTCATTTATATATACTGACTCAAAAGAGTCAAGTGAGCCAAGTATGACTTTGTCATTCCCTAATGTAACTAATAAAATTGTAAAAGGCACCAAATGTTCACCAAAAGTGGGTCTGTAAGATTAAAAGTGTTATGTTGTTCCAAAATACAGATGTACCAAAAAGATTAAATGAATGGCATGATATTCACATCTAGTCACATCTTTTTTTGCATTACAAGTTTACAAATACTTTACAGAAAACAAAATACAATATTTTCTTCTAGGCATTGCTGCGGAATCAACACTATTTCCTTTCAGTCTCATTCCCTCTCCAGGCATGAAGTGTAATTGATGAAATGCATCTTCTCTGTGTTTGCTAGCATCATTCCCGTGCTGTGTGTCTCAGAGCTGAATAATAATGTCTTTCTGGCCTCTCTCTCGCTCAGGCTGGTGATGTACATTGAGAGAGACATCCGAAAGGCCACGCCAGGGAAGGAGCAACAAAGCGGCAATGAATACCTGTCAAAATGCCTGGCCCTATTCATCCGTCACACCGTGCGAGAGCTGCCAGCCATCCTGGGTAAATCAATCACATTACACCCAAAAAGAGAGAGAAAGACAGGAAGGTAGGGATATTGGTGGTGGTAGTGGGGGGTAAAAGCAGAGGAATGGAAGGGGAGCTAGAAGGGGTGAAAAAGAAGGAAGCAGGGGGAATGAAAATGAGATAATTGAGAGGAAAGGAGCGAAAGAATAGAAGTAAACGAGTCAAGGAGAATGGGACAGGAGTGATGAGAATGAGCGTCAATGGCTTTGGTGTCTAATTTGATCCTCCTCTCTTTTTAATTACCTTTCTGATTGAATTTGGGCACGGGAGGGGTCACATATCGACCTGTTCCTGAAGTTTCATTTGTAGATCAGCACTGCTATCCCTGGACGGGTTCATGTCCTTCCACAGAAAAGTTTAGTCCTGATGCAGTGGACATGGGCTACCTGTTCTACAAGTCTGTGAAACCTGCGCCAATTGGAAGGCATTTTGAGGAGCACATTACTTAGTTTTTAGGTTTTCTGTTAGTTTGTTATTAATCAGAATTGGTATTTTATAATCTCTCAATCTCTCTCTCTCTTACTTTCTCTCTCTGGGCTTTCTGTAGATGACATCCTGTCAGCATTAGGAAGCATTGTGGGAAGGAAGCACCCTTCAACAGCCCAGACTCGCCAGCTCAAGCAAAGTCTCCCCATGATGGCTGTGGTACTGCACTTACTTACCTCACAGGTGGGTGTTAGTGTTGGGTTCTAGCTGCGGGCACCTGTGTATAATTGCTGTCATAACAAAACCTCATATCTCTGAAATGGTAACTTTATAGGAGAAAGAAATAAAAACATTTGTAACTTTAATATTAAAAAAAATTAAGCAAAGGCTTAATATTTTACAAAAGTTCTGTTGCTCTCTCTCATATATTCATGTGCAAAATATATTCAGAATAAACTTCCAAGATATGTCATAACAATCTGGCTGAACATGATAACCTCCTTCATTCCCTGTTATTGTGACCAAAACAAACCAACTTTGTCTGCCTATAATCTTTTTCTGCTGAAAAAACCACATGATTCGCTAATAGTTTAGAAATCAGTGGCATGTTCCACTCTATGCTAGCATACTTTACTTGAGCTGGAATGTGCCTGTGACATCTACAGAATGCTTAGACCGCAACTCACTTTTTTTTTTTAATTAGCTTAGCTGGCTACGTATTTAGGAATATTGCCTAGATATTTACACTGCGAGACTGTAGTTATACATACTGCAAGCTAGTTAGCTGCTAAACAAAGTTGTTGGTGAATTAATTACATATAGCATACTTCATATTTCAGAAGTTGTATTCAAAACTTAAAGGGCCCATATTGTGGAAAATGGACTTCACTCCCTAGTCCATGCAGTCCTTATACATAAATTGAGCTGCAAAAGCATTTTGAATTGTTGTGATGTCACAAAAACCAATGCATTTAAAATCTATTTATCCATTCTATCCGTTCAGCCTGCAGCAGATTAGCCCCACCCATTCACATTGAAGGTATAAAGAGTTTTTCAGCTCTGACTGTTTTTTGAATGAGGCACAATATAGGACAGCTGAACAAACAGCTCATTTAAAAATATCAGCCTCTTTTCTTCATAAGGCATAAAGTAAGGTTGGAAAATGAGAACCATAAAATGAATTATGCATTTTTTATGTAAACTCACAAATATTATGTGTGGAAATATTATGTGTAGGGAAACCATAAAATGCTGTGGGTCCCAGATGTGCCACAGAGTCAACAGCATGTTAAATGTGTTAAATGTTTACATGCCTTGTTTTACATATGACTTAAAGAATAATGATTATGTTCATTATTTGTATTAGAAATGGGAACAATCAGCAACTTTCCACTCATGATTGGCATGTTCCCCTGGCATATGCCAGTGGTCATAAAAAGTCATTTTGTTAATATCAGTGGCATAAAAACATGACATACTGGCCAACAGAATGCTGTTATCCCCACCTCGGGAAAGGACCACAGCTTATGTTGTGGGCTATGTAGAGGTACTGTTTTTTATCCTAAGTAGGGTCATTTTAATAATCTTTTAGATCTGATTATGTTGTGTTGTGCAGCAAAATTTGGTCTCAGGTAAATATCTCAGTCACGTGACAAACATAAGGATATGGTTCTGCTCCTGCACAAAGGAGGGGTTTGTGAACAAATTTCACGTAAACTTTTGTCATATATACTGTGCTTTAAAAACACAAAACAACCTGACAGATGAACTTGGGTGAAAGAAGCAAAAAAGAAAACCTACACTTCAATTTCACATCTTCATCTGCAGAGGCAATAAAAGAGAGATCTTTAATATCCGGCTTCTTTTCATTGCCTGTAACCATGGAGTGCAGTGTCAAGGAGAGATGTGTGAGCATGTCAGAGTGAAATGATGCATTAAAGGTTGATCTTTTCTCAAATTGCTCTCTCCCTGCAGCCACACTTGTGTGCACACACGCACAGATTATTGTCAGTTACCCATTGGTGCGAAATTGGATTTACTGCTGACACACTCAATTGTGCTGAAATTAATAAGAAGGGATCTTTCTCTCACCCTGTGAGATGTTTGTCACTAAGCTGAGTCGATGAGACCTAGCTGCTGATTAAATACCCTTCTCCATTTGGTCCTGATTTGCCATGGAGACTCAACCTCCATCAGCAGTGGCAAATTGAGTGGTCTCATTTTGGGAGTAATAGCTTGTCGCTCTGATGGTTCCACTGCCATTAGCTCATTTGAGGAGGTTACATTAAGATGGCGAACATTACAGGAGAACTGCCATGGGTAATAATAGTTTGCTCTTTTAATGTGTTCTGTACATTTGCAACATGTGTACATGTATGTGTGCACAAGTGGCCTGTGCATTAGAGTGGAATGCATGTGTTGATTGACTGATATTAAAGAATTTGCTGGAGGGCATGGCCAGTAGTGCCAACAGGAGTTGGTGCTGCTCTCTATCTCGAAGGCTTTGTTGGCTTCATATGCCCTGAAGCTGAGCTCGTAATGCACACACAGAGTTCTGTGGCATCATATGCGGTTTAGAACAATGTGTGTGTGTGTGTGTGTGTGTGTGTGTGTGTGTGTGTGTGTGTGTGTGTGTGTGTGAGATGGATAGGGGGTGGGGGCGGTACATCATACTGGTAAATCAATATATCATGATTAGAGCTTAAATCGATAATAAAATATAATAGAAATGTATTCTCTTATAACATAAGCCTAATAACAGCAGTAGTTAATAGTATAGACTAAAATAGACGGTACTGTGCAAAAGTCAGAGAATACCCCTCATTTATTTAATTTCTAGCCAAATCATCCATTAAGTACAATGTATTCATTTTTAGGTTTAGGAAAAAGGCAGAAAACTTGTGTAACAGAAAATTGCACAGAAGCCTCATCAACTATATATATAAGATTTTTTCAGTATTTAGTATGTCCACTCCATTCTTTTTAGGAGACTTGCTTTCAGTTTTTCAAAGAAATCTGCAGGGATATTTTTCCACACTGTCAAAACTCAGTCTTAGAAGCTGATTAAATTAATTAAATAAATTAAGGGTGACCTCTGACATTTGCACAGTATTGTACAAAAATTATTCCTTCCTGCCACTATTGCCCTAAGTCTGCTCATTAGTGATTTAGACACAGATTTCTGTAAAGGTGCTTTGTATCAACATCTGTTATAAAAAGCAGTATAAATAGAAGTGAACTGAATTGAATTTGTCATGATAAGTGGATATTAAAATTGAATGAGCTGTTAGAAACCCCTACACATTAAAAATGCACATTAAAGCTTTTTTGCAGGTTATCATTTAAGGGAAATTCTACTGTTTTTTCTGTATAATTGAATCACTAAGATGGAAACAAAGTCATTCAGTGTGGCTTGTGTCTTTCTTCAAGGTGTCTTCCTTATTGGCTAAGCCTACCACAAATCATAATACTAGCATGCATGAACTAGGGTTGTGTTTAGCTAGACTAGAGGCTTGCAGATTCTAGTGTTTGTATGACTACTTCAGTCTGCTTTGATCTTCTTTAATTACTTCTTAAGTATTGTTTAATGTTGAGAGATGATAAGATCTTTTGTTTAAAAGGATAATCAACGCAGTAGATTCAGTGTCAGTAGACTGACATTAAGAATAGTATGTGTTTTATAAACCACTCTGTTTGTGAATGTGTGTGCGTGTGTGCATGTGCATGTATCCATACATACATTCATGTCAAGGGCCCTCAGTCCGGTCTCATCTGTCTCCCATCATCTCTGTGGCCTGTTGCAGTGTTGACAGCACACACTCAGAACATTCATCAGTCACTCAGGTCATACTGCAGGTCAGCTGCACTGTGACTCACACAGCACAAAGCTTCAATCTCTTACTGACGAGCTTGACCTCTCACTCCCCTCAGTGGCCATGACCGCTCCCGCTCTATCATGGTCACGCTACTGAACGAACACGCCTGAGCTGCCTCAGCCCTACCTCTCACAGCAGACTTCCAGTTCTGATGCACTCCTCCCTCACCTGAGCTTTCTGCTGCACTCGAGCATCTGGAAGGTTGTGAAAAAAAGCATGCTGACTGTTAGCTGACAGCACCATGAGACTTTATTAACAGTGTTCTTGACTCCTTATGACTGTTAGACAAGTGTTCCACACAGAGACCGTAGAGATAAGCAGAATGGTCATTGCTGTGAAATCTACTAGCTCTATAAGTGACTTATATAACAGCTTGAGCCTAGATTCTCTGTTTGGGAACAATAAGTAAATAAATTCTAAAAATAATTTGGCCGTCTTACCATATTAAGACCTCTAAGCAGATTTGCTGCGAATCAATAGAGTTTTTGAAAATTGCTGCAGTCGTGGCTGGTGGTAAACAAAAATGTTCTAAACCCTGTACGTTTTGTCCGTTGTGCCCCCCAAACTTTTTCACTGGATCCTTGAATTATTAGGTCGTTAAGCAGTCAAAATACAAATAAAGCTACACATACTACAGACAAGCTAACACTCTTGCAAACTGAAATGATGTTGGCTGAAAGTAAGTTGACTATTAAGCTTTAGAGTAATAGTGGTAATGATGGTTAATAGTAATAGTCTGCTATGAGCACCATTACAAACATCAGCTACTAAAACTGTAGGCTAATACTGCCAGAGCAACTTGACTAGCTTAATTGATGCAGCTTTCTGGTTCGCACATGGTATTTTGGTGAGGTTGCTAGTCTTATAATGTCAATTCAGTGTGCAGCATTGTTAGCATACATGTAGTAATATACATATTTTAGCTCTTTAATAACCTTAACGTAATATATATGGAGGAACAGTGTCTGGATTGGAAAAGATGTCCGATTTGGAACCTTTGTTCACCACATGGCATGATAGCATGATTCTATTTCTCATAGAAAAACGACTTAGACCTGGAGTTTCTAATACGGGCATGACTCCGACTACAGAATGACGACACAACTTCAGAGGTTTATACTAATAGTTTAATGTGCTGTATCAACTATCTTTAATGAAACAGTACAAATTGCTATGGTACAGTGGGCTGTGTCTGGATAAAGTTGAATGAAAATCAACACTAGGCAACACTAGATTAGTTAGTTGGCTAGAACTGCTTATGCTGTCTGAGGAACCCAGGCTTTACTCACAGTGAGAACACTCTAAGTGTTGGGAAATAATAAGGAGTCATTTAAAGTGGGCCGCTGTCTAATCTCATTCGATTGGTTTGGCAGGTTTTCAGGCCTCAGGTGGTGAATGAGGAGTTTCTCATTAAATTCGGAGCACTGCTGGTGAGTGGCTATATCACTTCAGTTCAAATAATCTTGTTGAAACAGATGCATTAAAGAGATGTCATCTTCTAAATGTTCTCTCTTGTTCTCATGTAGCTCAGTGTTAGAGAGTGAGTTGATTGTCATGCTTGATTGTTATAACATCACTGTCTCTTTTACTTTTGGGAAGAATCACATTACATCTATTGACTCCAATGAGACCAGCTTGGGAAGTGCTGTAGGTACGTTTTTCCTCTGAAATATAATAGTAATAGTATAATTTGACCATTCATTTTATACATTTGTCACTTTCTTCATAAAAGATGTCAAATTTGTATCTCCAACATAGTATATCTTTCGGTATGTGGAATTGAATAATAAGTAGAATAAAAAACATCATAAAAATCTGTCAGTTGCTTCAAAGAAATCTATCCGAGAGTGTTGTCCAGTACTTGACCCACCCAAAGCTTGTCTCTTCTCATGAACAGGGCAAGCAGCATCTGAGGAATTGATCAGGAACACACTATCTGCAGTAGAGGCTGTTTCCCAGCATCCAGCTCTTCTGAGCACACACCACTGCACAGTGAGTACTCAGCCTGACGCACAGCAATTGCAGCAGACAAACCAGTAACTGCGAGCTAGATGGCCATGTACGGCACACCTTGTTAATATGCTGATTTTCACAAGTAACACACACAAACATGCTAATAGTCTTTATAAATCTAGCCCTAAGCAAAAAAAAAGTATTACTAAATAGAAATATTATTAATAGGAAACAAATTCAGTATCAAGATGTCAGTGCATCACTATACTTACTTGATTCTTTGTTTTAAATAAGAAAAATGGTTCTAACCTAGGGATCGTGAGATTGGCCGGAAGCTGGGACAGGTGGCAGCACTAATGCGGTCACTGTACCGGACTGTAGTGGTGAAGAGGGAGCTGAGGCATAAGGCAAAGCTCTCTGTTTACCAGTTAGTCTACATCCCGACCCTCACCTATGGTCATGAGCTGTTGGAAATGACCTAAAGAATGAGATCGCAAATACAATTGGCAGAAATAAGCTTTCTTTGCAGAGTGGTGGGCTACACACTTGATAGGGTGAGGAGCTCAGTCATCTGGGAGGAGCTCAATGTAGAGCCGCTGCTCCTCCGCTTTGAGAGGAGCCAGTTGAGGTGGTTCAGGCATCTGATCAGGATGCCCCCTGGATGCTTCCTGGTGGGGTTTACCAGGAATGGCCTACTGGTACGAGACCTTGGGGTCCTCCTAGGACCCGCTGGAGGGATTACATCTCCAAGTTGGCCTGGGAGCAGCTCAGGGTCCCTCAGAATGAGCTGGAGGAAGTTGTAGGGGACAGGGTCGTTTGGGATTCTCTGCTCTCCCAACTGCTTCCGCGACCCTGTCTGGACTAAGCAGTTAAAGATGATGATGGTTTTAACCTATGTCCATACTATGAAGAACCACAATGTTTATGTTCTCTGTCAGAACTCTAATCCAGTCTGTCCAGATGGAACTCTCACAGTAATTCTCTAATTAGAATAGTGCTTTATCAGCCCAAAGCTGCATTAGAATATGACAAAGGCACAAATTCACTTCTTTGCTGTCATGTCGTGATTCTATTAAAATGCTATTTTTGCTGTTTGTGCTATCTTATATTGTCTCTCCTCCTTTTCCATGTCCTTATCCTTCCTGTCCTGTTTTCTCCCACACTGTCTCCCCTGTGGTTGTTTTCTTGGCCTTTTTGCAAAGGAAACACAGCGTTGTGCTGTTTAGCAATGACTGTATAGGAAATCATAAGCCAGTTTTCTTCAGTACTGTGACTTAATGTGAAATCAGGAATGGTCTCTGAGCAAGCCAAACATTTTCAAAAGGACTTGGTGGAAACATGATATTATAGGTTAATATTATTTTTTTTTCCACCTGCTGAAGCACAGCAACGTAGCCAGAACTCAAAATGACATTTTAGAGGCAGGCAAAAGACATTACATTTCCATGGAAGGCTACAGGAAAACAAGAATGTAGTCTTTCGAATGATATATGATGAATTGTGCTTAATATGACCAGGCACATAAACAAACAACAAGCTTCTAGGTAATTTAATTCCTGTCTGTTGCATTTACAAGTAATTGCTGGTGTGCCTACTTGTTTAGACTTACTATGCTGTCCTCTTCTCTGAGCACTGTGAGGAAGGTATTTATTTACTCTCCTGTTCAGAATATCTCATCTGTACGGTACATACCAGCACAACTGGGATGCAATCATCGTAGACTTTTCCTATAATAGTACTGGTAAGGTATACACCACAACCAGACCCCCTCATTTTAGGAAAGAGGTAGTATACAACTCATTTTCTTTCATTATCACACAGTAAGACAGGATTTACTGCTTTGCACATAAATAATGAGTAAAATAGTACTGTAGGAGTCAGACTGCATACTTTGCTGTCATCTATATGTTCCTTATAGGGAGTAGTTCTGAATTAGTACCAGGACAAAGCAGCAAATTGAATCATTTTGAGCTCCACATGAGTGCAGTCAGGGCACCGTCCATGTCCAGACAGCACATCTTCATGGCTGAGAGAGCTCAAACTGAGGCCAAGCTTTCACACTGCCCACTACTATTGTTCTCACTAACTCTCAGCAACAGGAAATCACTCGCCACACTGCAAGGCCAGCAGTGTGTGTGCGCGCATGTGAGTGTATGTATGTTTGTGTGCCTGTCTGGGGCTTTTTTAATGAGTATTGACGTGCTTTGGGTAGAAGCAATGCATCAGGAAGCTTTGAGAGGAGGCAGCCCTCTGATACTCTGTAATAGGAGAAGGCACCTTAATTACAGTTCGCCAGAAGTCATTAGATCCTATTCCCTATTGTCAAGGCTGGCTCTCCGTGAATGCACTCACGCACGCCTGCACAAAGAAGTGTGTGTGATTTGGGACACGGCAAAGACACTGATGAGTATGAAGGTTATAGACAAAAGTTTGCCATATGCCTCAAAATACTTTACTGTACATCCGTGAGAAGTTACTGAGATTTTGCATGTTTTAAATACATGGCACACATCATATTACATTTTCCCTACGGAATAAGAGATTCAAAATCTTTACTACTGACGAAAGTTATAGCTGAACCCACATTCTTTACACATCATGCACTTTTGCATACACAGAGACATGAAAGACATACTTCAGATCTAGTGTATGTACTCTACATTTGAATAACATAATATAAATGGCAGACAATAGGCATGTAAAAGCATAAAAAGATAACCTTTGTGTAATGTATTTTCTCAGGATTCGTCTCACTTTGAGTGTCAGAATGAAATCCTTTGTTGGAAAGATGCCCATAGCTATCCACATTAAGCCACCTGTATGCAGCATTTGTTTCTATGGAGATGATTCTACTTGGTAATAATCATAAAACACAATTGTAATTTTCAAAAGAGCTGGCGTAAGGCCTTTTGTTGTAATGGACTCTCCATGATCAAAGTGGCAGAGCTGACATCACATTTCCATGCAAATTGGAGCTCTCCTGAGTTCTCTCACTTTTGTCAGTGTGTGTGTGTGTAGTGTAGATGACTGCGAATATGAATTATGTTAGCCTATACAGATGAGGGTTTCTTGGTTTGTGAATAATGTACTGCTTTTTCACTCTCCAAGGTTGTGGATACGATCCTGCCGCCGTTGGCATCTTTGGCATTCAGTAAGAATGGTGAGTTGCATTGCTGCTAGTTCAATAGACAGGCAGAAGAGTAACTCATTACATGTACAGGCCTGATTCTGCAGTGCTCTATTCATTTTTAGCCAAAGAATAACTGTGATGGTTTGTTTCAAATGGGTTTAGATTAGTGCACATCTTTGTGTCTTATTTTCTGGATGCTGTAAATGCATTACCTAAGTCTTAAAGGCACCGGGCTTTTCTTCTGCTGATGTTCCAGTTTATAAATACATGTATGTTGTGTTTGTTACTGGCAAAATGTGCACTTTTGGATGCTGAATGTTTATGTTTACAAGTCTGTAACATCTGCTTGCAAAAATTAACCTCATCTCTGTTTTTGTTTGTTGTTTATGTTTGTGTATGTGTGTGTGTGTGTGTGTGTGTGTGTGTGTACCAGTGGAATGGCGTATCGTGAGTTTGCGGGTGCTGTCAGAGATAACCCTGCTGTTGCTGAGCCAGGAGGCGGTGGAAGAAGGAGAGAGAGAGAAACGAGGAGCGTGGGATAGAGAGGGCAGCTCCTCAAACACACGCCTGCAGACTCTCATTACAGAGGACCTCCTGCCTCAGTGAGACACATCTCTGCCATCTATTTCTTTAAAAACAACAACAATAATAGTAATAGGCATAATCATCATTATCATATTTCTAACGAGTGGCTTTGTTACTGTTAGCATCATTAAGGCTAGTGGCTGCTCTGATCTTCAGGTACGAGTCTCTACTTCTGGAACCTGACCCAGTACCTGTCTATGCTCTCAAACTCCTGGGGTCTCTAACTGAACACAGCACGCCTGTCAACAGGTAAATCCCCAGTAATAATACTACTAATAATAATGATAATATAATGAATGCACCAATGTGGGAATTGTGATGTCAGCATCCAATATTTTTCATGTACATATCATATACAAATGCAGTAAAATGAATGAAATGCAGACATGTTAGCACAATAGCCCAGCTCTGCTGATACCGATACGATTCCGCTATCATTGTGCATCCCTATACCCTTAAAAAGTGATCCATCAGTTCCTCAGTAAATGGTTATATAACAATCACAACTTAGAGCCATTTGAATGCACATATAGTTCTTTACATAGTAAAATGTTTTTTCTCTGTGATTGAAAACCTGTTGTATATGGCTGTTTAAAGAACGTTTTAAAAATGGTTCTATATAGCACCAAAAAGGGTTCCACTATTTTTAAGTCATAGAACCTTTTTGGCACAATTTAAAACCTTTTTACTGAGAGTGTACATAATAATGATGATGATGATGATGATGATGATAAGAATAATAATAATAATAATAATAATAATAATAATATAATTCTTATAACAGCACATTCATTAAACCGGCCATATGTTTGCTCTTTATCGTTGGTAACAATTGATTTTATGGCTAGCCATGAGTTTTTGATCTAGGAAGAAAGGATAGTTTCCCATCAAGAGAATTTTCCTGTTTTAGGCCAGGAGGCCTGTAGCACAGTTGATTCAGCTAGTAAAGTGCTTGATAATTAGCTGATGAGCTGAATCAGGTGTGTTAGAGCAGGAAAAGTGCTGGGCTGTGTTATGCTTTGGGCCTTCAGGGCTGACACTGAAGACCCGTGGTTTAATTATTAGGCATAGTGGAGTGTTTTTCGCAGTTACAAAAAAGTTGTTAAAACCCTGTTACATCTATCTGCTGATACTGTGTTTGCAGAAAACATTAAATATTGAATATTTACTGAAAATGTTTCAGGGGAAGTTGTTTCACATTATCATATATTAGAAACAATGAGTGTGCTTCGGACTGGGGCATTTTTCATGTAGCCAAGCCTCCCTTGTGTGTGTGGATGTGGTTTTATTAGATTATTGATCCAGTAGTTTGGGAAGTAGGTCAGGCAAGAAGTGCACTAATATTGTGGCTTTAGTACTGCTACACAAGACCGCAGCTAAAGCACATCTCTGTGTTGTTGCTTTGACAACAAATATGAAATAAAAATAGAAAAGACATTAAATTATGACAAGCTACATCACTGTTGAGAGAAAAAAATGTGGTATTACACATGTAGGTGACATCATTGTTTAATCTGTCAGTGTTGGATTGTTTACGGATGTTAACAGGTCTTAACTCTGTACTGTGTAGTATTGTGTCTTTCATAGTCTGTCTTATATAGTCTTCATGCTTATTATTTCCCTTGACCCCCCCCCTTTCCTTTTTCCCACCTCCCTCTTTGTGAACTAAAGCAGTGATGGGCAGTCACTGTGTGAACATGGGCATGAGGCGTGTGTATGTGTGTTTTTCCCTTATCTCCTCCTTATCCCCCTGCTGTTTCACTAATGGCTCCTCCCGGCCTCTCTACACATTGTCTTTCTTGGTGCTGATAGAGCACGCCGCGCAGCTGAACTATTCAAATTGATGTCAGCAATCGGGGAACATTCGTCTGTTGCCACCATCTACACCCCCATCCCCCAACCCCAGCGTCTGTGAGGAGCTATTACGCTCACAATAGTGAAATTAAATTGGGTTTGCCACCGCTTGATAAAGTCCTAAAAAAGCGCAGACCTTCGCTTGATGGGTTCCGGGCAAAATGAGATTGCAAATTGGGGACATTAGCAGGTTCAGCACACAAGCATCGTCTTTCCTTCATTATCGGTTCTGTTAGCAGTTCAAACTTTCCAATTATCAAGAACCTTTGGCCACTTTTGCCTTTATGCAAGCTGTGGTGAATATGTTTCCTCTTAAGTAAGTGAAGCTGAACCACTGCTGAGTGTTAATGGCTTTATGTTAACACTATGTGTGCTATACCCTTAATCTACCTTTACCTAGGTGGGGAGGAAAGTTTGCTAGTGAAATATTTATAGATGGAGTCTTGATGGTGCACTCTGATGGACATATAAGCAAGCTTGCTGAGCTGTGTGTTCACTGACCAATGTTTACAACTTTGTTGTACAACTTATTTTTTTAAAGTGCTGATTTCTTTGTGCATTTTAATCACTGCTGTAACTGTTTCTCTGAATCATTAAGTACATAACCTGTTAAACTGCATACTTAGAATGTGCTATGTCCCAGTGCCTTCTGAGACAATGTCCTGGGCACAGTTCCCTGCAGTTTTGTTGAAGCCTCCTACTGGAGTCTTATTGGACTGGACAAGGTGTGTGTGGGAGCAGACCATGTCCACACTGAGCAAGCTGAGGTGTCACAAGGTGTGTGTGTGTGTGTGTGTGTGTGTGTGTGTGTGTGTGTGTGTGTGTGACAGAGAAAATGAGAGTCTGTGGGATGATTGGGACTGAGAACTTTTAGTGTGTGGGTTTGGTATGGCAGCTCCACCTGCCAACCACTGACAGCACCACACAGGCACTCAGCTCCTGGGTGAGTAGAAATGGACAATGGAAAAGTTAGTGGGTAGAAACAGACAGATAACCATGGACACAGGGTGGGTTAGTTGGTTGGTAGATTGATCAAGTCCTAAAAGAGCACAGACCTTAGCTTGATTGGTTTGAGGCAAAATGAGATTGCAAACTGGGGACGTTAGCAGGTTCGACGCACAAGCATAGTCTTTCAGTGCATCACAAAGCTGCATACATTTTGTAATATTATTATAATAAATTTTCAGTTTATAATTTGGCTTGTAATAAAACCAGATCAAATGCTATTAAAACAATATTCTGTTCTATAAAGTCTCTCAAACGTTTTCAGATTTTGCCCTTGCGCCTGGAGATCGCTAGCTTAAATCCCGCACCTGGGAGTCTAATAAAGCATAATTGAGTGGGAAGGATGGCCTTGTATTCCCATCCCATCATTCAGCACAGTGCTGCTATATTATATATATGCTATATAGTAGCGATTCAAAATTGGATGGACATTAGCTCTTGTCTTCCTGGGTTGGCAGTTATTTGATGGGGTAGAGCTAGTTAGCAGGTTGGAATTGACAAAATTGACAGAAACTTGGGCAAGAAATCCCCTACACTACATACTTTTACATATTTAGTGTAATTTTAAAACAGTTCTGAATCATGCCAGAATATCCAGGCGAATGGAATTGTGATGAAATTTGAGCTTTCATGGTGCATTAAATAATTTCATTTAAAAAAGTAATGGAATTGAATCATTGTGATTCAGAGATTTATATCCCTAATGGATGAATCATATCTTACACGAAGTGAAGAAGGATAAACATTCATTTAGTGTCTCAGCGGAGCAAGTTTCTGTAGAGGTCTCTTCTCTGTTTGAAGCATCTTGTTAATTTCTCATTAGAGTCGACCGTTATGGGATTTCATTTAATTCAGATATTTGCTGCTTATGGTGTAAGACACTTTTGGATGTGTGGTGAAGTAATGTTGGTTCTGACCGTACCTTTGTAGTTAAACTGGGCTGCTTCTTTTTGCTGTGTGTGCCAACAGCATGTGGGCTGTACGTACACTAGGACTAATTTGATAGTCGAATAATCTATCGATTACTGAAACGAATAATCGATTATTCAGATTATGAATCACTACATTACCAAATAACTTTTATGTAGCTATTAGCTTTTAAATTTAGCTTGAGGTTGTTTTATGCATTTGCTAACTAACAATGAAGACAATATGAATACCATTCAAGAATAGCTTTAATGAACTTTCCTGCTAATACAAAAGATAAAACAATAAAACTCTAATATATTTTATATTAATATTTATATTTTAAGTTTATAACCAAGGATGTGCAAAGTAACAGCAATAAAATATAACAAAACTAAATCGTTTCCCTTTGATAAAGTAAATAATCAATTTAAATTTAAACAGTGCACTCTGTGATCTGTGCATTCTGCTGTCTGTCACTTTGCCGCAACTAAATTTTATAATCAAAGGTGTTTATTGAAACGGAGGAAAGTCAGTATCTCTCTGTGCTTTTGTGAGAGCCTCGCTCTCCTCTGAGAGCAGATACTCCCCGCTGTAGAGCAGACGCCCTCTGATGGTGCGGATGGGAAAGTGGCGAATGTTTGTGGCAAACTTCTCTATAAACAGTTAAATGAACGATTTTGTGTAAACGCTTAATTTCAACGGTAACCGTAATCCAGCTGCCCCGTGTGTTCACGGAGAACTACTTCCTTAAACTGTTCGCAAGTCGAGCCAAACGTTCGCGGAGAACAGAAACCTGTTTGTAAACGCTCTCCTGTGTTCGCCGAAACTGAACGCACCGGTGGCCTCGGCGTTAAGACGACAATGCAGTTTTTAAAATTGTAAACGTTATCTGGAAAGTGAACAGGGTCGCTGTGAATAATAGTTACATGCTTCACTGTTCCAACTCCATTAACGATTCAAGAGAACATGCGCTTTAAAATACAAACGTTACAGCTCACAGCATGAAGTAGGACGGAATTTAACACTAACATTAGCTAACTAGCTCGCTAGCACAACTGTCGCCGCGTCCCAAACCCCACACTTCTGTACTTCACACACTACACTAATGAGTGCACTTCTTATGGTATATGCGCTATTTTTACAAACTATTTAACCTAGTGTGCTAGTATGCGGTTTGGGACGTGGCGCATTCTTATCGAGATGAATCTTTTTCATTCAGTGAGCGATGAGTTTCCTCTTCAGATGCTCCATCATGGAGGATAAGCTCCCGTGCCAGCTAAGGTCGGCTTACAAATGACACAACTGACATCCTTTTTTTCTGAGTTTAGAATTTTGTTCTTGAGGCAGCCATCGCGCTGTTGTTAACTCTCCAGTGAGCGGTAATGTCAAAACGTTCCTAGTGAGCGCGAGAAAGACGCGTAATGACGTCACCAACTAATCGACTACTAAATTAGTTGCCAACTAATTTGGTCGTCGATTTTAGTCGACTAAGTCGAATAAACGTTGCACCCCCAACGTACACACGATTGCAAGTTACAAAACACAAGGCTTTTTCATACATAGGAATTCCAGTAAAAGTAGGAAATAAAACTTTCCTGTGCTCATTTATTTTTTCACAAGTAATGGATGGATGATGAATGAATTATGCAATTGAAACAGACAGAATGTATTTAGTATTGGCTTACTGGTTGAGACATCCTACATTCCACACATGCAGCCTTTTCTGATAGTGTGTTAGACCGATAAAACGTGACTGCCGCTAAATGCCGTAGTTGTTGTGTGCCGTAACAAGAGTTAAAGGGAGCAATGAGAGCCATATGCCATCGGCTTCCCTCCTCATCTGATTACAGATCCCATCAAAAGGTTCTCTGGAGCCATGGAGATTGTGTGCATTCTCTCTCTTATTAACCGCTTCAGAGTCTTTGGGCTGACATTTACCTGTGTAAATGCCAATCTTTGCACTCCGCATTTCCATGAAAATGCTGCTTTGGACTTGGCACGGTGGAAGCCCAGACTGCTGTAAGGTGGGATTTTAAAACAGAGGACAATAGAAATGTGATGTGCTCAGAGCAGAGCAGGAAAAATTATTACAGGATAGTGTTGTGATATTTTGGCTGGAAAAAATAGTATAAATATTCCCAAGTTCCATGTATCAATGTTTTATCATTCTTTATAGTTTTTATGTGTATTATGGTAGTTATGTGCGTTGGTAGAATAGTATACCAGAGTCTGTGTTTTTCTTAGTTTGTCAAATTGGAAGCAGCATTAGGATTGTGTAGTGGATAACACCAGTGCCCACATGTAGAAATTTGATAATTGTGGTCATCCAGGCAAGAACACTCTTATAGCAATGAGAGTCCTAAGTCATTAAGTCTTTATTGCTATAGTTGCTGCTATATAGTTATTGCTATACAACTATTGCTATAGTTGTTCTCTGTGAGGACATCTACTAAATTTGCCCTCAATATACTGGTATCAAGTATCGGCCTGATACTGTGCTAATTTATTCGTACTTGACCTTATAAAAAGGTACCAATACCAACATCTGATACCAGCTGATACCGTGGCGTAAGCTTAGTGTACACTGCCATGCTAACGAGCAAACAACTGAGGCTGGCAGTGAACGAGAGTCTGCTCCCGCAGAGGTTTGATTCTGATGCCGTGGCAGTCGGACACAAAGCCTTCAGTCATTTGAAACATTCCAACCAGGAATACACTGTATGATTTTAGCCTGTTTTTAAACACACCCAACCATCCATCCATCCATCCATCATCTAAACCGCTTATCCTTCTGGGTCGCGGTGGGGTGCTGGAGCCTATCCCAGCTGTCATTGGGCGGAAGGCAGGATACACCCTGGACAGGTCGCCAGTCCATCGCAGGGCAGACAGACAGACATACACATTCACAAACACACTCACACCTAGGGGCAATTTAGCACACACCCAACCAAAATAACAAAACTTTCTTTGAATAGAATAGTGAGGTATAAACTTTAATATGTTGATTTTTTAAATTGTCTTCATGAAATTACCTGTAGAGAGAACATGATGTCTGTGTAAAACGTTTGGTTTTAGTAGTTCTCACCGTTTTTACTTTACCATTCAGTACTAGGACGCACAACATCAGTGCTGAATGAAACAGTTTTGTCTGAAATTGTTCCTAGACAGAGCTGTCTGCAGGGGCTGCATTTCGCGTAGCGGAGTGATTTGGTACAGAGTTAGTATATAAATTGCAGGCTTTGTCTGTACACAATGGTCTATTCAAACGTACAGTGTGAGTCACCAGAGAACAGAGAAGATTTCAAAAATCACAGAGTGTAAGTTTAGCTTTTTGAGGAAATTTGACTATTCGCTCAACCAGCCGAAAATAATTTAGCCACACAAAACATGAGCTCCTCAGATGCATTAGCCTTGGAGGTAAATCCTGCTGTCAGAGACTGTTGTTGGAAGAGACTGATGAGGATCACAACAATGAAACATACTTTACTTTCAGCTATACAGAAGTGCTATTCTGATGTGGCACCTAAACCACTCTTCCACTGCAGCACTAGTCGATTCAAGGTAACTAATGTAACACAGCTAGCTAATGCACGTCATTTAAAATCAGCTAGATTTTAATTATTTAACTGTTAAGGTACGTTGCATTCCTTTATCCGAGCAGCTACTTAATTCTAATTAGGTTTCAGAGTATGGTTTCAGACTCAGTATTGACAAGTACTAAAAAAAAAAAAAACATGCCTGTACTCAGTCTGAAACGGTGGTACTGATGCATCCCTAATTGTTTGTTGATTTGTTGGTTTCTCAACTCTGTTTTAATTAAAAATACTGAAGTTAGATGAACAAAATGTAAAATTTATTAGATGAAACAGAGCAAGTTTTTTTACGGTATGTGAAATACAAATAAAAACAGAAAGCAGTGATTTGTGAATCTACTTTGTCCTGTATTTAAATGAAAACAGCACAAAGACAGAATATTGTTATTTTATTATTTTACCTTATCAACTTCTTTGTTTTTTGTAAATATTTGCTCACTGGGTTCCCCTGTTGAAGTCTCACACCCTCTCATATCTAAAGACAATGTCACAGAGTTTTTAGTCACAGACTATGATTTTGCAAAGGGATCTTGCAGGGTCTCTGTTTGCAAGACTATAACTAGATTTTTTAGATTATTTCCCATCATGCACCTGGTGGAAATTTACAAGAAGAGAAACCCTTGTCCTTCTCCGCTCTATAGTGGTACAAATGGAAACACATGCTGGCTGGGAATGCTCAGCCCAGTTCCCTGTAGAATTGTATATTCTGGCAGATCATCACCCAATATTTTTTTAATTAATCTGTAAAACGTGTTACTTTTTATATAAAGATTTTCACATCAGCACAACATGCAGCGATTCAGCATTGTTGATTGGTGTTACGAACTAAACCATAAAAATCAAAGAAACAAAATAAGAAATCACTCGAACAGAAAGCAAAACTGGAAAAAAAAAACATTGATGCTTCTTCAATAACGAAAGTCCTCTTCATAAAGTTTTCTGCACATGTCCTTACATTGCTGCATGAGATAAGACTTAAACTTACAATAATATTAAAAATGGTTGATTTTGTCGTAGTGTCAAGACGGGGAAATAGACTGACTTAAGACAGCCATCCTGACCACCTCACACTAAATGCAACGCAACTCTAGCAAGACTCTCATGCTTTTATTCCAACATTGGAAATTTGTCTGTGACAGTGAAATTACTTAAAGTCATTTGGTGTAAATTCTTAATTGAATTTTGAATTGAAAATTCTGAAATTAATCTTGCAGCACGTTTAAAAAAAATGGGGACCATTTAAGGCTAGGAACATTGTGAAATGTTAACAAAAATTGTGACATTATCATAATTTTGTATAAAAGGTGAATGTAGGAAAGGCAAAGTTCTTTATAAGCAAGGATGGGTCAAGGCTCTTTCACTTTCTACAGTGCATAATATTATCAGAGGACTTGTGGAATCTGAAGAAATCTCTGTATGTAAAGGTCAAGACCAAAAACCGCAATTAAATGCCTGTGAATTTCGCCCCCTCAGATGGCACTGCGTTAAAGACCACCATGCTTCTGTGAGAGATTTTACCACATAGGCTCGGGAATACTAGAACAAACCACTGTTAGTAAACACTGTTCATTGCTGCATCCATAAATGCAAAGTAAAACTGTACTCTGCACAGTTGCTGAAAGTTATATAGATATTTTCGAGCAACGTATGTTGCCTTCTAGACAACATCTTTTTCAGGGACATCCATGCTTATTTTAACATGACAACACCAAGCCACATTCTGCACTTTACAACATCATGCATACTTCTGCGGGTGCTAGACTGGTCTGTCTGCACTCCAGATCTGTCTCCCATTGAGGATGTGTAGTGTATTATGAAATGAAACAGTATGACAAAGGCCTTGGACAGTTGTGCAGCTGAAGACTTGCATAATGGAAGAATGGCAAAGAAAACAGGATCAATTGCCAAATCATTATGTTGTCAAATGCTCCTGTCCTATTTTCTTTTTTTTCTATAGGTCAGACAGATGTTACTATTTATTTATTTGTTTGTTTGTTTGTTTATTTATTTCATTTTCTTTAATTAGCAGTAGCATTTAATTTACTGTCCCATCATTTTTGGAATTGACTTTTCTATCATTTGGAGTCAAAAGTAAAAAGTGAGAAGTAATTCAAAAATTCAAAAATATTGAAATAATTAGTGTATCACAAATCTTTAGAAATCACCATAGAATGACATTATGACTCGAGTATGGTGAAAATGTTATGTTATGGGGCCTAGTGATTCCCACTCCTAGTTGCCAGTTGCCCACAGTTAAGCATGTTTTAATCTCCAGTGATAGTTTAGCTCTCAATAATAGATTTAGGTTCAGTGTTTTGCTGAGCATGCCTTAACTGGGTCCATTTTTATACAGTAGTCTGGCAGTGTGTGTGGAGTACAGGTGTCATGTGTTTGTGCTCACAGACAGAGAAGTAAATGTAATAGGAAGATCAGTAAGCAATGTGGGCTGATGGCTGTACACACAGACGACCCTGTGCTGTCTCTCTTCCACTTGACCCCATTTGCAGTTGTTGAGAGAGACAGATGGACGACCTGACCACAAGGCTGCTCACCTCTTAAAGAGCTAATGGAGCACAATCACACCACAGACAGGCTTACGGTTGGATGTGCAGAGCAGAGGCTCCCATCAACCCTCCCCTCCCCTCTCTGACAGGAAGATGCAGTAGCCCCATTCATCAGGTCTGCTTACTCTGCTGTCTCCTCTGTGTGTGTGCAGGCGTGAGTGATTGTGATTGTGGCCCTCGGTGTAAGTCAGCATTGGTAAATGATGGTGCAGGGCATGTTATGGGAAGGATGACAGATAGATGAGTTCTTTCGTTGAACAAGAAAGGAGAAAGGGCAGTGAGGTGCTCCCTAATAGGAATCAGTGCAGTGATTTTACTAGGGTTACAACGATACCACATCGGCTACACCGCAACAATACGTGTCAGATCGATATTGACATTATATTGAAACACAGTATCGATATTGGTGATCAGGGGGCACCAGTGCTTACACCACAAAGCAAAATGCTGAGTGATGCATTGATGCACACCAGTAGATGAAACTTAAAAACATGACGGTGTAGTGGGTTGACAAGCAACAGTGAACATGGCAAAATCTGTAATGCCAGTATTTCGTAGGAAGTCAGTTGTAGTGGGTGATTTACTAGTTGAAATTCTTCCTTAGGTGGCAGTTTCACCAGTATGCCACAAAAAAATTAAACAGGGAGGGAGCGAACATTAGAGAAACCTGTGGAAGGAACCATCAGTCTGTGGAGGTAACAATAGCATTTAGCCTTGTGTATAGTGTATCCACTCGCCCCACCTGTGGAGTTCCTTTGTCATTCAGCTGCATCACACAGCGGCTTCAACCAAACCATATCATCGCTGTCCAAAAAAACAAGTAACTCCATGTTTTAACATTATTATTCTACGTTATTTGAGCACAGCAGCTGCTTTTTAAATTGTGTGAATTTTTAATGATTAGGCAAATAGCAAGGCTCCAAAATTGCTTGTACTAAAATCTCTTTACATTGACCTGCACTAAAAGTAAAGAATGTTTTTGACTTACCAGAATACCAAAAACTTGTATTTCTTTGGACATACACGATATGGACAAAAGTACTGGGACACTTACACATTACACCCACAGGAGCTTTTTAATATATATATATATATATATATATATATATATATATATATATATATATATATATAGTACATAATTTGTGACACAGATTTTTTATATCACCAAAATAAATGAGAAATGTCAGGACTTAAAAGCTAGCTAGGTTAGATACAGTTAGTATGTACTAGTCTGTACACAGTATCGGACGCTAATTATGGATCAGGTTATGGTATCAGAGGGGAAGAAGTGCTATTGGTTCATCCCTTGATTTCATAACTAGTGAGTTATGGTACTAACCATTTAAGTGGTAGAACTTAACTGTTGGATGTCTGGTATCAAATTGATCATTTTAAGTCTGTGGTGGCATTTCACAGAAATCTAGCACGGCACAGTGATGTCACATGTGTAGCACATGAAAAGCAAAACGGTTTGGGAAAGGATGCTAGCTGTGGCTTTCTGTGTACTTGGATTTTAGCTTTTTTTATGATATGGCAATTCCCTTAATCTGTCATACATGCAAATGCACACTTGTCTGTTGAGAACACAAATTAGACTTTCTGTTTATTGGAGAACTTTTTTTAGTAAACCTAAAACAAAAACTATTGCGATAAAACTTAATGAAAAATGCCAACCAAAAACAATACTCGGCTTCATCAGTCTAAGTTAGTTTCTGCTCTCTTAAAGTCAAAGTTAGAGCTTTCAGGGTGTTTCAAGGGTTTTTCCTGAAGACCTGAAGAGCATTTAAACATCAGTTGCTTCATGTTAGCATTGTTCTTTATGATTTTATTATCAGTAAACACTGGGCTCAGAAATTGTGTTGCTGTCGTAGAACAGCTCTACTGAGCATCTCTCACTCATATGTCTCCAATTTGTCTCAATGCTATGATATGGCATTTGCCTTAATCTGTCATATGTGCATATGTGCACTTGTCTGTTGAGAACACGAATTAGACTTTCTGTTTATTGGAGAACTTTTTTCAGTAACTTTTTTCAGTGTTGTTTATGATTTTTTTTTTTGTCAGTAAACACTGGGCTCAGAAATATTTATGTTGTCGCTGACAACAGGATATGAGCAAGGACCTATAACATGTTAAATACCCAGTGGTATACATAACATCAAACTTTACAGATCCCTTCCTGTGGCTTTAAATTACAGAGCAGAGATGTAACAAATACAATGAAACATTTTTGTTTTCAAACTATCAAAATCTATGCATGCTACTGTGACTTCTATGTGACTTTCAAACACAAAAAGGAAAACCCTCTCCTTTACCTCAGCTTTTTTGCTCCTGCAGCAATTTAGAGAGAGATTTACTCCTGAAGCCGTCTGTACCAGCCTTATCTCAGGTGCTGAGCAGCATGCCCTCTCTTGTGTTGCACCTTAAACACAGCACAGAGGCATTAACAGCCTCCTCCACAGAGGACATGTCCTGGGGGGAATGGACAAATGCTTTCCAGCCATGCAATATATCATTGTTTAGTGCATTGCAAGCATCATAATTAATATTCAGAGTGTGACCCTTCAGCTAATTTCATTCAATCTAGCTCTCATTTTCTCCCAGCATGGTGACGTTCTCCTTTGAGCACCTTTGCATACATACGGTAATTGGTTGTGAATCAAAGGGCTTAATCAATAAAAGAGTGAGGCAAGTCATTTTCAATAAAGACTTGCATTACTCCTCAGTGCCAAGCCTGTTAGAATGTTTTCCTCTGCCTCTCCCTTTTCTTCCTCTGTCACATGCTCAGCCTCTTTGCCTCTTTATACTGCTCTCATTAACCTCGTCACTTTTTTTTTTTCGCTTTCTCCTATGTTTGTCTCTTTTTCATGTTCCTTTCCTCACCGTATTAGTCAAAGGTTATTTTCTCACATGACTGATCTTGGCATGGTGGAGCTTTCACACTTCAGGACACTACAGTACCAAAGCCCAAGTGCACGCAGGAGTGTCACCGTAATGAAGATGGAGTGTAGGCCTGGTGTAATATGGTGTATGTAAGGTTCACGCATTAACTCTATGTTTGTGTGTGTGTGTGTGTGTGTGTGTGTGCTTGTGTGTGCGTGTGTTTGTCTCTCCTGGCACAGGCTTGTCAAAGAGAGTCGTCTACTGCCTGTCATCTTTCAAGTCATAGCGGTAAGTGCGTGAGTGCTCTCAGGGCCTCTAGGCTGGATCTTCTCTCAGTCTGTTAGGGTGATTTATTTATTGCCTTGGGGTTCCCACACAGCTTTAATAAAGAATAAAGCATCCGGAAAATTGTAAACTTTATGGAAATCAGACCACACTACTCTAGAGAAATAGTTTAGCTTTTTATGTGGGGGGGTCTGAGGATATCAGTCTCTCAGTGTCATTCAAATTAAGTGGAGCCATACAGTGCTGAACTCCCATTGAAGGGCAAGGTCCTTGAAAAAGGAAATTTTGAATGGTTAAAACGCAGACTTGACAGTTTGTATTCATTCACAACACTTCACTGTTATTGTTCCTGCATGACACTATACCTTGGACAGTGTGTGTTTTTGTGCTCAAAGTGCAGTTACTGTTTGTTTACTAGTTAAGACATGCTATGATAAATTATCAGACATTCTTGTTTTGATGGAATACAGCAATGTCCAATGTCCAATATGTCCATTCAAAATAGATTCAAAATTGTGATGTCTATGAAGGATCACTTCATTATCGATATGGAAATTACCTCCTGAAAACTGTTCATCATCTGTGTATTTCTTTAAATGTTTGCATGTAAAATTCACATTTCATTAGGTCTGTTTGGAGTAACCTCACAAATTGTATTACAAACGTCTTTAGCCCTGCATCACACATGAGGAGTCCTTGAGCGGTGCATTATCTAGGCATAGCATTCATGTGTGTTTTCAGATCAGAGAGACATGCTTTTGTTTATTACAGTCAAATTTTGTCATTTCCAGTCAAAAGGGCCATTGTGTACAAGTTATTAATTTTTCAATGTCAGGGGAGGAAAAGCCAAAAACACAAAAAAACAGAAAAGCCTCAAACGCTAAGTATATCAAATATAACATCAATTTCTAAAACTGCTAGTTAGAAAACCTAGTAGACCACCAAAACCATCAGATAAGCAAATACCTAAAAGTTTCATCTTTGAGAGATAGGAGAAAATCAAGCTCCACTTGAAATTAATTCTACAGCAAGCACATTGCTGAGAAGATTAAGACATGCTTATCAAAGGCCATTTTCACACTTAAAACACAGGATATTGTGGGGTTACTTCTACTGATAATGTATGGTCTTTGTGTCAGTCACACATTCAGCTCTTAAACATTTTACAGGGATGCTTTTGTTTATACTTGCCATGAAATCCATTGCAAGCAGCCATAAAGAGCCAACAGGTGTTTAATTTTTTTTCTCAAAAATGGAAACTTAACTCTAAAAACAAACGTCACACAAACATTTTGCATTCCTCACCATGCTGCGTCACTTTTGTGCTGAAGTACCCATGCATACAGACAGGGAGATTTTTGCTGATGTTCTCAAGAATCAGGTACAAAATATACTCCTGTAGTGTTTTTACTTGCAAAACGACTCAGAAAAAGTTCTAAAACTGAACTTTGGAGAGGTGGAAAAATATCCCTGCAGATTTCTTTGCAAAACTAAAAGCAAGTCTCCCCAAAAGAATGGAAACTATAATAAAGGCAAAGTGTGGATACACTGAATAGTGAAATATTTGATATTATGTTTAGTTGTTGAGGCTGAATAGTTGAGTGTACGTTTTCTGCTTTTACTTAAGTTGTACGTAATGGCCGTTTTGACTGGAAATCAAATGAAAGGGTGGTCTCTGACTTTTGTACAGTACTGTATATATATATATATATATGTACACCTAAATTTGTGAACTCTTTCTAACAGATGTCCCTTGAGTCTGGATGTCCCTTACAGTGCCCACACTACTGTGTGAACAGCATGAGCTGTCTCCATTTTATAATCACTTTTGAAAATGAATTTACAACATATTACCTACATTCTACAAGGACATTGCGCACACCATGGTAAAATGACATGAAATAATATATTAGCCCTATTAAACCATAAGTGCACCACCCAGCCTTCTCCTGCGTAACTGGTTTCCCATCTTCCATTGAGTTATTATGTAAATGAGGCACTCAGGGTCTGACCTATCAGAGCGTAATGTGTAATTGGGTTGTGGAGTTAATGGAGTAGAGATATGAGGCCTCTTCTACAGCAGGTTCCATTCTCATTAGAGAGAAACTTGCATTGCCTGTCAACAGTCACCCTCCCCTGCCCTCAATCCACCATGTTAGCACTGCACACTTTATGAGTGCAGTGCCCAAGCTGCTCCTTATCCAATATGCCACCATGAGAAAGATACTTCAGTGCATGTGAGTAGCTGTGTGGAAGACAGCTGTTATTGCTGCCTTCACGTTTTGGCAGAAATCATATATGAATATTTGATGGATGATCATTTCCAAACTAACCAGCAGGATGGCAGTTATAATGAACTTCAGCTAGAGTCCTTGACATGGACTCATTACTTGAACTGAAAATTTACCATTACATAAAAACCACTTTGCAAGATTAATATAATCTAAAATTCCAGGATTTATTTTCGCCTGACTGAAATTTAATTTTCTCAGCATACACATCACTAAATTGCTACCAGCTGCAAAGACTAAATGAATATTTCTGAAGTATTTCATTATTGAGTCCTTGATGTGCAGTCATTATTTGAAGTGCAGAAATAATCATAGATTAAAACTGAACATTCAAGTTTCCCCAAAACTCTTACACTGTACATGCCTGCAACTGATTTCTAAGAAAATATATCTGAAAAATATAATACGTAAATTTATCTCATCATGTTTGAAAGTGCTTTTAGTTTTAGACCCATTTAGTTGAGGCAACTCCTTTTCCAACAGTCCGTGTGGAGCATTGTGGAATTAAGTACTGTGCTTGAGGGCACAGTGGCATTAGCAATCACTCGGTATTGAACCTACAACCTCTGAGTCATAACTAAGTTCTTTGATTAATTTTCTACCACCACCTTGGGTTTCTGACTGCTGCAGTTAGCTGTAGAGGGTCCTTCAGGAAAATAGACAAAGTTGTTGGCTTGCTAGCCAGAGATGATGTCTAGTAGAACAAGCCAGAAAAGCAGGTCAGAGCAGCCTTGAATACCTACACTCCACACTGAAAGTAGCCTTACGTTTGCATATTTGCAGCCTTATATCCCAGTGAGATTTCATTTAGATATGCTATAACAATTACTAGGGTTAGTCTAGTATGATGGCTACACTTGCACTGTCAGGGCCATGATATTCACATAGGAGTCTAAATGCCACTCCAGTTACAGTGTTGCAGTTGAAGTTTTACAATATCAAAGAGCTCTTGTAATTTGGGGAATGAAATCCTGTATGGTGAAGTGCTATCCACTTCCCACCATGTCTTACTTTTCTCCATCGAAAGCCCCTTTGACTTTGAGGGTAAATTGAATCAAATAGAATTGGTATTTGTTTCATTAAATAGACTGCACCAGTCAGTCTTTTCCTTTGAATCTCATTCTAACTCAGAAGCTCTGCACTGCTACCGATTCTGTTTCACAAGCTCTCGGAGAACATGAAAGCGACCCGAAGATCGTAGTGAATGACTGATCATTAATGAGAGAGAGAGTGTGATTGGCATTGACTCATTAGACCATCTCAGCGAATGAAGAAGCTTATTTAGATCCCCTTTGAGCACAGTGCATCCATAGTGCCTGCCCTCACAGTTTACTGCCATACATCTACTGGGCTTCAGGACCTGTTTACTCTTTGTTAATGAGCGCTTACTAAAGATTTGAAGTTTTTTTGCTGAACTGAGAGGAATCCCATTGGTATGACTAAAAGACTAGAATGATAATGAAAAGTGCCATATTTTGGAGATCTGATAAGATCACTGCAATTTAACTGAAAGTTCTGGAGGTTTGCATCATGTGTTCCTACTAATATACTTAAGAGGGTAAACTTTTCATTAGCATATTATTAGTTTGTTTTTTAACCCAGGGGTCCTATGATCCACATCTAATAGAGAAGTTTTAAATCAGGTTTATGTTTTTTTTAACTTTGTCTAAGGCCATTACCAGCTAAGCCACCACACTGATCCTAGATCAGTCTTCCTCTGCAGGCTGTGTGCTCTCCAGACGGTTTACTGTAACATAAGGGACAGAGGCAGGCTCTGTCTCTGTGTGCCTAGGGCTTTTATTGAATGTGATGTCACCTGACAGTATGGATCACTCTGAAGAGATAGGCCACTGATGTTTCGGTGAGGTGAGAGGGAGAGTGGAGCCGCTTGCACACGTTTTCTGAGAAAGGAACAAAAGTGTTCAGACTGCTTTTAGCTGTAGCTGTCAATATGAGGAGAGTGTGCATTCAGCATTTGCTGTGAGCTCAGAGCTCAATACCAGACTACTATATTTATTTAGAGTTACATAAAGCACTGTCATGTATTGAATATTCCTCTGTATTTTATTAGTGTAGTACACCTGCACCATGTGAAGCGTGCTTGTCGTACTACAGAATGATGAAATGAATGTTGCATTACATTAAGATCATGCGTGAAACGAATGTAATCTTACATGACATACCTTAGTATTCCTATCTGAAACTGATATTTCACAGCTGGTTACTGTAAATACAGCATGGCTGGCTTTTAGAATGAGGTTAAGGCAGGAAGTAAGGTGTTTTTGGTTTCTACAGCAAACAGGCTTGCATTGCATATATAAAGTAAGGAGATGTCACATAATA
The DNA here is from genome assembly GCF_904425465.1 of Colossoma macropomum. Lineage (NCBI taxonomy): Eukaryota > Metazoa > Chordata > Actinopteri > Characiformes > Serrasalmidae > Colossoma > Colossoma macropomum. The sequence goes on along the minus strand of NW_023494785.1, from coordinate 17,356,251 downwards.
ATGAGCTACATTTATTGCGTTGCTTCCAGGATGAAGGTTCCATTTTTTCCATATCATTAGTTCTTCTGGTTGACGTGCAGGCTGCTGTTTTGTGTTGGAACAAGCTGTTTAACAGCCTGGATGCTGAGTGGCTCCTCATCATCTCTGTCTGACTATGTAATTTATTTATGTAAGGACTGAAGATTCGGTTACTCATGCATGCGTGACCCCTCCACCCCACCCGTCACCAGGCTCCGGGCACAAATAAAGCAGAAAACACAATGATTTCTGGGCATTGAAAGTTCCTCTGCAGCCTGCGGTTGCGGCCCTTTGGAGGGAGAGTCCCCTGAGACAGTGCTGCTTTTCCGCATCCGTCTTTCAGAGCCACAATCTTTCTTGCATTCTCTCTCTCTCTCTCTCTCTCTATCCCTCTCTCTCTCCCTCACCAGACTTACAGACCTCTAATTAAAGCTTCCATTGATTTTCCTCGATCCTTTTCCTGCCCTCTTGCCTTGCAGCGTTGTCTGCTTATTTTGCTTCTAATCTGCTTTTGAACCCAAGCCTATTGCTTGATTAGACGGTCTCCACAACCCCAGTATCAGGACACAGGTCCTGAGTGAGACGCTCCACCTTTGGCCTTCCCCACTGCTCCTGTGTCCTTCCTCAGCCTCAGAGCTCTGCTTTGGGCAAAGGTGATGTGCAGAATGGAAGAGAAGCTGGACAAAGACCATTACTGCTGACAGCACCCGTGATTCTCTCACTGTTCTTCAAGTAACCTCTGTATAGTCAAAAACAGAGCGCTGGTTGATAAACTTATTTTAAAAAAATTGTCCAATCTTCCAATTTTTTTCCTAAAATGTCCACACAGCACCGTTTCCAAAATCTCATGCTCATCTACTGATACATTAATTAAAATGCTTCAGTAGCATTTGTGTGGCACACCATACTAAAAGCTTGATTAAGCAGGGTCCGACATTTGCATGTGAAACTATTAACTTGTTGTTTCTATCATTGGCAGACTGGAAAGAGGAAAAGAGAATAGAGGGAAATGGAAATGTTTCAGAAGCAGCCGCAGTTTTAAGTGGTTAATAAAGTGCCTAGAGCCCAAAAGCTTCAGCATGTTTAACATCCTTGTGCATTTTCTTTAGGCCGTGATTGAAGTTCATTCCTACTTGTGCTTGCTTGTTTCCATAGGAGCACCAGAATAGCATCCTTGGTGGCACCATGCAGAATGCCATCGCTCTTCTCTCTAATCTGATTGGACAGAAGGACACAGATCTCCAGCCCTTCTACCAGCAAGGTACTTTAAACAACTACAACCACTCCTCATCATGAAATAGAGCCACATGGTTCATGGTTTTCTGTGGAGCAGATGCAAGCCTATTCTGTTCACCCAGACAAACTCAGACAAAGCTGCACGCACGCACACATGAAAAGGCCCTGTGTTCAGAGGGCTGCTCTTGTTTTGCTTGGTTGAGTGTGTTTTCATTCCATTAGCAGACCCTTATTGCTCTCATCTCACTGTCTGAGTGCTTGGTGTGTGTATGTGTGTGTGTGTGCAGCATGTGTGTGTGCAGCGTGGGCAGCCTGACTGACTCTCAGTGAGTGATAGTAAAGGGGAAAGGGTGAGGGCGTTCAGCTGGCTTTTTGAGGGTTTCCGTCAGTCAGGAGTCCTTTTATCAGTGCGCTAGTGTGTGTGGGCTTGGCCCTGCAGCCCGCATCTGCTCAGCTCAACTCTCCCCCTCATTCTGTAGCATGGCTACAGATAGTCTTAGACATGCTCACTCTCTCACTCTCTCTCTCCCTCCCTCCCTCTCCATCTCTATCTCGCTCTCTTTAGCTTGCTCACTCGCTCTTGCGTACTCTCTATACCTCCCTGCCTCTCTCTGTGCTCTCATCTGATGCAACCTAGCCAACCACTGGGTAGCTCTCTCGCTCCCTCTCTCATCTATAAACATTGGAATCTGATTTCTCTCCTTTTTTCCACAGTTGTATTGTTGTTTTTCGACCACAGAATACTCAGCCCGCTCGCCCTCCTGCTCCCTGCTTCCCGCTCTTTGCTCCCTGTGCTGAATTATTGAATAATGGATTCCTTTAGCCATGCTCATGTTGACAGTTTTAGGCCTGTGTGTTAGCAGCAGCGCTCCACTGGTTCTCCATTAGCCCGTTAGCGCTGCATGCTAGAACAAGTCTGACTCTGAGGTGCGCGCACACACGCGTGTGTTCGATGTTTGTTTCGAGCAAGGAGAGATGAGTCAGAGATTCACACACACACTCCACATTCAACACAGTACAGAATGAGGGGGGCACCTTGGAAAAAAAGAAGCCTGAACTAAGCCTCGCACACACAAAGATATACAGGGGATTGTGCACAGGCGCAGGCTCAGAGGGGCAGGGTTAAGTCACGTAAGCCAAGTATTACTCCATTGAGACATGCACAGACATTGAGACATTCTGAAAAATGGGTATGAAGTCACAGGGAAAACTTTTCACCTCTAAGTGTGATTAGATGGTGTAAGGTGTTAGGAATGCAAACTTTTTCTTGCGAGTGCAAATATTTTTGTGTGTGGTTGCAGTAAACTTCAGAACACTGAGAAATGGAGACCTGAATGTCCTTGCATAGTGAATTGGGAGCCCCTGGGCCATTTATCCAACACAACGCCGTCACCAATTGTGGCTACACTCCCCACACACCAACTGGGAAAAACTCTGTGTTTTTACTGAAAAACTCTGTGTACACACACACACAACAGATATGTAAATACACCAACTCTGATTCAGGTACTCTGCTGCAAAACACACAGCAATACACAAATAAACATTTTATATTTTTAAAATCACCCAGGCATTTTGATGACTCACAAAAAGACCCAAATGAGCCATTGCTCAAATACTGTTTACTGTATAGTGTACTATGTACTATACTGTAAAAACGCAGCCGTACGATGTTGCAGTATGTGAAGTGTATGAAAACAAATCTGAAACGGTTGTCTTTTTGATCACATGGATCTGCTGCAAAATCTCATTTACAGCACAGCTACTATGTTTCCTGACTGAGATCTTCACAAGCTCCACACCCAGGAGGACTCACCTGTTCATGTGGTGGGTTCCAATCCTCATAGCTTCCAACAGCAAATAAAAAATAAAAGCTCCAGCTGGACTGAGGAACATGTATGAATGTGTAGTCAGGGGAAGCTCTTACTTCATTAGAAATATCAGTTTGTCTTACTTGTCCTTTACCTGTTCTCCTCTATTGTCTTTCTTGTTTCTGTTTTATTATTTCTAATTTAAGTTCTTTACTTCAAACAACAATGAGAAGTGAATGGACAATTATGGTGAATTATGTTTACACTGGTGATGTGTGTTTTTGTTCACAGTGTTGTACAGTGAGTTTTTAGTGATTTCAGTGTCCGTAAAAATGAGCCATAGGTTCCATGTAAGAAATGAACTGAGAGCTGGGTGTAGGGTTCTGCAAAAAGAGTGCACCAGAACTGCGAACGGTGCTTAAACAATTTATTTATAGGTGTGAAGGAATGGTATGTGGTTGTAGGATTTTAGCACTGGGACCACATTACTTGGTATTCTCATTGTCAGAGTGTGTATCCCAATGAGAAATGTACATTTTATCAGGTACACCCACCGTATAGGTCCACTTTATAGGTATATATTTACTGACTGTAGACTAGTTATGAGCTTTCCTAATATTTTTAATATTTGACTGCCTGGAAGAAAACAAACAAAAAATGGTGAAAATAAAAGATTTATTCAACATAGGGCTGGAGCTGGAGGCTTACTGTTTTAGATATAAAGAATGGTGTTAACAGGAAAAAAATCAGTAGCAAACAGAGGAATACATTTGAAAACATTTTATTATTAAAAATATATTTTTTTGTCTTGTTTTAATCCGTGTTTTTTGTCTTGGCTGAGTAACAGAGGCTGCCTCTTCAAATGTGAGCTTCAGCTACACCTAACTGGAACAAAACTTTATGCTGATGAGGGCTTGTCGTCTTACATGAGGTCTTGTTAGAGAAATATATTTCCACTGTTTCTATGCGTGGTTAGCAATAAAGCCACGTTACATTTGACTTCTCAGTCACATCCTTGGCAACCCACTCATGTTTAGGCAGTCAAGTTTTGGAGCAGCAAAGTGTAATACACACTTTCAAATATGAGCAAAACCATAACAATTTATAGTCTGAAATGGAATGAATATCTAAATTCAGTATTTCAATACTGGCACCTCAAGCAGTTAACAAAGAACTCGATTAGCCATGCACATTCCTATCCCCCTCTGCTGAGGGTCTTGGGTCTTGTACTATTAGATGTGTTGCACTGGTGTGATTTTATCAGGCACAGCAGTGGTACTGGGGTTTGATAGGAGTTTCACGTGGTGTTTCCATTGTTTTGTAGACCACCTGTATTTAATGAGGATTTAAATTTGATAAAGTTATTGTTGTGTGTGCACTCTTGTTCTGTAGAATGAAAAAACTAGCAGTCATTTGCACTGTGCCATGTTTTTGTCATTCTTTGGTATCAATAATATCTCCAGTTTTCAAAAGGTAAATGAAAGAGTAAAGAGTGGTAGGAATTGGTACGAATGAGCATTCACACGTGTCCAGCAGCAACATACTATACTGTAAGTGCCTGCTTTCTCGTGGTGGCATGTACAAAACATTTCTCCACATCGTACACTGTGCTTCAACCCTCTTCCCCCCATGGGTGCTCTAGTAGTGGGGGGGCTGTGCTGCGGGCCAGCATTAAACCAAGCTCCACTCATTACAGCGCAGGGTCACACACAGGCCACCTCAACCAACCATCGTCATTATGCACCTTATCAGCTCCCCCTCTCAGGAAGGCCTGACCCAGCACTAAATATAACCCTGACAATTAGCGCTATCTCACTAGCGCTGGCTAACGCTCTGCACTACCCGCTCGCGAAGGGGAGTGAGGAGAGGAAGCATGCTATAATTGGCCCTTTTAGGTGTGACTAGAAAGCCATGGATGTGGGACGCAGGATTGCGGGAGGGAGAAGTGGAGGAAGGGAGGGAGCGAAAGAGTGAGGGAGAGGAAGAGAGAGACTGAGAGTGGAGGGCGAGATAGAAAAAGAAAAGGAAGAAAGCATGTGAAAGAAGGAGAGGAAGGGAGGGAGAGGCTGAGAAGTAAGAAGGGAGGGAGACGGACAGAAAAGGAGATGAGTTTTATAATTGGTGAGATTTGCCAGAGTGAAAGATAAGATCCCTGAGGGAGAGAGAGACTGAGAGACAGACAGAGAGAGAAAAGAGGATACAGGCTTCATGAGGGCCTGCCTGCCTCTCTCTGCTTCCCCTCTTCTGCTGTTCTACTGCTGAGGGAAAAGTGCCTCCTGAAGCTCTGCTGCTTCATTTAGAAATGACGACTCGGTCGCTCCAGCCCTTTGATTTTCTAATGAAAAATGGGCCTGCACCATGCCCTCTGAGCCACTAATCAGACATTTATATATGAGGTGCCTGCGCTCTGTTGTCACATTTTTGCTCCCTGACTGCGGTACTGAGGGTGTGAGAAATGTTTTCCGCTGAATTGTGAACTGCTGACGTGTTTGTTTTGCATACTTCCCGAAGCGTCTCCGACCTAAAGTATTATTTGTGTGAATCATTTGACTGGAAGTAATGGCAGTAAATTCACCTCAGAAAATTGCTCTCAAATGCAAGTGCACAGCTGTAAGCATAAATATTCAGTGTCTTGCAGCAGCCTCTTTATACTTCAGGTTTTGTGAAGTCTTTCTCACTCACAGCTCAGTTAACATGTTTATATTTGCTAACTCAAGCTTCTACTTGTTTGTGAGTCTGCATATATTTTTTCATATACATATCCAGTCTTCTGGCACTTTCACACTGAGTGAATTTTTTGTGTTGGAACTTAATTGTGGCTTCTCTAGGCTGTATTGTCTGTTTGTTCTGACTCTGTTTTGTATTGGGGAGGACAGATACATGAAGCTGTGAAATTATTTGTGTCTCAACAGAGTTAGCTACCACTATTATATCTGGTGTAATCAGGAAAATGGAGACTACTGATTACTTGGCTGCAAAAATGAATTGAGACAATAATTCATGTGACTCAACTCCACCACAGCCCAGCACACACACGCACAGGTTGAAGTCCCAGTTTTAGACCCAGTTTTACACTGCTGTGATGTTTTTGTCCATTACAATGATTTTTTTTTTTTTAAACAAAGTGTGATATTAGAAGAAGGGAACCTTATCAAATACAAAACACATTTTTAAAATTATTATCTGTTTATTTTTGTTTGAGGAGCAAAGATATCTGTGAAAAGGTAACTGCCCCCTTAAAATTAATGACCTGTTTCATGACCTTTAGCAGCATGGTCATAACTAGCTATGAGGTCTCAATTGAATTTGGTTTTGCAGACCTCTGTATTTTCAGAAGGGTTTTTCTTTTATTTATCTCAACATCTCAATTCATGAGATTTTATGTGGAAACAGAGCTGTTCTGATTATGCGGTAGCCTACTCATACCCATGGAGCCATGGGTATAACAGGCCTACCCAATCAAAGGGGAATAGGATATTTACTATGTTGTATTTTTTAGATAATGAAATATGATTGTTTTCTGTGAGCGCTGTCACTGTGTCATGGCCAATCAAAATTTCCCAAGCTTTGCCTTTTTTTATTCTTAACCCTCCAATCACTGCTTAGCAACCGTTGTGTCCCCATTACCTCAAGCCTTCAGTTCTTTATCCGTGCCTGTCATGTTTGAAACTAGTGTTAGGACGTTGAGGTCCTTGGAAGTTTTAGAAGAGTTCTATGAGATTCAGTGTGGCAAAAGCAACAAGATACACAATCAGCAGTCACAGGTTCACAGCTGACCTCAGAACAGCTGGGGTTTGGCCATAGACTTAACTGTCTGCCATATTTACCTCTGTACGTGAGGCTACGCTACCTCAAGCAACTTTGACATCTTGAGATGTAACTTTACATCTATGCAGCACACATACTATAAGATAACATGTAACATATGTACGATATAAATGTAAGAGTTTATGAGGGTAATTCACAGATGATTATGCCTGTAAAAAGTAAACACCCATAATTAGTGACAGAATTCCCACTCATTTTGTTGCTCTGTTAGTTCACTGATAACTTACGTATTGATGGCACACAGTATCCTATAACATGATTACGAAATCTGCAGATGTTATTTGGCAGTGTAATGTCTGGTTACCTGTATTCGGAACCTGGCTTCCCATTAGCTAGAGTTTGATAGAGACACACTTTTATAACGTATGTTTAATGTATGTCTTTTCAGTAATCAATGAGGGCCGAGAATCAAGAAATAGACAAATGGAGAGCGAGAGAGCGGTAAATGAAATAAAATCAATGTTAAACTCACCTGATTTAGTGTACTATTCAACATGTATTTTGAGCTGAAAATAAACATGTAAATAAATAGTCAAATGATTAGTTAAATGATTTTAAAGGGGATAACTAGAGTCAAATCAGTTTATGGAACAATAATGAAGTGTATGAAAGAATGGAGGGATATGAAAGGAACAAATGAAAGGAAAGGGGCCCTGTCACCTAGTGCATCTCTACTGGGGTCAGGTCAAGAATTTGACCATTATGCTCCAAAACTTTTCATTTATTTTCTTTTCAGCCATTGAGATGTGTACTTTGTGTTTTTTGGCAGATGTAAAGGGACCTGCGTTATCCAAGAAAAATATGCCTTGGGCTGTTTTTTTCCCTCGAACATTATCCCAAAAGGCTTAGGGATTGTCCATGCGTTTTTTACAATTGTGAGACGGACATTGATGTTTCTTTTGATTAGCAGTGTTTTCTGCTTTGCTGCTATTCCATGAATACCACTTTGCCCAGTCCCTTCCTTACTGTCGAACCCTGACCTTTGCAAGGCTAGAGAGACCTTTGCTTGGATGGTCTCTTCGAACCTTCAGAGACATCCTGGTTGATTTGCCTCTGTGCCCTTCGGGGCGTTTTGGAAGATTGGCCACTCCAGAGGAGATTTGCCGGTGTTGTTAGAGTTCTCATTTTGTGTTTATCTCACTGTGTTTCAGTGATGTCCTAGAAACACAGACACGGTTCTGTAACCCTTTCCAGACTGCTACATTTCAACAGATTTGTTTTCTCATCTCTTCTGAGTTTTCTTTTGATCACAGCCTTAGTGTGCTTGTAAAAAGTTTCGACTGATGATAAACTTTAATATGAGTGAAATTTACATTCAGCAGTTCTGGTTGCATTCAAGGCTGACCGTCTTCAATCAGCTAAAATCTCATTATCAGTTTGGTTCATTTGAGTAACAAAGGGAGCAATTATTTTTTCACATGGGTGACTTGCATCTTGGGTAAATTTCCTCCTTAAATAATTATTGAAACAAAAAATGAATAAACCTAAAATGTGTTTTGTTTTTGTAAGGTTCTCTTTGTCAACTATTTCATTCTGTTTAAAGATCTAAAAGCATCAGGAAGAGAACAAATACTTTTTAAAAAAGGCACTTTCTTAGCTAAGCACATACAACCACATGTGCACAAACACATCCTCTCTCATCCACACTCCTCACTCAGTTTTGATGGCCTGTATGTTCATTCTCAGGGTGCATTCTCTGAGCTTGCATTCACCATCCTGTAGAGACCAGCCTCTATAGGGTGCATGGTGTACTGAGAGCATCCTTTCAGTAGAAGCTGTATTGATTGTTCTGTTACTGCTTTGCCTCAGTTTTGTGCAGTGAATTGGTGATACCCCCCGTAGCAAGGAAGTGTTTTGTTTTTCTGCTACAGTTTGCTTTCTGAATGCGCCTTCTGTTTGAATGTGATACTTTCTTAACTTTGCTCATCTTGTCTCTATGTCTGTTAACGCATTTAACTACCTCTGGAGAGTTTTCTCATCGAATGTAGGCAAATGTCAGCTAGGCAAACCACTTTCTGTTGATTGAGCACTGTCTTCGGTTATTTGTCAACTTTGTCATACTGAAAATTAATGTTTTGTTGTATATAATTCGCAATTGGCTCAGATTTTAACATATCAGTGTCAGTTTTACATCAGCTTTCACCCAGGGATGTTTTAATGTAAGAGTGAGCAATATGGCAAAACATAACATCACAACACTTGAAGACGTTTTCACAATACATATTTATCACAGAGCTCAAACATTAGCTATTTAAGAAGCACCAGGGGAGCAAAAATATTGATTAAAGATGCATGAATTAAATAATTTAATGGTGTAATGGACTGATATCCATATGAGTTATTTATCACTGTGCAGCTTAAGCAGTTAATGTACACTGGTTGTTGTTGTTGTTTACAGACTCCTTATAATTTGTGTAAATCTGCTGTTTTCTGATCTATGTAGTATTCTAGTATTCCAGACATACTGAAGAGTACCCACAACATACTCAGAAAAGCATATCATAATATAAATGATCATAATAATGATAACATATACCATCCTTACTTTAACATTTTTTTTTTTTGCCTGGAGCTTCTCATCTGATGTAGCATTGCACGTTAACATCTGCCCTTTCATTGAGTGGGTAAAGACTCCTCGCAAAATGGTTCTCAGCCTGTGGTCATGGAAATATTTCAGCTTTGCTTTTCTGGTTGTAAAGAGAGTCTGTTTCATGTGGGCCGTGCATGCATTCAGATACCATCCTGCAGTTCAAGTGCCTCCCGTGATCCGAGGTGACGGGCTGGACCTTGCAGAGCAGGGAGACAGGAGAGGTTATTATTTCAAGATGAACAGATTATTCATACGGTCTTAATATTTTAACAATGCCAGTGGAAGAAATAAAAAAATGGAAGGGAGAGAAGGCAGCAAAGGTTCCATGCTCTATGATGAAAGATGATATCTTCCAGGAACCTTATAATTGGTCTGGAATGAGAGAAAAAGGCATTTTTGTGATTTGTATCTCAATTGTATTGTATAGATGAATGTTAAACAGAATTCCTAGCTGGAGGATGGTGAATCTTTTTTTTAAACTTCATATTTCTTCATAGATCAGCATAGTGTGAATGTATGTGGTTGCCTGCGTGGATCACAGCGATCTTTAGAGTTAGAGATTGCACTGAATTAATCCAAAGTCAATAAAACTCAAGGTCTAATGTTTCACTCCTCTGGTGACTGAATAAAGACAATTGCAGTGCCAGCTCTACAGTACTTAGCTGTCCTTGAGGTCTGTACATGGGAGATGAATATTAGATGTGATAAATACCGAGCCCACTCCTGTCTGTTATGATTCAGTTTATTGAGTGTCACATCTTGGAGGTTTCTGTTTTTGTGGTAATTTAATTTCGGAGTTTAAAGTCTTCGTTTTTATGCGGCATCGTAGTTACTGATAGTTTTGCAAACAAAATCCAATTTACATCAAATCAAATAGTTTTGCAGTGGAGCTAAGAAGCTAACATAGCAAAACAAGTAATGGAAGCTTATGTCCCATTGCAAACAGCATGACCAAAACCCAGTCACCCCTGTAAGTTAGCTAAATACAAAAATGTTTATTGCAGCTTTACAGAAGTTGAATTTCCTTATCAGTAAATTGAGGATCAAACTGGTAAAGTTGGGACTGATTTTTTAACAAAACTAAAAAAAGTAAGTATCTAATGATGTAGGCATGCAGTGTGCACAAAGCTAAAGAAATCTAAAGATGCAAACTTCCAACACCAGACATGTCTTGGTTGATTAACTCATTTTGGAGTAAAGAGAATCGTGAAAATTTTGTTACTTTAAGGTAAATGGTACCTACGGCTGTGCAACCCATTATTACGAGAGGGGCTTGTTCTCTAGTTGATGTTACACAAATCATGTCCTTCCCCAAATTATTTGACTGACAGCTTTAGTATACCGTATGTAACATATTTACCCATTGTAGTGCATGCATATGCATATATACATTATATGGTCAAAAGTGCATGAACACCCTTTGTTTTGGTAGGTTTGGTTATTTCAGGCACACCCATTACTAACAGGTGCATATAGTCAAGCTCACAGCCATATTCATCATTAGCAGTTGAGTGGGTCATACTGAAAAGCTCAGTGACATAGCACTGTCAAAATATTTCATCTGATGTCAGTTGAAGTCAGTGAGATTTCTGCCCTGCTAGCCCTGAAGTGATTATTGTGAAGTAGAAAGATCTAGGTCCAATAGGACACACAAATTTAAAGAATGGGACCACCAAGTGCTGAAGTGCATAGTGCATAAAAATCACCTTTTAGAAACAATGTCAGCACAAGAACTGCTTGTCTGGAGCTTCCTGGATTGGATTTCAATGCCCGAGGAGCCGTACACAAGCCTAAGATTATTATGTGCAATGCCAAACGTTGACTGGAGTGGTGTAAAGCACGCTGTCACTCTGAAGCAGTGGGAACTAGTTCTCTGGAGCAATGAATCACGCTTCACCATCTGGCAGTCTGACAGACAAATCTAAGTTTGGCAGATGCCAGGAGAATGCTACATACCGGAGTGCATAGTGGCAACGTAAGGTTTGATGGAATTTTTTCATGGTTTGAGTTGGGCCCTTATTTCCCTGAAGGCTGGAGAGATCTTAATGCTACAGCAGGCAATTACATTCTAGAAAGTTGTGTGCTTTCAACTTTATGGCAACAGTTAGGGAAACAGTCCTTTCCTGTTACAGCATGACAATGCCCCTGTGCACAAAGCGAGATCCAAAAAGGAATGGTGTGCTGAGGTTGGTGTGTAAGAACTTGACTCGCCTGTACAGAGCCCTGACCTCACCCTAATCAAACACCTTTGGGATGAACTGTCCTTTTGTAAAATAACAATTAGCACACACCTTTCAGTCAATCTCGATCGTCTCAAACTGCAGCATCAGCCACTGAGCAGAGGAAAATCTCTGACAGAACTCCTCAGAGCAAACCTGCTGTGAGAATGAGGATGCCAGCCTAACTGTAAATGAGTCAGAATTATTAGGCTAAGAGATGGTGAAAAGTGTTACTGCAGAGTGCAAACATGCAATCATAGCCCCCTCTGGGATCTGTCTCTGCACATGTCTGGTACCTGACTTCAGTAATGCTCTTTGGGCTAAAGGAATGCGAATTCCAACAACCATGTACCAAAATGGTTGTGATGCTCGACTGTCCGTGTGTGTGTGTATGCGCTCAAGTGTAATAGAAGATTGTGTGTTTGTGTCTCTGTAGGTATCATAGAGCTGGTGTGTGGTGTGTTTGTGGAGGCTGCAGTGTTGGATATTGAGAAAGAAGAGCGCTCAGGAGTGAAGAGCTGCAGCTCTCTTCTTCTCTCCCTGCTGGACATTATCCACTGCCTGCTCAAACACCTCTCCTCCGTGGTCCGACTGGCTCTACAGGTAACAGTGCTCTCTCCAGTCTTTCTCTCTTACATACTCACTCACTCACTACCTCTTTCTCTCGCTAACTGACATTCTCTTCCCCCTTACTTTCCATTGCTCTGATCAGTAAACATCTCTCACTCTGTTGCTGTCTAGTGTCAGCCCCACTTTTCTCTCTCTTTCTCTCTCTCTCTCCCTCTCTCACTCTCTATCTCTCTCTCGCCCTTGGGGAGTCTCTCCCTGCCTCTGTCGCCCTAGGCGTGCTGTTAGGGGGTTCATGTCTGGGTCCTCTCCTAACTGACGATTACATTGTTATGCAATGACAACTGGCATGCAAATAAGACCAGAATAGAATCGTCACTGTGCTTGTCACATTTCCACTCTGAGCTGCTGCCAGCTTCTACAGCTGAGGATTACAGACTTCAGCTAGTATCTGAACAAAATTTACTCATTATATTTTTTGTGATTAACAGTTGTTATTTAAGAGGTATGACAAAATATAGCACACATAAACATAAACATCACTACCTTCAACCTATTCATTAATACTCAATAACTCATTAATACTTTATTAACTTATTTTTGAGAGTGCCTGTGTAGTTGTTTGAAAGTGCCTGTATGTGTGCTTATGTATTCATGCGCACTTGGTCTGAGTGATATGGTGATGTAATTGAATATCAGTGATGAGTAACTCAATGACAATGCTTTGAAGCCGATAATCGGCATGTTGGGAAATAGAATCGATAGAGAACTAGAGAGGACAAACTTCATTTTAAACAGTTTGTGGGTAGCGCTGTCGCCTCACAGCAAGAAGGGCCTGGGTTCGATTCCCTGGCTGGGCGACCAGAGTCCTTTCTGTGTGGAGTTTGCATGTCCTCCCCGTGTCTGCGTGGGTTTCCTCTGGGTGCTCCGGTTTCCTCCCACAGTCCAAAGACATGCAGTCAGGCTAATTGGACATGCTAAATTGCCCCTAGGTGTGAGTGTGTGAGTGTGTGTGTGTGAATGTATATGTCTGTCTGTCTGCCCTGCAATGGACTGGTGACCTGTCCAGGGTGTATCCTGCCTTCCACCCAATGACTGTTGGGATAGGCTCCAGCTCCCCCCGTGACCCAGAAGGATAAGCGGCTTACACTACAAAAACACTGTGAAATGCAGCCCCTGCAGACGGCTCTGTCTATGAACAATTTCAAATAGAGTTGTTTCAGTCAAAATAACTTGCTGTGCACCAAGTACTGAGCAAAGACACTGAGAAACTGAACTACAGCACTGTTGCTGGCTGCTAAAAGCAGGCAGTGATGTAACCGGTTGGACAGTAAGGTCTCCCTACAGGCTATTTTACAAAGACAGTTGAAAAATCTGTATGTTTTATTAATTGTGTTAACGTTTATACCTCGTAATTCTATTCAGTCAAACAGAGTTAAATTGGCATATACAGACTTTGGTTGAAAATGTCTACCGTTTTCCGCCTCCATTCTGCTAGCCTGTTTGTCTCCACTGATATTAGGGAAGCGGTTGTGATTGTGTTAGTGTGCAAAAAAAGGGGGTACCTATACTTCAGTACTGATGCATCCCTAGCTTAGAGGAGTTGTAAAATTGTGAAAATACAACACTTCATGGTTTCCCACAGGTATCTACAGTTGAATTACCAGAGTGCCTCTATTATAACAACAGGGAAAAAATATTTAAAATATGTAAAGCATTTGGGCAAGGCTTTGAGAATAACTCACTTGCTCACATTTAGCAGTCTAAAGTTTCTCCACAAGGTGGGAGTATTAGCACATATGCATTGTATAAAGAGATTAAACAGCCATGAAAACATACTAGCCAGAGCTCATTAATGAACACATTTGTAGTCACAAATTCAAAACATGAGGTGAAATGGTTTATTACAAAATTGTGTTAGGTGCTAGGCATTGATACAATCCAATGGCATGGTATTTTCCAAAAGTATGAGATAATATTTAATGTTGGATTAAAAAAGATAATGAACCCATGCTTTTTGAATGCTGATACACTATAACAAAAAATGTCTTACAAACCTAACATAGCTTGACTGGACTATTTTGTTTTTCTTTTCTTAAAAATTTGACTTGACTTGACAATTTTTGTAATTTTGCCTCTGTACACCACCACAATGGATTTGAAAGGAAGCGGTCGATATATGATTGAAGTGTACACTTTCAGCTTTTATTCAAGGGTTTAACAAAAAATATTTCATTACCCTCCATTTTCACATGCTCAAACGTAATTGGACAGTTGACTGATAAGCAGTTTTATGGCCAGGTGTGGCCTGTTCCCTCGTTAGATCATGACAAATTAAGGAGATTAAAGGTCTGGAGCTGATTCCAAGTGTTGAAAATGCGTTTGGTAGCTGTTCATGGGAATTCAATATGCAGTCCAAAGAGATGTCAGTGCAAGTAAAGGGAGCCGTCATTAGGCTGAAAAAACGAAGCAAATCGATCAGAGAGACAGCAGAAACTTCAGGAGTGGCCAAATAAAAAAATTGGTACATTCTTAAAAAGAAGGAATGCACTGGCGAGCTCAGCAGCACCAAAAGGCCTGGATTACTATGGAAGCTAAAGTGGATGATTGCAGACTTCTTTTTGTAGTGAAGGAAAACCCTGTCACAACATCTCAAGAACAAGTAAGTCAAGGACATTCTAGGGGAGGTTGGCATTTTATTGTCATAGTCTACCTACAGTCAAGAGGTGCGTTCATGAAATAGAACTACACTTTCGGCTCTGATTCAGTCAAATGCTGCAACGCTGATAGGACGGCACATCACAGAACAGATGGATAATGACCCGAAACACCGCGAAAGCAACCCAAACGCTTCTTAAGGCAAAAAAATTGAGTGTTCTCAAATGGCCAAGTCTAGTCATCTGACCTTAACCCAATTGTACAGGTTTTTCACTTACTGAAGACAAAACTGAAGGCAGAAAGACCCACAAACAAGCAGCAACTAAAGATGACTGCAATAAAGGCCTAGCAAAGCATCTTAAGGGAGGAAACTTAGCATTTGGTGATGTCCATGGGTTCCAGACTTCAGGGGGTAAATGATTGGCATCCAAGTATTAAAACCAATCCTTGTATTTATAGGTATGTTAGTTTGTCCAGTTACTTTTAAGCTTGTGAAAATAGAGGGACTACATAAAAAATGGCTGTAATTCCTAAACGGTTAATGCAGTTTTTTTGTTAAATGCCTTGAATTAAAGCAGAAAGTCTACACTTCAATCACATATTCACTGCTTCATTTCAAATCCATAGTGGTGGTGTGCAGAGGCAAAATTACAAAAATTGTGTCACTGTCCAAATACTTATGGACCAGATTGTATGCCCCAGGACTGCATTCAGGTTGGTCTTTATAGCCCACACTGTCAACTCCTCTAGTCCTGTGTGTGGTGTCTCCACAAGGCCCATGGGAAAGTGCAGAGAAAAGTTGGACTTCTAACACAGAGGATTCACAAGGTCCCCCTCCCCTCTGAGCACCATCCTGCCTCTCCCATTGGCCCTCATTACCCTGCTTCAGCTCTTTGTCTTCTGCCCCACTCGCTTCCATACATATTTATGCACGGACACTGCAAAGAAGAATACGTAATGGAAATCAATTTTCCCTGAAAATGCAAAGCTCATTAAAAAGCATCTGCAAAACCCAAATTCATTTGGGTGGTAATGATAAGGGGAGTCATTCCTAGTATTTTCTTCCTGCTCACCTCCCTCTCTCTTTCCCACCCTCCCCTTCTCCCTCTTTTTCATCCCTCCTTCCCTCTCCTAGTGTCTATTCAGTGTCTCAGGCTGTCATTTATATTTGAAATGGATGAGGAAAGTTTAATTGTGAAAGTGCCACATTCCATGTGATCACGTCAGCCGGAAATAATCATGTTGCCCCAGACTGTCAGTCTCTGACGTTTTTCAGAACACTCAGTAGAAATATGAGCATAGGAATAGGAATAGGACTCCGAAATCAGGCGCAGGAGAGGAAGAAACTGAACTCTGCTGAACCATACGCTTCACTCTCAGTTTAGCACGGCTCTCGCTGACTGCTGCCATATACAATGTTTCACAGTGTTTTGTGTTGTTTGTGTCTATTTTAAACCACATCTCTCTCTCTCTCTTTCTCTCTCGCCCCCCCCCCATTCGCAAAACTAAGTATCTCCTGCTGTCAGCCCTGCTAATAGAGTAGGAGGTTGTTATTGTTATTGAGGTGGTTGTAGACAGTGTGCTGCATGCATTTTGGCACAACAGTGGCACAGCTGGGCAGTGCACAGACTCCAAACAGCATTTCAGTTAAAAATAGCATCAACTGAAGCCACTCAACTTCTTCAGACTACATGAGTGGTTTCCTTTCAGAAAGTGTACACATGTAACAATTCTGACTCAAAACAAGTCGTTATGTGCTAACCTTTACCCCAGTGAGTGACAGGACTGGTTCTCTGTGTTTATCCAGTGTGCCCTACCTTTGCCTTGCTGCTTGCCTGGGCATGGAGCGCTGTTAACCTGAAATCCCTCAGTTTATGAAATAAGAAGCACACTTCTAATACAAGGCAACATCATCTTCTGGACAATCAAGTGGCCAGATCAAATAATTAAAGGCTGATCCAAAGCTAATTTTATAAACAGCTACTCCTACTGCTAATAATAATAATAATAATAATAATAATAATAAAAATGATGAACTGATTGCAGACTAGTTTCATAAACGCCTTGTTATCAACAACCACTTCAGTCTTCACTCTCATTGTTAGATTAGTCGTATTGGTGTAGTCAGTTGCTCCAGTGCCAGCAGTAAACATGTTCTAATTTATCTGCTGTACTATACTGACAAGAAATAAATGTAATTTTTTCAGTGATGTTAAGAGTTTCTCTCTCTTTCTTTGAAGTCTGGAAGTAATGGAGACACAGAAGCAGCAGAAGAGCTCCTGCTTGTCAACAAGCCGCTGACTGGCCTCAACAGTCTCCTCATTCAAATGGTCAGTCTTTGTGTGAGAATGTATGTGTGTATTTATGCATGTTAGCCAAAGAGAGTGTTGCGTGTTGAAGTGTTGTATGTAGTGGGAGGCAAAGTGATGGAAACAACAAACAGTGTGTGAGATCAATAAGACTGGCTGTAGGCCTGTTTGATATGACGATGTAATCAGTCATCGTTGGTGATTGGCAAGTAACTTAATGAGGATGCTGCAAAGGTGATAATCATAATATTTAGAAAGAGAATTGATAGAGATAAGTCAGTAAACTTTAAACACCTTGCTAAAAGTATTCATGATATATGCGCTTGATATTCTATTTTACCATTAGACCCATGGTTTATTATGGAGCATTAATACGGCTAAGGTAGGGTAAATTCCCTGTCTCTGCTGTGAGTTTCCCAGAGTATAGGGAAAATTCTCAGCGCTCACTGTACAGTTTCAGTGTCCCAGTGGTTCAGATGAGTTGTACAATTATGAAAATCTAATACTTCAGTATACTTTAATACAATACCCGCTATAATGGCGGAAAACACATTGTTTTTTTATATGTGAAGCTGTGGACATGGCTTTGCAGTCTGAAGTTTTTCCACCGGGGGGCTGTTAGCATGCAAGTAGCTCACCATGAACCAACAACAAAAGAATGTCACAAGTAATGTTGTGTAACTCTGACTCATTTTTTTAACCCCAAAGAAATTGTTTGGCAGTTTGGCGTAGGTGCATAAATGAATAAGGCAGGACTTAATAGGCCTATTTCTTCCAATGCACTTTTTCAGTTTAGTGTATCCTATTCTCCTTATTTGTATGTATTAGCCCTAGACATCAACCACTGTTCCACATTATGGAAACCATGTGGCAGATGGAGGGATGGAGCCACATTTCCACTGGGACTAAGATGCTGAACTGATTAACCTGGTTTGTCACACAATTGGTTGCTCCTCTTAAACTGAACTGTACTGGACTGGAACTTATGTTGTAAATAGTACTCTCACTGGTTAGAAGGGGCACCTACCACGAGCCTGAGGAAGAAGGAAAGAACCAAAAGTTATGGGACAACAGTTAACTTAACAGATCATCAACATTTGGCTACTTTTTTGTTGTAATTAATATCATGTCCACTAAGACCCCTTTACCGGTCAGAACTGAAAATCAGTTTTAGCTCTAAAACCTAAAAAGATTTTCTGACCTCAACAGAACTTGGTTTTCCGTTTTGGCTCTTTTGCAGTGTTCTTCGTTAGTCTATGGCTCATTGATATAAAAAATGGACAATTATGGACAGATTATGTGAGGTTTTTATTTATTCTATTTTGGATTAAACAACAGGGGGCTGTTTAAAAGCTGCCTCACTGCAGAGCATACATTGGAAGTGGTATGTATACATAGTCTGCACCCTATGTAAATAGGTTTTAGAGTCAGTTTCAGAATGAACAAAGCAATTCTTTTGCATAGATTTAAGCAGGAAAATGTAATCAAATTACCATATAACCGTTTCATTAGAGGTTGCTAGTTTTTCTATTATTTTGTCCACCTCTGTACATTATCTTTGTAGATATGATTTGTTTGATCATCTTCCTATCCTTGTCCTGTGCTAGAGCTGTATTATTTGTTCAGAACACATCATGCAGTCAAAGCAACATAACACTACCAGAATACAAACAGAGAAGACCAAGTTAAACTGTAAAGGAACCAGTTTAACTGTTTGTACAACCCCATTTCCAGAAAAGCTGGGATGCTGTGAAAAATGTAAATAAAAACTGAATGCAATGATGTGCAAATCATTTAAACCCTATATTTAATTGGAAATAGCATAAAGACTACATATCAATGGTTGAAACTGAGAAATTTTGTTGTTTTTTGAAAAATCTATGTTCATTTTAAATTTAATCCTGGCATCATGTTTAAAAAAAGTTGGGACAGGGGCAACAAAAGACTGGTGAAGTTGAGTAATGCTGTTGTGCAAAAAAAGTTGTGTAAAAAAAAAAAAACACCTGGTGAAACATCTCACAACTAATTAGGTTAATTGGCAACTGGTCAGTAACATTATTGGGTATAAAAAAAATCTCAGAGGTTTTCAGAAGTAAACATGGGGAGGGTTTCACCACTCTACACAGTCAAATAGTGCAATAATTCAAAAGTAATGTTTCTCAATGTAAAATAGCAAAGAACTTGGGGAATTTCATCATCTACAGTACATAATAGATACTATTAAGTTAGACTTTACAGTTTAAAAGAGCATTTGCAATGTAACGTTATGCTGTATTGATGTTCATGGCCAACTAATTGTTATTGTTGTTATTATTATTATTATTATTAGTAGTAGTAGTAGTAGTAGCAGTAGTAGTAGTATGTCAAAAATAATAGTTGGAATCTAGGCCTGCCACCACTGCAGAAAAAATATTCTAGAAGAAACACTGCAGTAGATGATTGTGACCTGGGTTGCTATCCCTCTGGTGCTACAACAACAGTATAACAGTTTATTGAACAATGTACATTTTTGACAAGTGTGCTACAGCTGCTCTGTCTGTTTTATGTGTGGTTGCAAATCAGTGCACTTGATGACTGCCTTAAATCTACAACCTATAAAAATGGCCAAATGCTAGGTATCTTTCCTACTGACAGGCCTGTAATGAAGCCATTTTCCTGCTTGTTTTCTGTTGTTGTTGTCATATGTCCCCTATCTCAAGAAGGGCTACTGCATATGCCTTCTCTGATGCCCCAGAAAGCCTGTCACTGCATTGTTTTTAAACTAGTGGCATATGAAGCACTTCTCAAAACACTCAGAAGAAAACTTACAGCACTCGACTATACCATGCGATCATGCAGGCGCCTGACTGACTGCTACATTGCAGAGTGGCAGTATGAGAAAACAACTTTGACATCTTTCCCTATCAATGAAAGAACGACCAGTTTCATTCTCGTGGACATAGCACAGCTCCTCTTTCAGCACAAACCCAGTCTAATACAAATCAATATTTTTCCAAGTAGACATGTCTGTAAACTCTAGGAAAGTTACATGACATGCTTCGTATTTTGCATGCATAGCAGAACGTCTACTATGTGAACTATGTAAAGGGACCAAATCATGTTTATAATGTTAGATATCTTACCAGACAAAATAAATTGTAAAAAATGCTAACATAATATATGGAAATATATTTTGATGGCATTCTACAAGTACAGACCTTGGGGTTGTGGTTCTATATTAGGCATGAGGCCTAAAATGCAATCTGTTTGCACCTCTTCACAATCCCCCCAAACAAAAAAAAACAAATTCATTTCTAAAAGAGAACCCTGGAGAGACATTCTGTTCATCTGCCCCTAGGGCACTATCCACCCTTGAACACCCACACACAGACACAGTGGTGTCCTGCATTATCCTCTCTGTTGTCACATAAAGGACCAGAAAACAGTTCAGCGCTCTCTCTCGCTCTCTCTCCCTTAGCAAACCTGTAGTAGCTGAGTTCCAGGGCACTGATAGGCAGAGCAGTGAGAGGACCTTTAAACAATGTGCTGAATATCTAAATCCCAAGCACACACAACTTACACGGCTCACATGCTTTTCTAGGATTGGAGTTTAATGGAATACAAGTATTTGGAATACATATTCAGAGTACAGAGATATAATATCTGTATTCAGTCCACAGTGCATTTTAAAAAGGCAGTATTCAGAATGCAGTTACTTTTTACATTATTAGGAGAATACTTTTAGTGCACAGTGTTCATGAGTAAAAAGCTTGGAAGCAGTGTTGTACTGGACTTTTGCTTGGGGGATTGTGGGAGCAGCAGTTGAGAAAAAAAGTTGAGAATTTCAGAACTTTATGAAACATATTAGAGAAAAAATTCCAGGAAGAACAAAAATTACATATATATATATATATATATATATATATTTTAACAGATTGTTACTGAATACATTTAGTATATTTACTAATCAGCCAATCTGCCCAAATCTATGCTTCACAAGTATGTATTAGAACTGTAGAGTTGATATTGGAATTTTGCTGAACTGTTTAAATGTAATTACATCATTATTTACATAGTACATTCCAAGTTTTTTCGCATTTGTTTTGATGTCAACAGATAACAAAAACTGGGGAAACATTTCAAGAATGCTTTTCTTTCCTTAAAAGTAAGACTGTATGCACAATAATAACTTTTTGCCAAATTAAAAAATAAGATCATCTCTTCTTCTTACAAACACAAATGTGGTACAGATTGCTAACAGAAATTCTCCACTTTTTTTCTTCAAAACAGCATGGAGCTGTGAGTGGGAAATAATATTCAATTACAGTATGCTTCTGAAAGGGTTAATATGGGACCAATCAAATGCATTCATTTTGTGAGAACCTGTTTTTTGTGAGAAAAGAGGTCTGTTCTCCTGAGGTGCTGAGTGTGGTACTCAGTGTGTATGTATGAAGGCTGCTGTTTTGAGTCAGATCTCTGCCAACAGAGTAGTTTGAAAGAAAGAGTGAGTAGAAAAGTGGTGCATGTGGGTTCACACACACATACACAGTGAGGGTAAACAGAGGGCCCATGATGCATGGCCCTGGGCAGGTTGCAGTGCCATCCCCTACATAGAGCTTTAGAGCAGCTGCCCTCTGGGCCTGTTCCTCCATGCCATCTGTGAGATTATACAGCAAAGTGTATTGCTATGCAGACACCAGAGTGGCTCTCATTTCTCTCTTCTGAAAAAACACTTTCTCTTGCTTTTCCACTTCCTACATGTCTCTCAAGCCCTCTCTCTTAAACACATAGCCAGACATTCACACACGTGTAAAAGACATGCTGCATTCAGCAGGTGAGATGCTGCTGTATGGTTTTGATGTGTTCGATGAAGAACTTATATTTTGACTGCTTTCAAGACTGACTACTCTGCAGTTGAGTTCTTTTTAGAATGAGTTTATACAAACATTCAGTCTCCACTTGCAAAAGTGGTTACCTCATACTAGTACTAGTGGCTGTTCAAATTCTTAAGACCAATTACTATGGAATTCAGCCAGATCTACTTGGTAGACACTTTTCATGAAATAGAAGAACAGTAAATTTGCATACATAGGAGTGCCTCAGTGCTGCTAGTTGACTTTTTCAAAAAAGCCTCTCCATCGTTCAAGATAGTTAAAATGACTACAGCCATAAGTCCACCAACAACCCTGTGGATCGCTACTTAAAAACTGCTTTCATAATATTTTCTTTTTAATGAAAAAACATGGTCTTTGGCAAATACAGTACTGTGCAAAAGTTAGAGACCACTGTTCATTTATTTAATTACTAGTTAAAATGGCCATTAAGTAGAAGTTCAGTGTTAGGAAAAAAGCAGAAAACATATTTAACAGAAACTTGCACAGAAGCCTCAAAAACTAAATATATATATATTTTTTTTTCAGTATTTAGTGTGTCCACCCTTTGCCTTTTTTACAGCTTCTTTTTTTTTCCAGAAGACTTTCAGTTTATCAAAGAAATGTGTTTTTCCACACCTCCAAAGTTCAGTCTTAGAAGTTGGTTACATTTTTTGCTTCTCACAATATAAGAAATCCCAAACACATTCAGTAATGGCTCTGGGGTGGACAGTCCATTGTTCTGAGAACATCAGCAGCTTCTTTGTTTTTTGCAAATCTTCTTTTATTTATTCAGAACCATAGCGTTGTGTTCTCACAGTGGAAGGATGGGCCTTCCACTGAAGGAAGGATCCACCTGTGGATTTTTTCAGATCTAAAGCAAGTTTGATTTTCTCTTATTTCTCAAAGATGAAAGTTTTAAGTTCTGTTGATATGATAGTGACAGTTTTGGTGGTCTTGCACTGTTGTTAGGAGTCCCATAAACTCCGGTGTTCCAAACTCCTGTTCTTTCCTCTTATTTTTGTCTTATTTTCCCATTCTTTATGCAAGTGGACTATCTTATATTTAACTTCCTCAGAAAGATCTCCTGAAAAAATTGAACTTAATTGCTGTTTTGAGTGGAAATAAAATTAATGGAAGGATGTCTCTGACTTTTGCACAGTATTGTGCATGTAATACATTAATAATTCAATCAGTGGTAAATAAGAAATAAAAAATGCCTAATAGAACAGATTGCTCAGTGCTAAACATGGCAATTTTACTTAAGTTTATGTTGATTTGTCCATTTATTCATAGTCCTCTGAAATGTGAGGACTATGTATACAAACACTTGCACCTTTATTGTTATTTAACGTTCTGCACTTTATTGCACTGTACTCACTAGCCATGATCAACTGTACTGTCTGGGACCAGACTGTAACTGTAATGTTATTTGAAGAAACGGAGAGCTTGTTTCACACACTACGTTGTTTTTTTTTTAGTGAATCAAATAATAGCTAAGACATGCCATGGTGGAATTATTGCCATTGGCTTTTGTGTATGGTGCACACTAACAAATGTGAAATTCTATATATATATATATATATATATATATATATATATATACACACACTTTATTGTGGAAGTCACATTGTGGGCCATTTGAGACAATAACTTGACTACAAATAACTTCAGACAAAGAACGAAGAACAAAGTAAAAGCGTGACTCTGTGCCAGACTGACCTCTATTTGAAGACAAAGAGATGCCCTGCCCCCCCAGTTTGTGTCTAACAGGAAGAGATTAAACTTGCCTTGAACTCAACTTGGGCTCATAGGTTGCTGAGTCCCAAAACTCTGTTTGAGCTCTGGACTTTAGAGGCTAGGTCTAAATTTATAGTGATAGAAAAAAAGTACAAAATTTGCCTTGGTGGGCTCAAGGACCCATACTGTGATGCTCCTGTAGATTAAGAGTGCCACTCTGACTAAAATTAGGTAGTTTCTCAGGAAGCAGGAGCTCAGCCTAACGTACTGGCGAAACCCCTTTTACTTTAATCATAAACATAGCAGATTGATCTCAGCAGAATATAAAGACTGTCCAGCCACTATAGAAGTAAGGCAGTTGAAAAAGTCAGCATCAGTCAGTACTGTTTTCTTAAAATCCTCTACCAGTGTGACGGAGCACAGCTAAAGACATCTAGGGGAGGATTTAGTGTTTTATAAGCTTAGTTTGGTGAATGCTAAGAGGTACATGCCTGAGAAGTTCTAATAATAATCCAACATGTATCATCTGACCTATCAGCTATATGATACAAGGAGCTCTAGCCCTCTACTCACCTCAATAACTTTATTCATGTTAACCCACCACTAAGTGGCCAGGAGATGCCAGCGGGGCCAGACTTCCATGCATCACTCCTATAACTTGAGATTAATTTGACCTATTTGCAGTGTACTTCCATGTAGTTACTAAACAGTAAGCCTTAGAATGTAATAAGCTTGGTAATTTTAAGGTTAAAGTGTAAGATGATGGATGACATACACAAGACATACACAATTCAAGCATTATTGTGAGGAAGTATTAAATGGTATAAAAAAAAAAAAGTGTGAAGGGGTTTATAATTTCATATTTCATATTATGCCCATAAACAGTATATGCGTTTAAATGTCTCTGAGACAGAGGGCAGAGTAGTGTGAAGAGAGTGTGTTGCCTGTCATAGATCACATGTAGAGGTCATAAGAGGGCAGCAGTGCTACACGTCCCTGTAGGCCTCGGCTCTCCTCTTCCTCTTTTTCTCCTGCAATCAGCCTTTTCAGCACACACAGTGGCATTAGCACACCCTAATCTCTCTGATTCCTGCCTGCTTTTCAGCCACCCACTCCCATTAGGCTCCTCTGCCCTATTTCCCTGGTGCATCCACTAGCCGTGCTAAGTAAACAAGGTGGTTTTATGAGCCTGGCTAAGCAGGTGTTAACTCTTGTTCTGCGCTGACTCTGTGTTGGCATGTGAACAATACTGGGCCAGCAAGCCCGTGCGCAGACACCAAAGGCCTTTCAGCCCGCGGCTCTCCCTCCTCTCCGCCCCTCGTCAAGCCGCCAGGCCAGAGAGAGGCGGTGCTCTTTGGGGGCCATTGTTTAGGCCTTAAGCATTCCTCCCATTCTGGAGTGGCCGGCGGCATCACAAAGAGAGGCGGGATTAGGCGCGGCTGGCCCTTGCCCCATGGCCTCATGGGATTAGGCTTCTATGGAAGGGGGCAGCAACGGATCAGCGCTGAAAAAGAGGCTGGAATCCCAGAGCTCACTCCACAGGCTTTGAGGGGAAAGGCAGAGTGGGAGAGAAAATCCCCATGGCCCCAAGACTCTGTCTCTCTCTGCCTGGCTGCAGGGGCGTTGACGAGTGCTGCTTTCAGAAGCCTTGCTCCCTGCCCCTAAACCGCTCCCCTGATGGACATATTTGCCTCATAACTATGAATGTGTCTGTCTCTGAGGATCAGCGGCGCACTCCCCCAATTATAGCTGTTTTGGGACTAATGTCTGTATCAGCAAAGCACTGCCTGTATCACCCTCTCTTTTTAGTATGTCGTTCCTCCAGTGAAGGCTGATTGAGAATTTAATCAAATGAAGGTTTGTTGTGTCAGAGGGAGGATGATTATTATATATTAGGTCAAAATCAAATATACTATATGTCACTTAGACACAATACAGACATCACGTAAATAGCAGTATGCTTGAGTTTGGCTGTTCTTTATCAGTATACTGGCTTTATAATGTGTATGCGGCTTTTCAGCATTTTAGCAGTTCTGTTGCTAATAATGAACACTCTGAGTCTAAACTGGAGCCCTTTGCATCAAACTGGAACTTTGGTAGCTCCAATTCAATTGAAGGTCAGTTGAAATGATGAGAATCTAATCAGAGTGGTTGCTACATTGAAAGTGTTATCATAAGAGTGATTTTTCTTTATTTCCCTTGTGCAGCGGAAAAGCCATAACAGCATGTTTGAATTCGGCTATTCTGATAATAGGTGCATATTTCATCTTGGATTCTGTGTGAGACAGTATTGCAGATTTACCTCATTATATACATGGAGGGAAATGATGATTATAAACCTACATTGAAGCAAAATGCTGCAGCCACAGTTCATGTTTTTAGTTTAGTTTTTTTGTCTTCTAACTCTTGTTCAGAGTGTTTTAGGCACTGAATGCAGGGTTTATATCAACTATTAAATACTGTTCAGATAACTGAGATTTACCCCTCTCTCTCTTTCTCCCTAGCTGCCATGTGGTGATGGAGAGGTGTATGAGGAGGCCAGTCAGTGTGTGTCTCTGCTGGCTCAACTGTACGGAGGGGATGGAGCTGACCATCTGCACCCTGAAGATCTGCTCAGCCTTGCACACACACTGCAGATACACCCTGAGCCAAGACAGCAGCGATTGCTGCTCCGCGTACTTAAACGACTGGTGAGCATTTATATGTTGATGTGCCAGAGTTATATGGATTGTAATATGACGGTATTTGCAACATTTTTTCATAAGTCAAAACACAGTATAGTTAGTATGAGCTGAGCTAACATTCTTGCCCACTGACTTAGAATGTTACAAATGACACAGGCCATATTTTACAGCCCTAGAAACTTGAGTGTTCAGACCTTAGTAATTAGTAAACTGATACTGTAACACAATAACACTTCAATGATAATGTTAAGCACTACAAATATTTCCAATAAGAGACAGGCTTGTACAATGCTGATAATCTGTTCTGTGATGTTAATTTCTGGACTAGAACTAAACTCTGAAAAGATTCTGGAGCCTTCAGAGGCTGAAATGTGAACAAATGAACTGCTACATGCACATGGCCTACACCACTGTCATTCATGAATACTATACTAATCAGTCTGATTAGAAATTGGGGAGAAAAAATCTTGCCTCTAAAGAAATAACTGACTCTTAAAATCACTCTTAGATGAAACCAAAATCTCTGCCCTGTGTTTGTAGCAAACAGAAGGTTCTCTTCAGTCATGAATAAGTTGTGTAGCAGGGGGTGATGAATTAAGCTGTTTATGCAGTGTGCTAGTTTGGAAGAGAGTAAGATTGGGCTCTGCCCTGCAGGAGAATGAGATGATCCAAAACTCAAGGCTTGAGTGTGTTTTCTTCCCTCTTTTACACATCTGTGCAGATACTCTTACACACACATGCAGATACACACGCAGGGGTGCAGTCCAAAATCAGCAAGGACAAAAACAGCCCATAACTGCTGAGAAAATAACAAATACAAGGCTGTTTACGCTCATCATACTTGCATTTGTTCTGGCATATCATTGATTATTGCAGCCAGTTTGTTTATTTTTATTTTGGAAACAGGGTGTTGTGGAACAGGTTTTTCTGCTCATGTTTTTTGCAGTAATTGATGGTAAGCTTGCAATTGTGATTAATGTTATCATATATAATGCTGTCTGTTGACATAGGATTGAAATATTCTTGTGACTGAGTAATGTGGCACTGCAACTGAAACACTTAATCTTAGTAACACATAATGTTAGTGCATTCTGAAACTCCCAGGGGCAAACACAAACAGCATGTTCTCTTTAATTTAGAGCATGTATGAATGTGTGCCCTGAAGAGGAATGTTTGGATTAGGAGCTCTGTGGGGAAACAGTATTGAAGAGTTTACCTGTCTGCAAAAATATGGTGTGTGGGTGTGTTTGCGTTTGTGTGTGTGTGCATGTGTGTGAGAGGTGAAAATGTGGCTGCCCTCTTTGCCAAGGGAGAAGACTGAGTCATGTTTCTGATGACTTCATCTTTGCTCAAGCACTGCAGGTATTTAGAGATGAGCTGTTGTCTCTTACAGAGTTCAGTGAGACCAGACTCTCCTCAGACTGACACATAGCTTACACATTCTGTCCTGCTTAAAACACTGTGGATACACTGAGACCTGGACAACAGTTAAGTGAATCAGTTCAGTCATTTATTCCAAACTTCTGAATAATTAAATTATAAAAGTTTTTATTTTTAGGGTTGCCAGAGAATTCTGTTTGTAATATAATGGCAACAAAACGTTAGTAACCAGACCAGAACATGTGCATGCAATTCTAAACTAAGCAAGTCTGTGAAGCAAAAAATGTAAAAAATATAATTTTACATTAATCAATAACATAATGCGTGATCTATCTAGTAAACAGCGTAAGTGAACTTCCTATGAACCTCCCTCCTTGCAATTCCCAAGACAGATTTATGCTTTTTTATCTTGGCCACTAATAATACCTCCAGTGTGCTTATCATAAGCTGCTTTAGACCTTATTAACTTTGTTGTTTCTGTTAAATCTGAAAATTTGTTTTCACACTTTGCATTCTTTTAACCTTCTTTTATCAGTCTGCAAGTTCAAACCTTTAAGGCCAATGTATACGTACAGAATACTTATAGCAAAGAATGAAACCTATGTAGGGAGAGAGGAAAGGAAGCCATATGGGCCATACTATGGTACCTATATGTGGTTGCAGATCAGTTTAAGGTTATATTCTTTACATATTCAACAAAAAGAGACCAAGTTAAATGAAGCTTTTTTGAGACCTTTGTAATACAAAACCTTCTCCAGTTTTAAAGAAGTCAGCACCTCCTCAATTCATGGTACAAAAGGATAAAATGGGCTTTTTAGATTTTCAGTGGAGCAAAATGAGACACCAAGTTATAAGTGATGCACATGCAATGACATTTGATGATGAGCAGAAAGATTCTGTTGAGGTTGGATTGCACTGACAATTACAGTTAATGTGTTAGAGTCAAAGATTTGAATCAAGAGGTGTATTTTAGATAATCAGTCGTTGGAAAATGTGATCAATGCAGTAATTGGTCACATGTTGTCATTACTCTAATTAAACAAATCAATAATAAATGATTACTGATCAGAATCGTGCCCTGAATGAGATGGTGGCACACAGAAAGCTCCAACATGCAATAAAGCTTCTACAGGCTGCTCCATTTTACTGTGGACAATGCAGACCATTTTACTATGCGTCAACCCCTCTAGTGGTTGATTTAAATGAGGTGAGGGGTCATCACCAAAGTGTGAAGGTATCTCCTGTGATGCAGTCCATTTGGTAGAGTTACCACTAGCATCAATGAGGAGAGGGTGTTTGTTAGCTTCTGCCCATCTAACACTTAAAGGCATCTCCAGTTTAAAACTAGCCTTTACAAAATCTGTAGATCCTGGAGCGCAGTAGATCATTTCTTAAGTGAAATTTTGATCTCACTGCTTTTGGATCGTCATGCTAAAAACAGCATACATTATTACAAAAGAAAAATTAGGGAAAAACATTGAGTGTGTAATAAACAGCACATTGCGTATCCTACGCTATGCAAACAATGCCATACAACTGCCAAGAATGTCAAGCAGACTGCAAGAACTGGTGTTGTATTGCTGAATAATGTGGTGCTATTGACTGCTCAGCGCTCCAATCAAACTGAAGAAGTGAATGTATCTTTCCTGTAGTGATGCATTATGTGGGACAGAAAAATCACAGCAAAAATCATGTAGCTTAAGGCCTGTATAAGAATCTCGACTTAACAGACATGGCAGGCATGAAGGCAACACTGGTTTATTCATTTAAGCATATATGTGTGGTACTTGTTCATTAGATCAGCATCGTTCTGACTCAAATCTATTGTTCTTAACAACCTACTGTCAAAAATATCATCTTAGTTTAAATTAAAAAAATCAGATGTGCCAATTGTTCTCAATAGTACAGTTCATACTTCCTGTATCTGTGTATATGCAGCTGCAGACCTTGTAGCATGGCACTGACTTTAATATTTGAGCAGGAGCCCTGGGCTAATATCTCATCACACAGGGTCTTCCCTCCAGTGTTCTCCTCACGTTCAATCAAACGATGTTAACAATTTAAAGGCCAACGTCTCCCAATGCTCTTCCTGAGAAGACTGATCTGAGGCCCTCTACTGCCATCTCCTCCTTGTGCACCCCTAATGAGTGAGTGTGTGTGTGTGTGTGTGTGTGTGTGTGTGTGTGTGTGTGTGTGTGTGTGTGTGTGTGTGCGCGTGTGTGTGTGTGTGTGTGTGTGCATATTCATACTCTGAGAGGGAATTGAAATGTATATGCTTGTCTGGGGGATCATGTTTGTGCAAGTACAGGATTGTTCTGTGAGTCTACCCTGGTATATTAGTATGCTCTTGCTGTGACATTTTACAATAATGGGATAGCTGTAGAGGTTCCTTCTCTTATTAAGAAGCACAGAAATGCATTGGTACTATTTTAGGGACAAAAACATAAACACTGACAGCTGAATACCACATACTAGACATCAGAATTAAATATGCCTCTCTGACAGGTCATGTTTGTGCAAGTACAGGATTGTTCTATGAGTCTGTGTGAAGCTATTGTTGCTACCCTGTTATATTACTCTGCTATTGCTGTGACCGTTTACACTAATGGGGCAGCTGTAGACTTCCTCTTATTCTCTTATTAAGAAGCAAGGAAAGTGCAAACACTAAAAACACTAAAACACTAAAACACTGAGGACCACAAACTAGATATGAGTAATTTTCTTATCTCAGTGGTACCTGAAAATGTGTCAAAATGGATAGTTTAGCATCATCATGGCTGATGTTATCCCGTGTTTCCCTGTCTGTTTCACCACATCCTTAAAAGAAATGAATTGTGACATCACCCTTCTCCAACTCACCTGCACTGTGTTGTTTAGACTCATTGTATATCTGCATTTCAATCCTCTTGCCTTTTTTCTTTTAGTTATCTGATCATACAGCACTGCTTCCGTCTCCTCAAACTACCACCGCAGCTCTACTCACCAATGAGGGCTCTAATTGGCCTCATTAGACTCTCCTGAGCAGTATCACAATACTCCTGTCATTTAGCAGTGCTACCTTTTATTTCTTATCATTTAGCTGTAGTTATTGCACTGCTATCGAGGTTGGCACTGGAGTAATTAATTTGTAAGCTCTGAATGTTGTTCACAGTGTGTGTGTGTGTATGTGTGTGTGTTTGTGCACACTAAATCCATTAGCTGAACAGGATAACAATAGCTCTGGCTGTCTGTCAAGCTCTGTATTTCACACAGTGGCTGAGTAAGTATTGATTTAGAATTTGTTGAGAATGAGAACTGGTAGTAGTGGTATGTCTGTCTGTAGGTGTGTAGATCACGCTCATGTGTGCGGGTGTCCACACTGGATGATGCACATGTTTAACAAGGCAAGAGATTGACTGGCACTGCTCTATTGATCTAGTACGCTTGGTGGCAGATACTTAATCATTTTCTCAGGTCAAGTCATGGGAGGGGTAACTTTCTGGTTTGTGAAAATGAACTTGCCTTTGTAAGCCATGGAGTCTTGGTGGACTGAGTACTGAGGATAATTTCAAAATGATGTGGAAAAGACTCTTTCTACAACAGACGGGGTGTGTTTTGTGTATATAAGTGTATATGTGTGCCTTGTCCCTGTCCTGGTTAAATTGAGACTCACCCACTTCAGCACTAATGGAATGAGATGAGACCAGGTCAGACCATGTCTCAGCTCCTGCCTGCTGTGCTAACTCCTGCAGATAAATCAGCCTGTCAAGTCTCTCTCTCTCTCTCTCTCTCTCTCTCTCCCTCCCTCTCTCCCTCTCTCCCTCTTTCCCTCTCTAACCCTGTCCAAACTGAAACCAAATAAAAAAACTAAATCCATAGAAACTTCTGACTATGTAAAAACATTATTAACCCATAAACATACACACAAACACAGAGTCTCCTTCGCATTGACACTGGACAAGTGTAATTTGTGTGGGACTTGACAGGCTTGATTCATACAGGAAAAATATTTCCTCAAATTAACACAGAAAGCTCAGCTTGGAACATCATTGACTAGACGTACATGTCTGTGATAAGTTATGGGCTGACATCCAATAACAATCACATCACAGCATGCAGCCATGTTCATTACTGGGTTTTATTAAGAGCAGGACTGCTATTTACTGAGGGAGCTTCAGGTAATTACAGATCATTCACTACTTGTCAGAATTATTACTGTCAGACTTGTGAAAACTGTAACTGTCGGTAATCACTTAAATAACAGTTTCTCCTCAGGTAAAACCAGTGCAGCTTGAAAAGAGCTTAAAACCCCTTTTTAAGGATTAGTAATACTGTTGATAGGGTTGATAATACTGCCCATGTTACTAACTACATTTCATGTCCAGATATGGGATCAATAATTATGTTACATATGCATATTGGCCCAAGTAAGTCCTTAGTTAGTCTGACAAACTGAACCGAAAAAAGATGTTTAAAACAGTTGTAGAAAACACTAGTACATTAAAAAATATGTTTATATGCAGGCCAGCATAGTCCTTACCTTATTAAGTAAAGCATTCCCTTCATGATGCACCAAATGGGTTTCTCGCTGTTTAAAAGTGTTTCTTTCTTCTCCTTCCTTTTAAATATGTAATGGTGTCTATTTCTGACAAAATGTTTAACATTAGAGCTGTCTCTTCCATGCAAAAGTGTAGCGTGTCATGTGTGAGGTACTATAGCAAATGTGAGCCAGTGGAGCAATCTTAGCATTTACTGAAGCGTTTACTTGTCTAAAGCATTTATTTAAGCATTTGCTTGTCTAAATCTGTCTCGAATAGTCCAGCTAATATCAGCCTGGACTATGTTTTAATCACTCTATGCTTAGATCCACTTAGGCCTTAGTCGGACCGTGACATGCTATTTACATGATCACAGCATAGCTAGACTAGCAGTCTTAGAGTAATACATAGACAGAGAGTTGATTTCTGTCAGCGATAGTAAGTTTCTACTGTTATCTGAGGAATACTTGACAGATATTTTCCTACTCTATTTGTTGTCAAAGTCCTACAACTTCCTATACTCAGGTAAAGTATGTTAACAGCACTTAGGTAAAATATGTAAATAGCATGCAGTCATGCGGTGCTGCTGTTTCGTATTTGTAAAGGATTACTGTTCTTCTCCTCTCATTTCTTTTCTTATGATATCTGTTAATTAAAATATATAGTGCTCACAATATCCTTTGGTTGAAGTCTGTCCGCTGTTCTTGTATACTGCAGCTGTCTCGCCCAGGTAATAAGGATATAGTTGTTGCTGTCACTGTGCAATCTCAATCAACCCTGTAACTGTCATGTGAGTGCTAACAAGAGAGAAGAGGGAGAGACAGTCACAGTGAGGGTGAAAAAAGTGAAAAAGTGATTGAAGGAGAGAAAGACATACACACTTATGGTGAGATACGCATGCACACACATATAGTGCTCCCAGGACAGGGGCGAGTGGCTGCCTGTATTGAGTGTATGAATAATGCAGAGGTAGGAGCAGGACAGCGGTTCTCGCAGACACACACACTCACGCACACACACACTATGTGCTCTCACTCCTGGGATTGAGAGCTGTGCTCATTAGCTCGGCTCTGGCCACCCCTACAGATTGCACCCCCTCACAGCACGACAGCAGCAACAGTGGCCCTCCTCCCGGCTGCTGCATGAAAGAGTATTGACCCAGGTACGGTGCCCTGGGCCAGCAGACGGGGCTCACAACCACGGATTTGCACACTGTTCCACCAACAAGAGATAGGAGCTTGTTTTTGAAAGATGAGTCTACATAGTTGAGCACTATGCTGCTGGCCATAGATGGGGACTGAGATGATGTGGGGTGAATTTCTGATTGAGTTTGTGTGAGATTCTGTTGAGTTACTTTGTCTTGATTGGCCTGAAGAAAAGTACCATTGTAGCCACTTTGTCCTGAGCTAGGTGTGAAAATGTATACCAATACCAATATTCAATACCTTCTTTTAGATTACAGACAAAAAGTGTAAGTGGGTTAACCCAGATGTGAGTGTGAGATGCTGGAACAGATATGTTTACTACTCACAGTGAAATGCAGAAAAACCAAGAAGGGTCGATGTTAATAAGATGCAAATGGAATGTAATTTAGACAGCTAATCAGGAGTCTAGGTTTTGGAACAAGCATGCTTATTGGCTTACTGATGCTGAGAAGATTGACTACTTGGGTATGAAATTTGGTACTGATTCACATGCAATTTTTTGAAGCTCTGTAGTATTGAAGTAATTCGGTCATTACCGTAAACATATTGAATTTCGATACCTAGCCCTTCTTTAAAGGAAAGGTTGAGAAATAATAGCACATTTTGTTCATACTCACTCATTTTAGGTCTCCAATAATATTAAGACAATTGACTTTGCAGCTGTTGTGTTAGTCAGGTGTGATTA
Organism: Colossoma macropomum; assembly: GCF_904425465.1. Taxonomy (NCBI): domain Eukaryota; kingdom Metazoa; phylum Chordata; class Actinopteri; order Characiformes; family Serrasalmidae; genus Colossoma; species Colossoma macropomum. The sequence goes on along the minus strand of NW_023494785.1, from coordinate 17,321,954 downwards.
TTTGCGGCCATATTAAGTGCCTATGACACCTAAACCTCATGGGTTTTGCTTGTGGTTTGTGTTAGTGGTAAGATAAAGTAAAAGCTGTCAGAAAAACAAGCCATCATGAGACTAATAAAGAATTTTGAGAAACAGCAAAGTGATACAAAATTTTGTCATGGCAACCAAAGAGATTTCAGGGCCAAAACCTCTTTGAAACTGAGTCTTCACTGGTTAAAACCAAATGCTGAAAGTCAGTGTTTTGATGATACTGGTCTCATAGACTAGATGTCATTATATTCAATGCTTATGTAACCAAGCATCTCAACATTATTTTCTCTAAACTTGGATGTTTTTGTGCTCTAAAGTGGAGTCCTCTAAAAATGAAAAAAAAATAAATAAAATAAAACAATGATGTTTGATGTATTATGCAAAAACTGTGAAGCTATCAAAATGTGATGTTCACTCCCCAGTCTATACAGTTCATATATATGAAAACTAAGCTGCAAAAACAGCCTGTTCAGAATTCACGGTTTCTGTGATGTCATGAAAAGCAACACATTTATATTCCGCCTACAGCAGTTTAGTTCCACCCATTCGCAATGAAATTATAAGGAGAGTTTCAGTCTGTACTGCTTTTTAAATGAGATGCAATACAATGCAACCAATCAGAACAGACATCATTTACATATATCAGTCTTATATGCACAGTAACAAAAAAAGCTAAAGGATAAAGAGAGGTCAGAAAATGGTCATGTTAAAATGATATATGATTGTTTTAGGTACATAAAACCACTTAAATCTAAGAGTAGAGCTCAGAAAGGGAAACAAAATGCAGTCCAAATGTAGGATATGGGCTGTTTAACATTGTAAATGGTCTGAGGGGAAAAAACTTTAACTTTGGTAGTCTAACCATTAGTTATAGTTCATAACTATAGCAGCTGAAAAGTACTGGAGTATAAGGCAAAATTGCTATGGTGAATGTCCATATAACTTTGAATCCGAACTAGAATTAGAATCTGAGAAAAAATCTAAACTCTTTGTCAAATGTGCATAATTGAAATATTTATCAGCTGTGCTGTTATTTCTGCTTGCTTCCCACTCTGACCTTGTACATGTTGGAATGTAGCACACATCTATCTCAGCACTGTTGCTTTTTTCTTGCCTCAAGAGCAAAGCTAATACAACACTCTTCTTCCCACCTCTCTCCAGTCTTATCTCCCCTCCATCCCATCAGCATGATCTGCTCTGCATTGTGTTAGGGGGAAAAACAATGCTATCTCCACATATCTGCATTAGTGTTCAGCCCAACTGCTTATCTGCACTCAGAAACAGCACACCCACTCAGATTCTGGCACTAACTCCCTGAGCTCTTCATGGAAGAAAATTACCACTAAATGCTGGCTCAGGTAGGAGTAGGCCCCAATTTGAAGGCGATAGTATCATCTGGACTAAATGCACCATCAAAATCGCATCAGTCCTACTTGTTAGGAGAGGAGAGAGGTTGTTTCAACTCAAATCTGTGATTGCTGACACCCTCTGAGATGAGGGCTGTTACTACAGAAAAGTTTGTTTCCCAAAGTTCCAGAATTAGATTGATGCAGATTTAGCAAATTAGTTTGTGGAGCTCTGTTTACATCTAAAGCATGTAAAGATTGTATTATTACCCCTTTTCCTTCATGCTTTTCCCATATAAGCTATGCTCTCAGGTTACATTAGTGTTCATATGTGAATTTCTCAAACAGAGGAGTTTATTGTTATTAGTTCACTTGGGTTTATTTTAAACCCTTACTTGATAACATTGTTCTATAGCTTAGTCAGCTGTTGCAATTTCTACACAGCATGCATCTGCAACTGTCCAGATTGTGTTTCTGGCAGTTACTAAAATAGTTTCTGAATAAATATATTTCCTTTGTTTAGGAATTATTTTGCTTCTATGCATGCTTGCTGGCCAGCTAGATTATTTTCTCATTTTAAGCTTAGATAAAGTATGTACTCTTATTCACTTTTGACCCTAACTTGACAGTTTGTATTCCCAGGTTAGTTTACATATAGCAGATGAGTTGTAATATATTTGTGGGCAATTTTCTCATCATCAACATTGACAGCTGTACTGCGCTGGTGTAGCAGCTTTGAGTGCCCCTGATGATATGTGTATGCAGCCTAACACCCTCTTCCCTTAAGCTTCTCCAGTGTACACACCATCATATGTTGTCCTGCCTGACATCTGAACAGGAAGCAGAGTGAATGTTACCTTTTTCAGACCACTTTACCTCAGATGATAAGAACATCTCTTCATTATCTCACAAGACCTGGACACGTCTACACTGCACAGTACACATGAGTCGACATATTTTGACATGTCTTTAAAATCCATAAGTTAGAAGTCCTGTGTCTGGTAAGTTGGTTTCTGAAGAAAAAGCACATTTAATTGGGATTAGGCAAACAGATGGACTTTTGAGTGATGGTTTATTGGACTTCTGAGAGGTGGTTCATTGGGGTGTATAGATCCGGCCACTATCACAGACTATGCAAATCTGCATTACGTTTATGCAAATCATGCAAATCAATTTATATTTTCTTTCCTTTTCCTAAATGACACGGAGCACTTATCCACACGCGAGTGGGCAAGTGACAAAGGGTTTCAATTAAGCGATGGAAAACCAGACTCACTCATCTTCCTCTCAACCCAGCCATCAACAAAGCCCTTTTAATTAGTATTCATTAATTGCTGCGCTGTAAAATCTATGTATGCCCGTTTTTATCAAGCCATCAAAGAGCTCACTAATTGCCTCATAATATCAGAAATAGATCCAGCACGTGTTGAAGCTATTTTCAAACAGCAGTTCAAAGCGAACGGAGGGAGTGGGTTCGATTTCAAGTCCAGGCCGCAACAAAACCTTCATTTAGGATGGGAGCAGCATGCTGTGACTAAGCCCTGTGGTTTTATTTTAAAAGGCGAGACGGTACGTGGTGTTCTTAAGCGCAGACCACAGACCAGTACTCTTCTGTTAGTTCTTCCATGATTCCCAAAGGGTTTTAGCATTGCACATTTACTATTGTGACCATTTTTAAATGATTTTCTACCAAGAGCATGGAAACTTAGCTAAACTTGTTATACTCCAGACGTGTGGACCTAGCCAAGACATTTACTTTTGGGCTAGAATGCCTTTTCAAGCACTCAAGTTCAACCTCTGAGGGACTTTTTTGAAAAGTTCTGTGTGCTGCTAAAAATACAGCATTCCCAATTACTGCAAAGCCCAGTGTTTGTGCACCTGTTGGGTGCTCCACAGTGAAGTTGTTTGTTTCCATGCCATTCTGTTTTTTTTGTAAACAGCAACATAAATGTCAGCAAGTTAATTAAATGTCATGAAACCTCATGTAAAAGCAGATGAAACTAGTTTCAACAATACACGATTCCCCACATTGTGGGCCACCTCTGCTGTACCTCATTCGGTACTGTTTACCGGGATTTCCCTTTGAATTGGCACAAAAGGCTTTCATCAGTTTCTGTTATTTCAGTCGAATCAAAGCATTGGAGCCTACATTCTCTAGTTGGAGCTCAGCAGTAATTATGTGCTGCATGAAGTCATATCTTGTGGTGACTACTCTCGCTTCAAATTCATTTAGTCTCAAAGCTGTATGAGAAATCACTGGACACTTTTTCGGTACATTATTAGAGCTGAGGTCACCAATGGCCAGAGAAAAGAGAGTCTCATAATTGAATGTTCGGACTCCTTAAGAGACTTGATCATTTGTACTTATCTGTAGTGCTCCATTCTGATGAGGATGAGGTGAAGTGAGAAAACCAGAGAGGGAATTAGGAAGGGGGGGGTACGGTGGGTTGTAAGAGCCTAAGTCACTTTCTTTAAAGTGATCAAGCTCCGAAGTCAATAGCAGCTTCCTCGTGTGCTTAAGAAATGACTGTTCAGAAGTGTTAAGATAATGCTTCCCTCTACTAGTAGGACTTCACCAAAGTATCTTACCCTTCAAGTGAATTCCCACTAAAAAATCAAGTAAGGCTTTTCTTAACTAAAGACTAATTAACCAAATTTTGCTCATCATCAGCTTCAACAATGATTGTGTTAACGCAGAGGCAGAAATATTTTGGCATGAAGCACCCAGGAAAGAACTGAATGCAGTTACTAGAATTTTGGCTAGACTTTCACTGGCTGACGGAGAACTTGAATATACAGTACTGTGCAAAAGTTAGAGGCCATCCTTCCTTAGACTTATCAGTCTATAAAACCTTACTCTACATCTCAGATGTACATTTTTGGTGATAATGTGCACATTTTCTGATTTTTTTGTGTATTTTCTTTTCTCAGTAATGGCATCCTAACAGCTACACATCCATTCAGACTCATGGTGTTGAGTTGTCTTCTCAAAGTGGAAAGATGGACAGAAACACCTGTGGATTTTTACCAGATCTGATGGAAGAGTGGACCTTGATTTTCTCCCAAATGTTAAAAACTTTCAAAAACAATTCCTGTGTTTTTCACATATTTTCTTAGACTTTTCTCTTTTAGATTCACATGAGAAAGAAGTTTGCAGGACAGCTAAGGTGTGTTTGGGTAGTTGCTCGTGTGAATGTTAGTGTCTCTTTGAAGGATAACAATGTCAGTGAGTCCTTTGGAAACAGCTTTTGTTGGGAGGACAGCTGTAACTGGTTGGTTTTAAGATTGGAAGGACAGAAGAGTTAAAGTGATAGGGCTCAGAAAAAGAGTGCACAAATTAAATATGGGTAGTTTTTATATCATACTTCCTCTTGGAGGCTTTTGAGTAATTATCTGTTACATATATACGGCAGTCTCAGACTTGCACAGTACTGTGTGCAAAATTCCTTCCTTATACACACATTTGAATTTTTTTTTTTAAAGTAGGCATCCATCTCACTTCAGTCATCTGTCTAAATCACTTAACTATCAAATCTGGAGCAATGCATTTGTCTGCTTATAATCAGCCTTTTTTATCAACTCTGCTATGCGGGATTAGATATTCAGAAAGTGAGTATACTGTGCAAAAGGGTGCGTTGAAGGGTGAATTAAAGCAGTAGCTCAGTATTCTGGTCAGGGCTAAACAATATGCCATATTGCAACAATATTGGTACATATTGTCGTTGCAATAAACCTTCAAGTATACTGAAAACTTGTTAGTAAATGTTTGATGTGATGTGGTTATGGTTTGGCTTGAATTATTTTTTACCTAAATTATCTTTTTCACATGTTGGATTATGTAAATGCCTTGATTCATCCAAACACAGAAGGGCCTTCTGTCATTGGTCAGGATGTTCCCAGCACACAATAAAACATTCAGCAGTTGAGGCTCATTTCAGTCAAAAATCAGGCATTTGCATGTTGTACACTTCTGCAACATCATTATTGCGAAGACTGATGCTGCAATAAAGATTAAGGAGCGATATAGTGTAGCCCTACAGTATGTGTATCTCTAGACCACCAGTCCATCCTCTTGTCTCAGCATTGTCTTCATATTATTGTAGGTTGTGCACTTGATGTGTGTGGACCAGTAAAACAGCAGCTCTAAGACATTATCTGAGAATCTAATGGTAAAATGCTAATTGGCATGTTAATTAAATTGGTAATTTCAAGTACATGGAATGAACTATACCATGTTAGCCTTTGAAGTGAGGAAACAGGGAAGCTGAACTTGCATATTACATGTGTTCCAGGCCTCGTTTGTGTGTGGAGGAGGGCACTGGGACAGGGTATTTTTGTACTTTTGTTTTTTTGCAGTGTTTTTCTCCACTGATTATCTCTTTCTCCCTCTGAGCAGTAAGAAGGCTCAGGGTCCAGCAAGCTTGAGAGCAAACACTACACATTCACTTCAGTTCCATCTCCATGTGATTACATGCTGCCAGTACAGTACACTTGCTCTCTCTCTCTGTGTCTTCCACTCTGTTGGGTCTCCATCCGTACAATCAAAAGCGATCCGCAGCTCAGCTTTTCTCCTCACGTTGCCTTGTTGCATGACTCTCCCAGGTCAGTTGTTTGGGCTGCTGTATTGTAAACACAGTGAGCCTCACTGAAGGGCTGAGAGCCTGTCAGGTATTGTAAAGCTGTGTTTAACACCTCTGTTCTACCTCCTATTTTTAGCAGCTTCATGCCTTTCGTACGAACAGCTTCTAGAGCTCAGGAATAGAAACCAATCTTTTTGACTGCACTGTATCCTGAACAAGTTTGCTATATATAGTTGTAGGGTAGTTTTTTTTTACATAGACATTATGTTCTAATAATTAATCTAAATCAAATTACAGTATTGTGAATATATACACATATTTTGCTTTCTTCAGACAAGAGCAATGGCAAAACTGTAATAAACGCAATAAGCAGCATTTCCATGGATTTTACTGTGATGTGGCTGATGTTTAAATTAAGTTGTGCAATGTCCTGTTATATAATTCACAATATTACTGTTATGTATAAGCATGTATTTTGGTTTTCTTACAAAGTGTTATTATGACAGTGTACAATGTCACATTGTCACTACCACAGTTTTAAATTCAGGTCTAGCTTTATGCTTGGTTTGAAAACATGGCCTGTGCTGCACACATGAAAATGTTCTCCAAATGGAAATAATGTTGAGAACAGCTGTGTTGTATGTAGTGTGGCCTCATCCAGAAATAAACAAATTCACAAAGGGTTGTATACTGTATTAGAAAAGAAGGGATGTCAGGAGTGGTATTGAGGACAGGAAGAAGTCGAAACTGAGCATCTCCCCAGGTACATAACACCGTTGCCTAGTAACAGGCGCTTCGTGAGGCAGGCGGGCAGACAATGGAGTGGCAGTCTGGGGGGATGACCAGATTGCCATAAAGTGCCTCTGCACTCTTATAAGCTCTCATACCCCAGTAATTACTCCAAAACTTACCCTCCCACACAGAAAGAACAAGATCTATTCATAAAATATTTTTAAACAAAAGTTTCTCATGCTTTCATGTTTTTCCATGTTGTCTTGTAAACACAGGTAGGCATTTTCTTAGCGTGTCATCTTAATCTTTGTCTTTTTGAGCCTACATTTAGATTGTTTTGTGCGTACAGTTTTGTTGTTAATGCTCTGTTACTTATTTACATACTTGACATCAGCAATTCTACATCAGCATATTGCACTGGGCTCATACTTATACACTCATATTGAGAATAATAAAAATTGATGCATGTAAACTGTAAACATCTTTTTAAGAACTGTGTTTTGTTTTGTTTTTGTTTTTTTTGCTATCAAACATAAGCTTTTGTTTGTGATTCACAATGTTCTCATTTCATCTCTTCCCACACAGATGGGTGCAGTAGACACATCTTGCTGGGATTCAGAAGAAGGTCAGAGCTTGGTGCACATGCTCCGAAAACTGGCCCAAAATACCAGGTGAGTTATCCCAAAAAGACAAGCTCTTTTCAGCCTCCACTGCAGCCCTCAGCCCCCTCTTAGGCCCCTGCTTTAGTTTCTCACTGCCACCCTGTGCTTTGATCCATTTTGTCAGAGGCCAAGGCACAGTCGTGTGATGAGAGCTTCCTTGAGCTGTTGCCTCTCCCAGAGATTGATACAGGCCTATTGTTGGGCTGCTCATGGCCCCTTCGATCCCCCCTCCTTTTCCTCTACTAAAATGAGAAGGCATCCCTTTGAAGTTGCACAACCATGCTTTGGAAGCAAAGCTTCAGCGTTACTGCATTTTTGGCAAAGTGGTGGTAACCTGTGCTGCAAACAGTACATTACTGATAGACTTGGTCACCACCAGTCATTTTCCTCATAATGCAGCAGGAATAATTTATGCTCAAGTAAAAATATTCAAATGAAACTGTGTAGTATCCTAAAGTCTTAACTGATTGCCTAGCTGGACACTTTGGTTCATTCACGCTAGGCTTTTTTTCATATGATCACTCGTCTTTCCCTGCTGAAGAGTTAAGAAGATATGTTAAATTGTAGCAAATGCAGTCTTGGAGGAAGGGAACAAAAAAAAAAACACACACCACTGAATTAATACAAGTAGCTGAACTAGTATTGTCCAGTTAGGACCTAATTTTGTGGGCAGATAAACTTTATGCGGAAAAAGAAAAAAATTAAATTCTTTTTTAATTAGTAATTAAAGTTCATGCACTGGGGAGAGCATCAATAATACATATGGACAAAGCTGTTATCTTTTTCAAGCAGGTCTGTACTTGGCACTGTGTTCTAATTAGCATATTCATGAGTAAACAACTTGTAAATTTCAGCTAATAGTATTCATGCAGAATTTTACTCCACATAAAATGTCAGTTTTTATCAATAAGTTGGTGTAACTAAGTCTAAAGTATGAATATGAGGAGATACTTAAAATATTTCAGTGGCATTTTATACTCAGCCTGCATTTGTTAGCCATCATTTTAGCTGAATAATAAGTACTAAAATAATGAAAAAATGCTAATGTCTGTTTAGGTGATAAGCTCTTTATAAATCTGCTCACCATTGTCTCTTCCCAGGTCTCACCCAGATACGGCAGTGGGGTTGCTAGCTGTTGAGATTCTGGAAGGGATTGGATACTAAGCTGGAAGTGGAATCCACTGAATCAGCGGTACTCCACTCTGTGTTCTGTACATAACGTAAATCATTTTGTATGTTTAAGCTGTGAATTTATTAGGCACAAGGTTGTATCTGTACTGCACAGTGTGTAAAACAAAATCCATTTCATTGTTCATTTTCTCCAACTACAGTAAAAAGTGAAGCAATAGAAATAGAAATTATGAACATTACTTGTAATTTAAAACAAAATAAATGGGTTCTGTTAAGATGTTCGTCCAAGGTATAACTAGATCATTTAAAACAAGTTTTTTTTTTCAGTATACTCTAGTTATTGCACAATTTTTTTAAGCTCCATGCTGTTCACTGAGTGCACACACTTACAGCAGTGTTCTCAGAACATCTTGGATCACATCAGTCTTAATATCAGAACTGCACCTCCATTTGCTGCATCAACATTCTACACTCTTAAAAGATGGTTCTTTAGTAAAGCAAACATTTCTATTTAGAACCATGCATTCTGTATAGAACCATTTCATGCTTAAATGGCTCTTGCATGGCAGAAATGTTCAAGATTGATGAATGTGTTCTACATGGTTCTATTTACCACCAAAAAGTGTTCTATTGTTACAAGCTTGACATAACAGAAGAACTCTTTTTGGTACTATATAGAACCTTTTTTTTTTTAAAAAAAACGTTCTGTACAACACATTTTCCATCAATCTGTAGAATGTTACCATGCAAAGAACCATTCAAGCATGTAATGGTTCTAAACAGAACCATTCCCTTTAAAGAAGCCTTGGAGAAGCATCTTTTAAAGAGTACATGCCTTAGACTGAACAACATTTCAGTTTGTTACACTTGATAGTATAAAAAGGAATTCAAGAAACGTATTCAAGTTACTGTTGGTGCTTGTTTAGAGCTAAGAATTTTAAACCATATGTCCCCATACTTGCATTCCCCAACTACATAACTTTACATATTCATTTAATTAGTAGCTCCTGAATTACTGAAGTTGTTAACTGAACAACAATAATAATATTTGTTATTAACAATAATCCTGGGGTTTAGGGGGTTAAGGGCACATAATATAATACCAAATGTTTCCTACAGCTTTGTTACTAATTAATTAAATCCAAAGCAAAGCATGTACCTAAAACTGTTAACAGAGACTTGTTTGAAAATGTACTAAACCTTGTTTTGTAGGTTTAAATTCAGAGATTTGTAAACTAAATGAGAAAAGTAATCATTCCAGACTGTGCTTCATGCTGTCAAGTGACAAGTGCAGCAACAGTTAGCAAAGCATTGGCCAAAAATGCTTTTGGTGTTAGTGAATTAAAACCCTGTCTTCAGTACTAATACTGCACAGATACCCTGAAACAGAGAGAGAGAGATGAAGTTTGTCCATTATTTTATTGTTTAGCCATGTCATAACCATGTCTCCAATAAACACAGCAGGCTACAATAATTAGGGGTTCTTTTCAAAACCTTCTATAGCTACCATCAAAAGGAGGAAAGGAAAAAAATACAAAAAAACCTGGCCCCCTCTGATTGCAGACCCTTTGGAACATTTGTGACACTGGAAACAGTGATCTTATTAAAGCAAGAAAGCCGATATTTGGACCATTTCTCCCATTCTTGGTTTTATACAAAAGCTACACAATGTTACACTTGATCAGAATACAATTCAACTGATTAATTAGTGTTCTACACCATAAACTTGATAATTTTAATTGATGGAGCATTACCACTATAATTTAACACTGAGATTTGAAAAGAATACAAATTACTGCAAAATAAAAGACAAGTATCAAAGCAAGCTAGATAAGTACCATTAGACTTAAGAATCCTTTAAAAAAAAAAAAGGGAAAAGAAAGAAAAGAAAAATAATAAAAATGTAATAAAAAAAATTACAGGCAAGGCTAAGGTTGAAAATTCCATCTCATGATCCACTTCTTGAGCTTTCTTTGAGTCACCCACCCAACTGAAACTCCTTTGCAGTTAAAACTCTGACCAATGAGGACCAGAACAAAAAGTTTTACTTGCTCGTGTTCCCATAGGAAACTCAGCTTGTATTAGTGTGTCAGGCACTTCCAGAGAAACTAGCCCACTCTCTTGAGACCGCTCAGCAACTCTACAGGCCAAATCACAATGTAGGTTCATTCAGATCAGACGATACAGCTGTGGAGGGACAAAGGAAGCGATGGCGTTAGAGTCAGGAACCACACATACAGAATTATCATAACTTCACTCACACATTCAAAATGCACAACAGATTAGTTCTGCTACCAGCATGCATTACACCAGCCTTTGAACTCTTTCACCACACATACATTTCTTAAGCACTGTTCAAAAGCCCAATCTCTGCCATTCACACAGAGCATATCTGAGTGCATTAGTGCCTCACCTAAAAAGTAATTTATTTACAGATCAGTATCAAACCAAGCCAGCTGATTACTGTCGCCTGGGGGCAGCCCATCAATCAGGTCCTGGGTGTGACCAAGGTCAGGCAGGCCATCCACAGGGTAGTCTGGTCCAGGGTGGTGCCCACCCATATCATGCTCCATCATGGGGTCCATACCCATAGCATCTTGCCCATACCCTCCAGAGTGGTAGGAGCGGTAGCTGGGGTCTGTGGACAAGGGGGTTGTGGAAAGGGAGTGGAGGAAGGAGGAGGAGCACACACACACACACACACACGTTAGAAGAAGCATATTAAACAAGCTGCTCCAACAGCAGTTTTTCAGTTTCTGCCACACAGCTTGTGAAAGGGGTGCATTGCTGTACTAATCCAATATATGTTCCAAGTCCATATTCAACAGATGCAAGCTGCCACACTCAATGCAGTGAGTAAGAGCGTGCCTAGCACTGGTTATCTTAAGAAAATGGCTGTAAACTCACCATCCTGCCTGTAGCCAAGAGGCTCTCCCTGAGCACCTATATCCAGACCCAAGTCTCCAGTCTAGGGGGGGGGTGCAAGATAAGCTCAGCTTTAATTATATGCTTAAACCACTCATTAAGACAGGTGACAAATCAACTTTACAAAGCTTTTCAAGTAACAATCAAGTAAATTACTTAAACAACTGATGTAAGCATTTCAGAATTATTTCTAAAAGTCATCACAAATCTATCCTGCCAAGCTCAATGTCCCTGTCAGAACCTATAGCAATCTAGCATAGGGCTTTGACCCAGGCTTCATTTTATGGTAATAATCTTGTATGGGGATTGGGCAGGGTTTAGCTGGGATGAGCTGCTCTACCTCGTTCCAGGTCATAGGCTCAGTCCTGAACAGAGAGCTGGTAAGCTCCACAGACAGTCTCTTCTTGTAGTCCTGGGGTTTATCCTCCGACATGCGGAACAGCACTGCTGCAGCATACGTGGCTGTGGGGGAAAGATAGCACCATCAGTGCGGTCAGACAAATACACAGCTCACCCAACCTAGCCATTCTCTGCACCGAGGACATTTAGGTAGGGAAGAGCTCACTAAAAATGTGGATACTACACTGTTGTCCTTGTATTCATTCTAGAACCCTTTTTGCACATAACACCTCACAACAACAGTATCACTTGCTGCTACTATGGATGGTTTAATTAAAATTTATATTTTAACCAACAAAGGAACAAACTAGAGTAAGGAATTTTATAATGCTGTCCCTGCTTTAACATGCTTGATAAAAATCAAACAACTCTATACAACCAAGACTCTGAACTTTATAGCACAGTGGTCTATCTAATGATGACTTCAGTGGAGATGTCAGACCCACAACATTTGTTGCTGATCAAATAAGCAAGTAAAACTGAATTCTTGCCATCAGTTGGCAACTAGCACCAGACAATTTACCGCTTTCAAATTAAAATGCATTAATTAAAATGTTCCTTAAATCACTGAAAGGTCTGGTTTTACTTATTCAAAGTTTAACTGCATAAATAAGCAATTTTATATTAATAAAAAAAAAAATCAAAACCATCACCAACTCACCAACTCCCTCATTTCTGGAGTGAAGCAGCTCTGTGAGGGGAGCAGTGGCACCCTCTGCCTCAATAGCCTCAGCCGCCTCCTTGTCCTGGGCTAATTCACACAAGACGCCTGCAGCTACACGCTGGATGTTCTCAATGGGAGAGTACAGCAGCTAGTGAGAGGAGAATGCAAGACGAGAGGTTTCAGGATCACTGCTGCAGATGGTAGGCTGTATGAAATTCGCTAACACAATTTGAAATCTTGTGGCTTGGGATAAGGTTTTATTTTATTGTATTAGAAGATGGGGGTGAGGGGGCTTGGAGCAAGTCAAATATCAAACCTTATATTAGGTTTATATCAAACCATACTGCTTGGTTGAAACATTAAAACAAAACATGCTTGTTGGTAGGTAAATCTGGCAAACTGGTGCTGCAACTGTTTAGAATATGTGGCTAGACTAACCTGAACAAAGAGTGGAATAGTGTTGAGTCCTCTGATGACAATCCTGTTATGAATGTCTCTAGCAAGAATGTGCAGTGCTCCTGTGCAGCCCTCTACAATCTCCTCCATACGGACTCCCTCCTGCAAGACAAACCAGACAGTGAGGAAAGAAAGAAAACACAACAACATCACACCACCAAGATCCAGCACCCTCAAAACAGCACATCTCACTACTGAGTAGTAAAACAAGACTTACCACAAACTGTTGCTGTGTACCTCCCATGGAGGTGCGTCTTTGGGTGTCTTGGTGGGCTCTGACAAGCAGCTGGACCAATCGAGGGATGGCACCCTGTTCCCTAAGAGGTGCGTGGTTGGCAGGGCAAAGCGCCAGATTGCGGATCAAACCAACCGTAGCCTAAGAGAGACACGGGTTTTAAAACAATCAAGACACTAGCTCTTAATAGAAAAGCAAATGTTCAAAGAGCAGCCAAAGACCAAACCTCACACTTCAAGACCCAAAGACTCAAATCAAGACAAATCAAGTTTTAGGATGCCAAGAAAAAGCCAAAAGCAAAACTCTACATAGCAGCACCACTGAACTGCATTATTACTTGATAAATTTCAAGGAATATTTACACCCTGCTGCTGCCTAAAACCACAGGCCAAGACTAAGAAAAAGGCCATTTATGACAGATCATAACTGCACCTCTGATTTAGATGCTGACTAGGTAAGACCACTTTTGAGGAAGCCCTCATAAAGAGGCCATTTAGAAGACATTTGCATTACTGAATGAAATAACTGGCTGAACATCACTATTTACCTTTATAAGAGGCCAGTGTGAAGGGGGATGGAGGAGTTTGACCACCACAGGCAGACCATAATGCAGCCGCACTGCATTCTGGGCCATCTCTGCGTCCTGATGTCTAGAGGTGAGGTGACGAAGAGCACAAATAGCTGGCTCAGTAATGTCCTCTCTGTCGCCGGCACGCAGGACTGTGCGCACCAGTGCCTCGATGCCGCCCACTTGGCATACCATCATCTTGTTCTTGTAGTTGTTGCAGGTAAGGTTGGACAGGATGCCAGCAGCACAGGTAACTACGTTGATGTCATCAGAACCAAGAAGCTGAACCAGTGTTCCCAGCAAGCCCTCCATGCCCTCCTATAGGGGGAAAAATAAACAGAAAAATGTTATCCACCGGAAACCAATCCAAGCACTTTTATTAAAAAAAATAATAATAATATATATTTAAAAAAAAACAACACACACACATTATGGACTGTTCAAATCACATTAATCAAAATGTCAATAAGCTGTGACATTTTTATAAATACATGAGGTTCAATCCTACCACAACAATCACAAGATAAAAGACAATTACTCCACAACATTCTGCCACCATGCCAATGGGTGAGTAAAGTATGCTTGTGGCATTATAATCGTATGTAGCATTTGTTCATGCTTTGTCTTATCATGGCTTTCCTTCAATGGTCAACGTCCTAACTGTTAACAGGGCAGGTGCTGGCGACAGCCCCCTGTCCCTTCACATACAAAGGCAGGAATGACTGTTACCTGCAGCACATCTACTTCAGCTAAGGACGTCTTCTCCATGGAAAAAGTGGGGAGACAGAAAAAGAGCGCTCATGTAGGAAGAACAGAGTCAAGTGTAAAAGAGGTGGAGGAAGGGGAAGATTAAAAGATGGGTTTTTACCTGTTTAGTTGCAGCGTCTGATAGATTTCTGAGAGTCCACAGGCAGTTCTGAACCAGTCGCTGACTGGGATCTGTGAGGTGGAGACCCAGTGCCTGCATACCACCTGAACAGAAGAATACTAGGTCATTTGTTTGCATTGTCTTCAGTTCAAAAGAAGCTGAATCTTAATATGAACCATTATTTGTTTATGAGAGGTAAGAGGACACACTGAAGTCTGTACATATAACAAGTAAAATCAATGAAGAATCTCTGCACTCCAGGTCAGGCTACTTTAAAGCCAAGACACATGCTTATATTGGGAAAAGCTTGGTAACTCACCAGCCTCAACAATGGCAGGCTTGTTACTGGAACATACAGAGAGCACCTTTAACACACGGCTAGTGGTCCACAGCAATTTCTCATATGTGTATGTCCTCATGATGTTGACCAGAGCCTGGGGGCCTCCACTAGCGAGGATGATGAGCTGACAAATCAGACAGACAGTATAAAACACCAACAAATGCAATACAGTAAAACTAACAGATCTAATGGGCTATTTTAAATGTCTAGACTTTTCAAATGACATCTGCTTACAGCATATTGAGCTGCTTGTAACATACTGCACAGCTTACTTTGCTCTCTTGATTGCCATAGGCCAGGATCTGAAGGCAGTCTGTTGTGATGGCAAGGAATTTGACATTTGTTTTGTTCAACAAGGCCACCATCTTCTGCAAGCCTCCAGCCAGACGTACAGCCATCTTGGCTCCCTCCTGGTGCAACAGCAGGTTGTGGAGAGTTGTGATGGCGTAGAACAGCACTGAGTCCACTGGAGAGCTGAAGAAACCATAGCACCCACAGTCAGACTACAAACAGCTGGACCAGTCACACGACAAACTGTAACTGATTTAAATGCTGACAAGAAAACAGTCTGGATGCAGCTGTGCTAAGGAATAACTGGGTTAGCCTATGTTAAGAAAGAGCAGTGCTGTAGAATGAGTATAAGACAACAAGTAAATAATTGATAATTACCTGAACAAATAATGACAACTCTGATTAATGCGATCTGAATATTTGCCAATATGAATATTTAATTTGAATGAATCCGAAAAATTGTTAATCCAAAACCACGTAATAATACAATTTAGATATATCAGCTATTGTTACTGTAGCCACTGAAAAGCTTAACTGTATGGATGAAAATTTACAAAACAAACAACCTTTTAAAACTGAGTACATCTGATAGCAACATAGACTGTAAACATACTAGATCTGACTATAATAGGACTAACCCCAGCATTTTGACGAGAGCAGGAATGCCCCCTGATTTAAAGATAGCAAGTAGGCCCTCTCTGTGGTGGGAAAGATTATGTAGAGTGCCAGCCGTGCATCTGGCCGTCTCCACATCATTGGTGTTCTGCATGGTCCTCACGATGGCTGACACCATCTGAGGGGAGCGCATGATTGCATGGCGCGAAGCTTCTTTCTTGGAAAGCTGATGGACCATGACTGCTGCCTTATTTACCACAACCTAAGGAACAACAGAAAGAATAGGGAATATTCAGGGGTTGCTTATTGTACTAAGATATTTCCACAAACTTGATAGACAGCATGCAAAGCATTATTTGGAAGCAAAAGGTACTGTTAATATCATCCACTTAAACATACATCTCAGTATTCTTTAAATATTTAAGAACAATACTACTACTACTACTACTACTACTACTATATAATAATAATAATAATAACAACATCCACCTGATCCTCATCGTTGAGTAGCTTTGTGAGCTCTGGGATGGCACGTGTGGCCAGTTCTGCATCATCCTGGTAGTTAATGAGATTGACCACTGCATGTTTGAGCATCTGTGAGGGTTCAGCCAGGCGCTGCACATTGGTAGGGTGAGCTCCATCAAACTGTGTAGAGGGAATCTGCATTCCCTCATCCAGCGTTTCTGGAAACATGGCTGCCCTCACTCTCTGGGCTCTGGTCATGGCATACTGACCATCAATGTCTAAAGAGATGCACAGAAAAAAAAATGAACCGAAGTCCAACATGACAATCTTTGATTTCAAATATTTGTCACTGAACATTACAGGTAAAAACCAATAATAACCAAGTCCAGTCAATTTAATTTAGCAAGGATTCACCTAAACAAGCATTACTAAAATAATCTCACTGACTCATTTATTAAGCTAAAAAAGCCACAATTTTTACACCAGACATTCTTCAGGTACATGCAACACTGTCATTAGAAGAATGCATACCTGCCACTTGGTCCTGATTGAAGTTCTGACTGAAACCCTGCTCCCACTCATACAGCACTTGGTTGTCCACATCCTCATCTTCAGGATTGCCCTTGCCACTGAGAGAGGGTGCAGTGGTAGTAGCCCCAGAGTGGATACCTGAGTCCAGGTAGGACTGTTGTTGCCAGTTACTGACTGCAGCCTTGCGGTCTGGCTCCATTGCCATGTCAAGCTCCATTAGATCAGCTGTGCATGGAGAGAAAAGCACAATGGCAAAAAAATTAATATGAATATGATACTTAACACAAAAACAACTTTTATGGTGATATGGTTAAATTAGAAAGGGGAATTCCCACAGCTAAAAACACAGGTACAGAAAACCTACTTTAGTAGATTAACAGGAGCAAATCATTTTGGAAATGATGCAAGTTAAAGTACAAGGTTACACTTTAGTACTGTCAATATCCACAATACAAATCTTGGAATGGCAGTTGGGCAATAATTACAATTGACGTTTAAGCTTTCCCTTTAATACAGTATTCTCAGGAATAGAATAACGTTTCACATAGACTACAGCTATCATGACATCCATTAGAGAACAGCTTTACTAAATTCACAGAGGTTGATAACTAGTTTTGCCAAGGCATGTGGTTGAAAGGAATCAGACGGTCTGAATAAAGCTCAGGTGAAATGATGGGACAACCCTGAGGTAAAATACCTAAAACACAGGAAGTTTGAAAATGAGCTGGACAGGGTCTGAATATGCCAAAACATACAAAACTTACATTGGGTCGCCATGTTCCTCACTCAGCCTGCTGCCAGCACAGCTTCCTAATCTGAAACAAACACACAGGCATGGTTAATTTCACATTCAGTGCCGACACTCATGAACATTACTGCTAGTTCAGCTCGCAGAAAACAGCATCTCTGCATGTTCTCAAAGGAAAGTTTAAGGAGATCAATAACTAGCCATGTGAAATGATTCAGGACTGTTCACTTTTAGATAGCCACAATGAATGCCCTATGCTGAAAAAGAATAATTACAAATTGTATTGCTATATAAATGTCAACTATCTTTGACTAATTAAGACAGAAATAAGTATTTATGAATACATTGTGCCTTTTAGAACATTAAATTCCTGCCATTCTCAAACAGTGTGAATGGGTTCTAGCCATTCACAAGCCCATTGCCCATAAATAGCAGTTAAAACCTACTAAAGCACAATGGCATTCAGTTACTTACTCCACGGGGGCCCATTTTTCCCCTCCTCCTACACTGGACAACTGCAATTACCATAACATAGGCCCTGAGCCTACATTCTCTATGCAAATGTACAACACCCCTTTCCAAACCAGTGAGCAACCCCAAATACTCACATTCCTAAGAAGGCTAAGGCCAACTGTGTGCTGTTGGATAATTTTGAGAATGTTACAGCCTAAAACTATGGAAATCAGGCAAACCCCTATTCTGCTGAACCTATATTTAACACAAATGCTAGATTGCTAGAAATTTAATAAGGTCTAGTCTAGAACACAGGATACGAACAGCATTGTGCTAGTGTTTATAAATGTTTGTCACGCATAGGCCTACTATTTGTAAAGTCTATGTTCAAAGCACAAAAAGTAAAAGGCCTCAAAAAGGGTCAATATTTGACTCTTTCAGAGTATCTATTCTTATCTCTGAGGATTACAGGAGAAACCTATAAATAGCAAAGCCCAAATTAGAAATGTGGTGTACAACAGTCATACAAAAGCATAACCTGTAATTGTAGACTTTTCATTTATATTAATTTGTAATCAAATTAAGACCAGATGGTCATTCAGTTTTATTTAGGGGAAAAAATGGCAATAGAGAAGTGCCAAACCAAAGGAGCTACTAATTATGACACTAAACGCCAGACCCCCTTATCAGAAACCCTGAAGCCACCTCACTCTGTCTAAAGTAGTGCACCAATATTAAAAGGTTGACCTCCAGTCTTCATCTTCACTCACGGAGTGCTCCATTTTAGACTGCAGAGCAAGTATACTGTGTTTGATAGAGTGCTAAGTATAACAGCGCTGCTGTGTGTCTGAGGCTGTGGAGAGGCCATGGCAGACAGCAAGTGGCTCAGCCTGTGGGTTTCAGCATCTGGAATCAATTGTGGAGATGAAGGCAGCAGCACAGAAGCCTTTTCCATTATGTGGCATGGCTCTCACTCGCACGCAACATCACAGCACAATCTTACAAACCTTAACCAGTCCCCTGACTCTAAAACGAGAAACACAACAGCAATTCTTTGAGTTTTACTTGTTATTCTGGGTCGCAAAAATGATTCTTAAAAGCAGCTATTGTGTTTTCCCCCCCTGTATTTAACATGGGCTGGGCTTCCCAAAAGCAACTTAGCACAAACATCACTGTTAAATGCAAGCATAACTTAACACTCCCTACCAGTTAAGATGATTGTAATACTATGAAGCTTTTGGGAAACTGGGCAGTGATCAGTGAAACGGGCTGGTGGAACAGAAAAAAAAAAACTGTTACAAAAACCAAAAACGTGCTTGTAATTATCCATACATGAATAAGAAAAAACATTCCAACTTTTACATGTTCATTTTTTACAGCATGGTAAGCAGGGACAAGCTAAACTTGATTTGCCTCTTTTCACTACCATGGTTCTCAGTCAGCCTGTCTCCAATCTTGCCTTTGGATAGACCACAGAGGTGGTCACTAACCAAAAAGAGAGAAAAAAGCAAAAAAAGGCATAAATGCATAATTGGGTACTGAAGTCACCAGCTGCAAACGCTGGTGTTGAAAAGGATTCACTGCTCTTAGTGAAGACCGTAAGATAGTGTAAGGCCTCCACAATGCTAGAAGAATGCTGGGGTCAGCAACCCAAGGCAAACTTTTGCTCAACAGGACATCTGAAAACAAAAGGTTTGGGCTCATCACTGCAGTGGTGAGCAGTTCCCTGGCTAATCTTAAGTTTCAGTGAAGCTTACATTCAATAAAGAACAGATGATAACATGCAGGCTGACAAGACACCAGCAACTACACAGCCAAAAAAAGATGGAGAGGGGTGGAAAAAAAATAGAAAACACTAAAAAGGAATTTCACACACTGCAAAGTTAAGTCACTCCATGGGTTTTCTGAGTTCATTCTCCTATTGATACAGAAACAAAAACTGACCAGGGGCAAACTGTGTAATAAGCGTACATCAACACGCTGAGTATCACTCCAGTACCAGCACAAACCGCCTTACTTAAATTCTTTCAAACGTCACATCCATTACTAAGCACAGTTTAGTGATTTATGTTCTTTATATCAATACCTTCAGCTGTTGTATAATTATTGACAGAGGAACAATAAACTGAGCAGAGGGTTAGCTCTCCATGGTCAAACGAAGGACTCACACTTTGGATTGGACTGCACGCCAGTGAGTATTGAGGAAAGTACAAGAAATAAACTGATGTTCTCACACGGCAAAGGCAGGCAGCATCTAGCGGCCTTTAAACAGCGCCGCAACTACGCTTCAGCTGCGGATCACTGTTCTGTAAGAAACAGCTGCGGACTTCATGCAGAAACTTATTTGTAGACTAATGTTTTAAAATTCCGCAAACCATTCAACACAGAGCAAGGCACTCAATTTAACTGACGCAAAGTCAGACGTGCTCAACGCTAAATTCGAGTTAACCTTAAGAGCCCAGAAATAATTAACGTTGAAATCTGACCAAACACCAAAGGACAGTGAGCTAAAAACCGGTTACTCTTAATTTTAACCATTAAAATCACTCCGTATGTCTGCGAATGCGTTACAGACCAAAGCTGAAATCGTTAACAAAGACGAAGAACCAAATGACTTACTCAAACTGCTCCGTTGACACCCACTACGGAGCGGAGTTTTCCGACGATAACCACGCTCTGAATGAAAAACTCAGAAGAGACCGTAAATACGTCGGGGAGCGGTATTTCCCAGCAAAAGGTCGGTACACTGCTGGCCAAAAGGACTGCAAATTCACCCCAGAGTGCAGATTTCAGCAGCCCCCCACCCCCACCAGCCAGACCCCACCACAACCTCGGCTGCTTGTGCAGCCAGAGTCAGATTTCACTCAAGCTCCTCCTTGACTTCCTTTCAACACACGACGGCCAAACTACACTTTAAAAAGCCTTTGTTTGCCAGACGAAGGAGCGCTCAAGAATTATATTTACACACGATCCAGTTTCACATACAATAACATTGGCTGGCATCTAACTCCTCACTATGTTGGCGGACACAACGTTAATGTTTTCGCTGTGACAAGACCTCAGTTCAAACACAGGATGAACTAAGCTAGCGTAACTGAAATGAACACTTAAATCATGTTAAACGACCGCACCGAAAACGTTCAAATTAAGAAACCCAGCGCCAGCTGTTATTTGTAATCATAGCGAAGTTAAGCTAGCTAGGATAGCTAACGCCACCTCAGGGGAAATCCACAAAATGGAAAATTTGTATTACAACTTTTAAATCCACACTGGCTCATAAAAACTCAGCCAAAAAGCCAGTTACCCAGCTCAAACAGTTCAACTGAACACTTCTTAACTTTTGAGGTCCCCACGCTTCACAGAACCAAAGGCTAGGTTTTAGGATTTTTTGCTATGAAACAAAGCTAGAAAAAAAACGACTGCTGAGCTGAACACCAGCCAACCCTTATACAAGCCCAAACCTGTAGTTAGCGACGGTAGTAGCGTAGCTCTTTGCTAGCAGTAGCCCATGTTGACTTTACAACAGAGAATAGAAGCTTCATACGATACGGTAGCTGACTAACCAGTTACAGACATATACACGAAGCTTCGAAGCAAGAAATAACTTATTATAGCCTTTACGTCGAAGAGGGCATCTACAATATGTTCTTAAAAAGCTCACATATTAGTTAAAACACCGTGTGTTCAACTGGAAACCTAGCCAGCTAAAACAGTTTAGCTAACTGGTGGAAGAACACACAGAACACGGGAACCGGGTTTACCTAACCTAGCTAACCTAACCGAGAGAAAACGGTGCTGGAAAATCACGAATGATTCACATCTGGAACACGACACTTACCTGTGTGTAACGGCAGGATACTCCTTTATCTGTCAGCAGTCTAAAGTCAACAATGTCGATGACAATCCGTATACAGAATGTGTATAAATCACCCGCAATACACTCCACCTCCTCGGTAAGTCGGGAGGGTGTTTCTGCTCCCTCTCTCCTCCAGGAGCGAAGTAAGATGGCGTCAAACCATTAGAGCAAAGCCATTATAAAAACTCCTGCGGCCGCTGTATCCTGGCGCCTTGGTTAAAGTAGATCCCTGTCGTGTTTAATTTACACGAGAGTGAAAAGGCTACAACACTGAAAAATCACGGATAACAAAAAATGAGGTTTTTTTGTGGGTGATATGATTTATTGGAGAGGTACTGGCTTATGAAAGAGCCTTCGATTGACCTCGTTTCTGTTCGACGACTGCGTAAGACTACATTGACTGCAGTGCGGCCAATGGACGCACCTACTCGTTAAGTTTTATGACCGCTGCAGCGGTGAGTGCGAGAGAAGCGGAAAGGTTTGGTAGGTGTCTGTTGCAAGTACAACCTGTCTTTTCGACACAAGTTCAGAAAGAACATTTATATCGATATAAATGTTATTACTATTTGGTAAGACAAAAGAGAGTTAGCTGTTGGGAGTGGCGAGGGACTTTTCACATTCCTCTTTTTTCACTTGAGCAGTAACACACATTGTTTGAAACAGGGCATTAGATTAACTAGAAACTAGTCGGAAAGTGTTGAATTGAGTTTCACACTATGCGTTAACTGAGCGGCAGGTTAAACCCTGACACCGTTTAATTTGCTGTAAATGCTGAACAGTAGCGTCATTGTTCTCTATTCTGTTTATTTACCAATAGCAAATAACCAAAACCCAGGTTACATGTAGTCGCCTGTGCTTGCCCCGCCTCCTGTTAGCCGCCAAGCCCAGCTAAACTGGCGAAATTAGTTTAGTTTGCCAGTAATTTCACAATATAACGTCGTTTCTGTCGGTATGCATACCAAGTACTGTAGAAAGTTCTTTTGTCTTAGATAGCTAGTACATTTTGACCTACACAGAATTATCTAGCGCTGGACGATATATCGTCTTTATCAGTATACAGTGTGATATGAGCTAGCAGCATCTTTAGCTGGCGATGTTTGGAGAGGATGTTCTATATTTGACAGATTATGGGTGATATAATGTCCATGAAATAGTACTTTGTTTTAAGTTTTATAATTCTATTTTGTCTGCAAGTATCTAGAAGAGTTAACTGCAGTATATTGCTTCAAATTGTTTTGAAAGAACACACTAACATTTACAGTTGACTTTTACATTTGACATTCGTGTAATTTTAGAGAAAAAAACACAACAAAACGGTCCAGTCTAAACACGCTATGTCAGATTTGTAAGACATTCTTTTAGCACAGAGTGCCAGTACTCAAGAAGCAGAAGTTCATTAACTTTATTATTGCAAATTTAAATATGATCTAATATAGTGATACTATGATAGATTTGTAAAATATTGCACTATTGAATTTTATCAATATTGCCCAGTCTCACATGTAAGCTGGAGGTGGTGCTGTATCATAGGAAATTTGTCATGTAGATGTTCTAAAGACTTTCAAGGCATTTGTTGCTGAAAGATATGTTTTAACTCAATTAATTTACTACTGACTGTACTGTTCAATCGTATTTTGAAACACTACTACCTCCTTGTCAAAGAAGAGAAGGAAAAAAAGCAAGGTAGTATAGAACAGAAGTAACAGAACGTAAACCAAATCTGATACAATACATATTCCTCATGTAATAACTCACCTGAACAAATAAATAGGCAACTGAATGAATGACCCACAACATTTTATGATATTAGGAAATGCTTACACAATTTATGATGTCAGACCATAAATACTACGACCCATACAAGTATTATATGCAGACGGTGGTCCATTTTTTGCATTAGTATTTATGTAGCAGGACTATTGAGACATTGAAGCTTGCCTCTGAGCTTTAATCAACATAATTTTGGCAAGATATATGTAAAGTATGCATTATGTATATCCCTGTCTTGTGCCTATACAGGTTACTGTTTGTTTTCTCCATATGAATATTTTTTGCTAGGTTTCACCTTTTAACAAGTAGTTGTAACCATAGTAATGCACTTAACACAAACGTCTTTCTTTGGGGAAGCTTTAATGTTTCTCACACAATTTAAAAGCATTAGCCATACTCATTATGCATTAGCTGGATCTGTCTGACTTACTTGAAATAAAGAAATAATACTACACTTTCATACCAAGTATTAATATGTGTGATTGTAACATAAGAAGCACATTTTGTTCTGATAATGTGCTGTTTTATTCCGTACAAGATATAATCCTCATTTTCAGTAACAAAGATGCAATGTTCATGGCTTTGGAATCTTTTTAATATAAGAAATGCATAATATTGTCACTGTGATTTTTTGTTTTATACAGTAGTTCTCTTTCTTTGTAGCTGTGTATGACACAAGAAATACATTAAGCATTAATAATAAAGTGACAAGCATTTTCTTTCCTCAGTGGACTGTAATAGCAAAATAGACAAGTGCAAATTATGCAGTGACAACTACTATTCAGTTGACAGAACTAATGACATGCATTGTTCATTTGTTTTCCCTTTATTTTATTGTGAAAATAAACATGCAGTTACAATTTGAAGGGCAGTTACTCGTTAAATGCCCATAATCATCAATGAATCATTAGCCATGTTTGTTTATGAATGATGTACGGTCTGCACATATCCGTAATAATAGGACTTTCATGGGAGTTTTCAGGTGCAACGGAACAAAGAAAAAACATATCTCTCAGAAAAAAAACAAAAACAGCAATCTAGTACAGCTCTTTATTGACGATATGCATTCATTAGTTCTCTGTCCTGTTTGTTTGTACTCCTCATTCTGTTCAAAAACTATTGTATTGCTTATAAGGTACCTGTTTTCCTGTGCAGAGTATGCATGTGCTGATTATGTATTATTTTATTGGTTGCTGTAAAAATATAATATTTTGATTGGCTGAAAACAGCATATAACATGTTTGCTTAGACTGTAATTGTAAGGGAACTTTCCTGCCACATTAAGGCCTTTTCTGCTGTCAGTTTGGCATGCCAGTGTCTAGAAAACCGTACATTAAACTAAAGAAAGATATTCTGAAATTCTTCATACAGTACTACATGGACAAGGTCACAGCACATCAAAACATCTTGATTGCAAGGCTTTTGTATTGCCCTATATGGAAAATATTCATTCCAGTTTTAAAACCCAGTTACATATTTGGGATGTTGATACATACGAAACATTAGAAATGAAGTGGTTACACACAAATATACACACAAATGCACAAAACAGAATTACATTTGCATCGCCCACTTTCTCCCAGTAGGCTCAGGATGAGTTTAGAAGGCACAGGTCTCGCGCATAGCCAGGAGTGCTAGTTTACCTAAAGGAGAGCAGAGAGAGAGAGGAGGTCACATCCCACAAGGCTGCTATGGGATGCATTGAGCTCCTTGCTTGTGTTTGAGCAAGAGAGATGGAGAGTGAGGTGGTGGTGGTGGGTTTTTTGTGAGAAAAGCAGACTTTTCCCTTGGGATGCCAGTGGAATTGATGCAGTGTACAAAGGGGAGGGGCACCTTTCTCTGCGCGTGAAAGGAAGGGGTGAGCTAAAACCCACTTGTGTGCTCACACGATTGTGTACCCTGACCCCAACTTAGCTAAAGGTCCCAAACCTACATCCTGGCATCCACAATAGTGTTGGGCCAGACCGGGGCTCTTCAGGGATCCATTGTGCCAATGTCACTCGCTGGCAGAGACAGGCACATAGCACTTTCTTCCTTGAACTAGGCACGGATAGGATGGAAAAATTGATCGTTAGTGCATTTTTTTAAATTAAATGACACTGTTGATATATAGATGTCACTAATATAGTGTCTGCCTAATTTCAGCACACTGTAAAGAAGCGACTAAATCTCTTTCTCATGGCAATGCATACTTCCACATGAGATTCAGAAGCAACCTATTGAAGTAGGGAAAACAATAAACAGAATTGAAAATGTTGTTTTATCCCACTTCTGTTCTGGAATAAAATAACGTTAGCAGTTCAAGTCAAAATCAGCTAAAATAATAGACATGCACATGACAGAACAGTGAAATTGTAAAATAATGCTTTTCATGAGTGGAGGAATCCACCATGTACACATGCAAATTCTGTAAAATATTCGGTTAGTGAGATGATTAAATGGTTGAGGTAATTCATTGAATTGAATTGAGGGAAATCACAGCAATAGGTTAACATCATTTTCCTTGGGCTGATTCAACCATATTTAACAGTTTGAGCACATTTAAGCATGTAGTATATCAGAACATGGTCAATAGACACATATTTGTTCTGCAGACGTAAGGCTAAAACATGGTCTTGATGTATAAAAATGATAAACTACAATTTCATGAAAAGGAAAATAATAAGTAACTCATAGCTTCTATTACTTGTCAAGAAAATGAGCTTTTTTTTTGTTTTATCATTAGAAACAAAATAGAAGAATACTAATATGAACACATTACCATGGAGCTCATTTTAGTTAAAATATTTCAAAAAATAACTAATTATAAATAACAATTAGGTAATATTATAAACAAAAATATTTTGAGTAACAAATATAAAACAGCAAATTAAAAAAGGCTCTGATCAGAAATGATTAAATTGCCATGTTCTACACCTTTTTTAGCGTATAAGAAGATTTACTATTTAACTCTTACATCATAGTCCTCCAAACACCCAGACATTCTCAAACACTGAAGCGTAATCTCACTCGCATAAACAAATACAAAACCCTCTTTTGAGCACCTCGGCTCAAAATTCTCTTCAAAGTTTCCCTGCTTTGTGAGGCTGCACAGGCAACAATATCCGACCGCAGGTCAGCCCCTTTTGTGTTCCATTTCATTGTAGGGTTCAAAAACACAGATTAAAGAGTTGGTCAGCCACCCCCTCCACATTCATCGGCTCTGCTGTTATCCCAATTGATGCCATAGAAAACCCTAATACCGAATAAAAGTTTGAGCTTCCCGTCTCAATGCAGCACTGTGCATCGTTGCTCTAAAAGAAAAAGCCCCTCTTAAAGGCAACATTAGAACATTTAGAATTAGGCCACTCAGTCTGATGAAATATTTCCATATTTCATAAAATTACAAAATTATTTGAAAAGAAAATGTGTTTTTTTGTTTGTTTTTTTTTGTTTTTTGTTTTTTTTTTGTATGCAAAAGAAGTTAATCATAAAAAGTGCCAGACATTAACTGTTATTCTATTGGCAAAGTTTCTGCATCTTTTATAATGCAAAAACTAGTTTGTCTACAATGTAAGAAGAAATTTTTAAAATGTAGAAATTACTGTTACTGACAAATGCTTTTATTTAATATTTTTGGAGCAGCTAGCATAATAATAACAATAACTATTATTATTATTATTATTATTATTATTGGTATTATTATTATTATTATTGTAACAATTAGTAAGTAATGTGTTGTTAAAAGTCTAGCAATGTAAGGACTGATACAGAACAGGGCTAATGTAATGTTTTACCTGCACAATACATATATATATATATATATATATATATATATATATATATATACACATATAACTCTGAAGCTTAGCAAGCTGTAGGTAATATGGAAACAAATTATACTATTTTCACTTTATTTACTTTACACCAAATTGTTCTTGTTCATATTTAAAATTCTCAATGGTTGAATACAAAAATGCAGTTTAATTCTAACAAGCTTCATTGGCCTAATTAAAATTCATGAGTCAAATGAGTACCTGCAATGTACATTTGGAGTCAAAAGCGTTGAGTATCAGATTTATTGTCTCGAGTTTAATTTGGTGCTGTGCTGCTCAATTTATAATACAGTAAGATGATAGTTATTGTAGATAGTATAAAATTATTGCTTCTAAGTTTTAGTTTGGTGCTGTGCTCCTTGTATTATAATATGATAAGCTGGTAGTCAAACACTGACTGGCAGGCACTTAGATTGTCTACAAACAATAAGTATCCCTCATCTGCACTGTAACATCCAAAACACATTACACATCTATTCAATCCAGGGAAACACTCGTCATGCGCGGGAACCGAGAAAAGACAAATCAAAGCTACCAAAAAGACTATAATGGTGGTGAAAAAAATTTGCTTTTTTAGGCAGGGTGAGAGAAAGGGAGCGAGAAAGAGAAAGGGAAAAGGAGAGAAAGAGCAGGAATGGGAGGAATATAATCTCATCACACAGCGTCCACGGTCCCTATTTACATCGAATGCAAAGAGGGCACGTCCTCCTGAACATCCCTGCTGTGCGGAGTGAAAAGCATGAACAAATCAAAGACACAGCTCATCTGTGTTTATATTTTCACACAATGAAAAACCTTCTCTTTGTATAGCATCACCCCCCCCACCAACAATTCTTTTATGGTTCCATGAAAAATGTGGACGCCCCTACCCCCCAATCTCTCCTCCCCCCTTTTTCTCAACATTTAGGATAATTACCATCTTTCAGCAGCATATCCACATTCATTTTTTCAGATTACTTATTTGTTTATTCAGTCTATAGCCTTATTTTCAGTGCAGGGCTGCCTGAGCCTGAGTCTCTCACCCTGTTTGACTTGTCATATACAGCTCTTTATTATTGCTATGCATTGTAGATTTGTTAAGATTTGAAGGGGTCACATAAAAATGGTCTTCACTACCCTTCTGTCACCTGCTTGTCTGTCTTTCTGTCTGTGTTTCTGTTTTGTCTGTCTGGCTGCTTTCCTGTATGTCTAAGAAAAAAAAGGAGATGCTCGAGCTGATTGAATAATACGTGGTGATCGACCCCCATTCTTTTCACGCAGGCAGACATAGAAATGGCTTATACCCGTCTCTTCTCCCCCCTCCCACTCAATATACATAGCCTTTTCTTCGTTCTCTCAGCCAAAGTTAGCTGATCGGTTAACTTTACAGCCTATGCATCATTAGCAGGCATTTGCATTCTGCCCAATAGCATCATGTCTGGATTTCCTGAATTTTTCAGCTGAGTATCACATGCATTTTTCAGAGAGACTGACAGAAAGTGCAGAGAGCATACGTTGACTGACGGCTGCTCGCCCCTCAGTGTGTTTTCTCATGTTTGTGTATGTGTGTAGCTGAAACGTGAAAGTGTGTGTGTGTGTGTGTATGTGTTTGGAGTGGAGGCAGCCCTGTCTGAACCATCTGCATTGTTCTCACCACAGTTCTGCCGATATGAGGAGACACACGAGCACGGAGGCACTGACTACTTGCAAAATGCTTGCACTTGTAATTTTGGAACAATTCAACGTTGTGCTCTGGTTAGAATTGCAAATGTTGGCTGTTGTTTGACACCTCTGCTTTGATGCAGCTAGCAACATATGAAAAGGTACTGAGTGGAGTACAACTAATTCACCTGCCTCGACTTACACTTACAAACAATATCTGGAAACAATACACATCTCTCCTCAATAATACTATGTCCATTGAACCCAAATGTAGCCTGTTTAATAAGATTTCACCATTTTTAAAAGAGTTTCAAAACACTCACCACAGAATGCATTGTAGTAGTGCTGCAGTAATCTATCATATTCAAGTAGTAGTGCTGCAGTAATCTATCATATTCAAGAACAATCGTCCATAGCAACAGTGTAATTATGCCCTTTATATAGTTAAGTAATGTAATGAATATAGTTGCTCACCTCTTTTAGACTGCTTAGGACCATTAGCATGTCACACCGACTTACGGTTGGCAGAGCATATGTAGACTCGCACCGCTCCTTTCCCATTGTATTCCATGTGATGGTTCTCTGACTGGCTAAAAAATAATGAACATCTATAAAGAAATAAACACTAACCCAAATCAGTGTTGCCTTTTTTATGTGAAATACGTCGACTGAACACTGATGTGAATGCTATCCCTTGTGAGCTCAACTTTCATGTATGCCGGCGACAGATGCAGCTTTTGGGTTTTTTGGGGGCAGCTCCCTGATATTTTAAGTCCAATTTTCTATGGTTTGATTTGGGGACGATGGGCTTGATGCCGGGAAGCGGTGGGAGCAAGACTGCAGACTCAGCGGGGGCCATTAGACATGGTGTGGTGGCCGACTTAAAAAGAGTTCAAGAGCTCCCGCAGGAGAGGGGCCCAAAACTTTCACTCCTTCAGCCTCCTGTAAAGCTGCTATTGATGCTGCTACTGCTAGTGTTGTAGTAATTGTCAGTAGGGATGCACCGATATGGCAGTTTTGGTCCAGTATCCAGTATTTTTCATGCACATATCTGACGATTCCAATATCAATGCTGGTATATAAACATTTATAAAATCTAGAAATTGAGACTAGATAGATCCACCTGTATTAGCGTTAGCAGTACTCTATTGTAGAAGATTGCAAATGCAGTAAAATGATTGACAGTTTTCACAGTAGTCCTGCATCTCCTAAACATTGCGCTTTTGCAGAGTAAAATAAATGCCTCATCAAATATCGGTCAAATCTAAACATTTGTTTGATGCCAGTATTTTTTAATAAAACACCTGCTAGTGCTGATATGATTCCAACATCATCATGCATGCCTAGCTCTTAGTAATCTTGTTACTACTTTTGTGTGAAAATACCACCACCAGTGTGAATATTGTGCAGTCTTTAAACCTTAACATATAAAAGCAAAGAGACTTACAAACATTTAAGTTTAACCATGTATTTCCTTTACTTCATTGCAGTACAGCAAACACAAACATACATGCTGGTGACCGTCTCTGAGTTTTCACAGTGTCAAGGCAGTCATTAGGGGTTCTTGAATTCTTTGACTTCTGTTGAGTTATTAATATGCTAGACCATCTACATAAATATCAAAACTACTTGCTTCCTGTATACAGTTGGCTCAAAACTGAACTAATTTAAACATTTGATTAATTGTGCTTTTGTGCTTGCATCATAAGTGCAAACAGCCATAATTGTATTAGCTGTGTCTGTAATAGTTATTGCTGGAAATCATTTACTGGGATTTTCTCTGTTTAACCATGACACAATTTCTTATATATCTTCAATACATAAACTAACTATATGAATGGAACAAATATTAAAGCCATGGTTGGGCATCTGTTACATCTTCTTAGTCTATAAAAACTATGTTTACACTGACAAGATGCCACATTTCTAAGTTCCACTATTCTACCCATCTTAGAGACAAAGCATTAGATGAATTATTCTGTTGTTTAGGCATTACACTTCTAAACTAACCATTTAAAGCCTTTGTATTTGGTTATTTTTCATTATAAAATCCAGCAATTAACATAATGCAGTAGTTCAAGTACTGTAGTAGGCTTTACATTCTTTAGAACATGTCACCTTTTATTTGTAATGGTTTAAAATCCCTGAGTAAAATGGTTTTGGTTAATATAACATGCCTGAGTAAATGTTCCTCTTACGTTGTGCCATGGGTTCCACGTGGCAAAATTAAGGATCTTTTTTTTATTTCTCTAGGTGGATTGTTGTAATAGTGTTTATGCAAACTCTTTTGAATGATCAAATCTTAGGTTTTACAGTGTACTTTAAAGTTTTGTCAATAAATTTTAAAAGGCAAGGCAAGTGCTGGGGCTGCCACTTTATACTTCTGAAATCCATGATTGTGGAATTAAGACATTATGTATGTATAACTCAGCATTTGTGCTTAAATATACCTAAAAGATATCCATGAGGTGGACAAAGTCATTGATGTGACAGCTAAAAAGAGGCATATATTTTTATGGATATTTTTATTATATATATGGATATATTTATATTTTATAATAATAGAGGTATTATATCACCAGTAATAAATCTAATTTGTAGATACATTTGAATACTAATACCAGTATGCTTATGTGTTGAGTGAGGCGGTATATGCAAAATTATAACTAATCTTTAGAAACATGGACGACTCGCTTCAAGAAGGATGAACAATAACTGAAAATGAAAAGACGGTCTCTCACAGATACAGACAGACACAGGCAAAAACAATGGCTTAAAAATGCTCACAGAGCTCAAGTTAACCCTCCACAACACATTCTCGACCAGAACTGTCTTTCATTAAATCACAAAATTGATGCCAATGATGAGGCTGCTTTTTGGAATTCTACCACTTCAGTTAAAGAAATACCCCTAAAAATAACCAACCCTTCCCCATGCAGCTCATTACTCAGCCCTTACACATTTTAATGATGCCAAGTTACTCTGACTCTCACTGTTGGTTTAGCCAAGCAGTGAGTTAATTGTTTATAAAGTTGTTTTTTTGTTTTTTTTTTTTCTGGACATGAAGGGTTTGAAGCTCAATATGGCTGTATATGTGTTGGTTTGGACCTTGTGCTGTCCCCAGCCGCAGTCTCAGCAGGGGGCTCCCAATTATGCTACTGATTAAGATACTCTCACGCGGAAGAACCTAATTGGCTTCTCGCTGAAGAGAACTGCTCATTTTTTTCCACTGCTGACATAAAAAGAGAGTTATAGAAAGCGAAAAACAAGACCATCACATCCCTCAATCCATTTTTCCCCGGTGGCGGTGGTTATTTTGAAGAATCTCACACCGAGAACAGCTTTGCCAGACAGCTTTCTCTACCTGTTGCCACCATCTTGTTTTGAGATAACAAGAAGGCTATAGGAGAGAGAGTGGAGCACATTTCGAGATAAACAAGGCAACTGTATCATCTCTTATCGCCTTCAAATTAAATTTTTAATCTCACACTTATCTACTTGACAGCTGCTAAGAAATACACATGCTCTCCTCGATCTCATTTGTTTTTCCTGCTGGCTGTGCTGCCTCTGTTACTCTCTGGTCCCTGGCCCCTGATAAGACTCTTTGTGAAGGCCGGTTGTGTGTATGTGTGTGTGAGAGAGACAGAGAGAGAGAGCAAGGGAGGATGGGTCGGCTGGTGGTGGTGGTGGGAGGGGGTGGCTGGTGACATTTGTTCCTGGGTTTTGTAGAGGACTCCCTGCTGTTTTCTGCTGGGCTAAGCGAGAGCCTCAAAGTGAGCTGGCCAGCCAGCCCTCCAGGAGCTCTAACTATCTACCCTTCCCCCATCCCCCTCATACACACAATGTAGCAATACATGATGACACATACACACAGTTTCTGAGTTAAAATGTTATTGTTGGCTAGGCTACAAACTAATGAGTACATACCACAGCACATGTAGTGTTAGCTTCATTCACGAATATAGAATATGCCATTTAAAAATTGGTAAACTTTACATAAAAATTCCTTTGTACGGTACAGAATGTGCTGTTGTATATTATGAATTGTATGTTTGACACAAATCACTACAAAGTAGCAGGCAGTAATTTATGTTTATGCTGATGATATGCTACATCCCCAGCACTTCGATTTATTGCCAGCTGATTAGGGGTTAAAACAGCAGACTAAGAGTTAATCACTTCTAGGAAAAATACACAGTATTGCAGCAGATATTCGTGTCATTTATATGCCTTGGTGTTTGACAGTGAGTGCTTTTACCACATATTCATTTATCTCTCTGAAACATCTCCAACCTGAAGCAATCATTCTCCACTCGAATTTGAAGAGATACCGTGCACACTCTTACACCTCAGGTGCTTCGTTTTTATGTGCTAGTGGTTTATGCGATGATCCATGATTGCTATCATATCATTTTTATATCTTTACTGAATTGGCTCATCCATGTGGTCATGTGTGGTGCACTGAAGATTTCAGAGTGGTCCTGGATTATGTGAGTAATAGTACAAAAGAATTAGTCTGTCTTCATTTGTATTTGCACCTAAGCAGTTATTTATGTTAGACAGTCCAGGATATTTCTCATATTTGCCTAAACTGTTTCTCATGTTTTTAACTTGATTAAGTACATTCCCAGATCATCTTCTGCACTTATTCAATCTACAGTCTACATGATAGTTTCCACCAGTGTCACCTGAAGTAATTACAAATATGAAAGTGAAGGTACCAATTTAACAATTAGTTTGAAGCAAATATGATAACACAGACCAAATAACCAAAGGCAATGAGACAGAAAATTAAAATTCAGGGTAAATAAACACTCCAACGTAATTTCTATCATGGACCTGCAGGCCAATTCCAAGAGGTATTTTAACAGCATCCGTAAATAGGATTTTGTGTGTCCGTGTATGTGTGTGTGTATGTGACTTTATTCTGAGGTGAGGAATATCTCAAGCTTTCAGCCCCTGGACCCCCTGCTGTTTTTAATCAGTAATATTAGTGTGTCTGAGACTGGTCACCCTCACTGTAATTTTCTGTCTATGCTAGCCTGCGTGTGTACCTGCATGTGTGTTAGCACATCCTCATTGTTATCAACAATAAATGGATTTTGAAAAATACATATACAATATTTTTTTTTCAGAAGTTTTATAAAACAATGTCTTGGACATCAGAAAATGTATTCATAGGCATTTCATGTAATAATATGTTCCCATGTAATAATCATGGTTCCATTCCTATCATGACCACTGTGAACAATGTAAGCTTCTCCCAAAAAGGTGTTAAAGGTGTTGTTGTTAGTCTTAAATTTCTGTTGTATCAGGGCTGTTCTTGTCAAGCTAAGCCAGTTATCCAATTGAATTAAAAAGCCATACCTGCCATAAAAATGTATTTCATAATAAACATACCCAATAGCTGTTGTTGATTTTTTAAAAGCATTTAATCCTTGCCCATGATTTGTGGCTCTATTACTGTAGCCTTCCATGTGCTTTGAGCCTGTGAGTGTTCTGTCCTTATAATGTTTGTGTTCTAATAAAGCTGATTGTTTGTTTTTGTCTACTTTTTAACTTAGATGTGAAATACATGCATAAGTATGCATGTGCATATACAGCAATGCCACTTTTGTAGTGTACTGTATCATAATTAAAAAAGATATGATTAATGTAGTTTAGAATATAGTTAAACTTTTTTTCAGGCTGTTAAGCAATATTATGATCAGTTTTGTAACTGAATTTTCATAAGTAACTCTACAATAAAAAGCTTGATATTATTAGAACAGTAGGATATTTGTTTGACATGGCCAAATTTGTGTCATTTACAGTATATTTTGATGCAACAAATGTTCATCAAATGTGACATCATCCAGCTCATAGCATGATGAGTGAAATAGGCCTGTAGTCTCAACCTTAGTAAAGTCAAATGATCAGGTACAAATGATTACATTTTAACTTAAGTATCTGAATTGTCTTGCGTTGTTGCATCCACTTTGTAGATTAGCAAAACTGTGGTGCTGATTGTTGTTTTGTTACAAACTAAGATAAACAAATGAGAATGCATATATTAGTCCAGTAAATAAACTTCAGATATGACTACTTTGGTGTAGAAATAGGAAATTGTGCATATCTTCTATCTTTTTCACCCTGAACAAAATTAGTTATGTAGTGTCATTTAAGCATTTATCAAGGCAACAAAACTCCCTATGACTACATAAAATTCTAACGTTTTTGAAACCCTGTTAATAATCCAGCTTTTACTACCACAATCTTTTTAACCTGTCCCCATCATTTATTTCATAGCACTATTTAATATCCGTTATTCTCAGCCAAACTGTATCCTATTTATATAATTAGAAATTTCCCATGTTATTCTGTCATTTATTCTGTAATTTAAATGATTAGCTATTCTACTTCTAAATTCTAAAGACTATCTTACCTCTTCTATAGTATACAGTCTAAAATTGCTGCATTCATAACACCTTCTACCAACACCATTTCAATAGAAATTCTTCAATAGTATTTCTGTAATTTCCCAAACAACCCCAAATGACTGTAACGCAATGTGGGCTTTACTGCAGTAACAATTGATTACAGTGTTTTATAAGAAAATAATTGCAAAGATAGCAAATAAAATTTAAACTCTCTCGCTCTCTCTCTCTCTCTCTTTCTTTCTCTCTCTCTCTCGCTCTCTCTCTCTCTCTCTCAGGTATACATCATCATGGTAATCATCTCAAAACTAAAGTTTGAAATGAAATGAATGTTTAACAAGAAGCTTATCTGTCTCAATTAATGTTTTATTAGTTTATATTTTTAGGCCACACTTTACAATAATAAAAAAAAATTATCTTTTGTTTCATAGTGCATCTGCCTTTCAATGTAATACTCAGTGATAAGAGCACACATGAACACATTACCAACTTTTCACTTGCCAAAGAATATTTTAGAAACTTTTTTTTTGTATATGACTTAAATAATTAAACCAGTTACTGCAACAACTAAATTTTATTACTGTTGTTGTTATTCTTTGATTATGGCTCTTTCTTACTAGACCTATACTAGACGGCTTTGTCATGATTTGATCGTTGGTACTATATGGGCTGTTGTTGTTTTGGGGTTCAGCCGTTCTGTCTGACAGATTGTCGTGGAGTTCAGTGCTGGGATGGAGTGATAGTAATTGGAGTTTAGTTGTATATCATGTTTTGCTACCTTTTAAATCACTGATTATCATTTTAAAACTTCTTACAACATGAAATATGCAAACAAGTATGTAATGTGAAAGAGGCATAAATGAAGTCACGGCCCATCTAAAGCAAAAATGTCACTATATAAGGTATATTTACACAGGTCTGTACCAGGTAGAAGTACATTTCTTATAACATATACTTCTACTCAATATACCACTTAATAAATGTATACTTAATTTCAAAACACACACCAATTTTTTTTTGGTTTTGTCAAATCACAGTCTGACATAATTCTTTAAGGCCATTGAATCATTGAAATAAGACATGAACTATAATATGAACTACAGTGTCCTGTGCATCGAGACAGACTGGGGTGTCAAACAATCAACCAGGAATATTAAGATAAGTACACATGGCAAACAATAAATGTAACCAGTAAAAACACAGTCTTATCACTGTTGCTTTCCACAGTTTGATTCAGAACATATCCAGTGTTTGCTGAAAAAAATTCAGGGTCACTTTATA
Organism: Colossoma macropomum; assembly: GCF_904425465.1. NCBI lineage: Eukaryota > Metazoa > Chordata > Actinopteri > Characiformes > Serrasalmidae > Colossoma > Colossoma macropomum. The sequence continues at coordinate 17,285,136 of NW_023494785.1, read as the reverse complement.
GCCTCTATAGAGCCAATGTGCTCTCTCGTCATAATCCTGATTAGAGGCACATTCATTGTCTTGCCTGGTATTCAATACCTCCCAGTATAACAGTATGAAAGATTGTTCTTAGCAACATACGCATCGCTGTACTGGCACTGCATGTTAAAATATTTAAAAATACATTAATTAATCATTTATTAAAAAAAAAAAACTATTCTGAATATCCATTTAAAAATGTATTGTGCAGAAACATTTACATACATGTATTCAGTCACTTTCAAATTCTGTCTATAATATGTCACTTTCTGAGGAAGATATAATGGAGAATGTGTTATTAATGCAAGTTACAAAACTAATTAGACCATTGATAATTAATCCTTTATGGTAAGCATAATAAAAAGGTTTTACGTACTTTAAATATAGCTCTTTAGCTGCAGTGTGCATCTAGTTGAAAACAGCAGGGTGAATTGCATTTTAACCTTAGCTGTAGATTACAGAATCAACATTAGTTCTCACTGCTTCCATTGGAGCAACATTATCATATGATTGCTGTGACAAATTTAGTCAAATCAAGCTAAACTACCTGTCCATGTGTAATTTAGTGAATATCGGATGGGGAGACTAAACTGCTGCCGCTCTCATTATGGAAACTGTGAAGTATATCGTTTCACAAGACCATTAAGTGCTGGTTTAATTTGATGGTAGTAGGGTGCCAAAGTGGGGTTAAATACATTTCTGTGCATTTGAAAAAGGGAATGAATTTGTCCATGTACTGTAAGAGAGACATTCATACTACATACATCAGAAAGCTCTGAATTACAATGTTTAACATTACACAGTACAATGGTTTTATGAAACGTTTTATGAAACTCTTAATTTTCGCTGGTCTGTTTATTTTTAGAATCTTACAAAACTAGACTAATTACAACTTTATATATTATAATAATTCACTCTAATTGTTATCAATATTTCACAAAGATTCTTTTTGTACATTTGTTCAATAATGAACGTGAGCATTGATTAAATTCTTCGTACAGAGAAATAACATTAAGCTTTTTAAAGGAGAAAAGTGTACATTGTTTCCTTAAGGACTTTTTTTATTTTTGACAAAGAACTGTGGGATTTGGACGGCATTTCACTTTTGAGGGGACACGGTGGCGGCCCCTTTAGCCGCAGATGTTAAGGAGATTTTTACGCCTGTTCTGTGCTCAAGGGTCCGGAATGGTCTGGGAATGCACAACTGGGCAGATAAATAGGCAGAGTGTTGAGCGGTATGTTGGAGCAAATCATACAATGAATACAAATGAATAGCAAAGAAAACACAATCTATAATATATTTATGAGCATTGAGATCAGGACTGCTTTCTGATATACGTGCAGGAATATTGAGATTGAACCCAGTGACCATAGAGATAGAGATAACTCATGTAAAATGCACAGAGCTGGATATGATGTCAGGAGTCAGAATATACATCCTAATATTGTGGAAAAATTCTAGAGGCACTCTCCAGTTCATATACTGTGTGAAGATGCACCAGCAATGTGTTTGGAAGGAAATTGGTAGGTGGAGTAAAATATGATATGAAGTGAACTAAATCTACTTGTCTGCTCACCTAAAGCAATTCTACAAAATGAATTACAGTTAAGCATTTCTTATTGTTAAAAATGCTTGATATTACCAAATTATGCATAATTAAGATGTGAGATGCATATTACAGTGTGCCTATACATTTAGGTATTTACCGTTCCTTCATTAGTGAATTCCAGACACTATTGTCTACAGCTGCTCCTGAAAGATCTTCTGGTAGTTTAAAGGTAATACTATCAGGTCTATTATCATGGACAGGGGTCAGTATAATCAGATATTACTCAACATTATTTATCATTAGTGTGTATATTTCATATCTGTATATATGTATTTCTGTACATGTGCTGAGAAGTGTCAAGAAGCATATGCAATGAAAAAAAAGTGATCGAGTTAAAAAAAGAAAGAAAAAATAAAGCTCATTTTCAGACAGTTGTAATTTGGAATACTATAATCATACATGCATTACATTAACTTTTATGATTGTTCCCTCTAATTGTGCTTTTACATAAGTAATTTACATTTCTCTGCATCGCTTGATTTTCACTCCTACAGTGTTGATGAGCATAAATTACTCACAATTAACATGCAGAACCAATATTTATTTTTTCCTGTTTGCCTCCCTTTTCTCCATCTGTTCCTCTTTGCCTACACCTATTCCTGAGCAGATATATACGACAGAGGTTCATCTTGTTCTTGATTAAGATTCTGCTCAGTTAATGCAGAGTTTAGCTCTGACTAAAATAAAAACTGAGTGAGAGTAGGGAGAAAAAAGAGTAATGAGGTACCATTAGCATTAGGCAGCATGTCACCTTGGCAGGTAAAATTGTCATGACGTTGATATAATTGGGTGGTGGAGCGGCTCGGTATGAGTGCTCCATCACACAGTGCACACACATATTGCATTATTTAGGAGAGAAAGACACGACACAGCCAGGTAGCAATCCCCTTTCACACCCCATTAGCTAGCACTGATCCAGAGCTGGCAAAGAGCGGCCCGATCCATGGCGCACTAATTATTTTACATCAGTCACAGTATTTTTCCCCCTACAAATGTGACCAGCGATGCATAATTATGAGCACTGGGGGTTCAGGGCTGGGCAAGGACATAGAAGCTGTTACTGCAGCTATTTTTGAGTGAACTAAGTGAACAATCATCTCCACGCCCAACTCTGGAATGTGCTCAGGGAGTTAAAATGATGAGAAGGTTAGTGTTACTAACTAGCTAACACTGAAAATCGTCTTTTCCAAGAGGTCCATGGAGTTAGTAGTTACACAACACTGAGGCATTTGCTGCATTCTAGCAAAGAACAAAGAAACCACAACTCTGCAGTACAGAGTGTACTACCAAACAAGCATCTACCGGCATTCTCTATAGGATCTGGCAGATATTTTTCCAATCACAGTAACAAACACAAACTCAAACACCACTTAAACCTTTGAGGCTTATTTACAGAACTTAACAATGACCCTCTTTGTAGACTCTTAACAGATATTAGTTAAAAACAACAAAAAATAATAATAAAACTAGGCATTGACATTTTAAAACAATACAATATTGTCATTCTACCTACCTAAAGATGTTTGAATCTCATCTCACAGAGAACATAATGGGTAGCAAACACACAGGCCATCTCCCTCTGTCCAAAATGTCCGCCTCTTGATGTCATCCTAAACAGGTTACAGTGTCCAGAGCTTCAGCATAGATGTTGTACTGACAGGTAAAACACACCACTCTTCTTGTGAGGGATTCAGGGGAGGAAAGTTTGGTTTTCTACTTGCTTGCCTTGTGATATTTCTGAGCCCTGAGCATTGAAGAAGCCGCTTTTCTCTTCCCTAATTCTGTGGACTTGGAGCTTTGAAGCCCCCCAACTGTGCACAGTATGGTCTTTGAACCAGGGAAGAAATTCACAGATTTAAAAAAAATTGGATAAAAAGCAGTGGGAACCTACTGCTCGACACATATTCCATTGTCTGCATTCATCTTTTTTGGGTGCCTTGTTCCATTTTGGATGCACCGAGCATGATAGATTTTGATGGGTGTTTCATTCCACTCCCAAGTATAATACGGAGCTGTGTCACAAAAACAGTGTTTTTGGGAGTATTCTTTTCTATTTATTATGTTATTTAAAATAAATTTCAGTTTCAGACTAAAATTGAAATATTCGTAATGAACTTTATCTTAATACTACATTTATAAAACGGTCCGATGAAAAATAGCTATGCCATCTTGCTTGGACATGCACATTTTCTGGAGACTTGATTATGTAAATAAACCGATGCATTAAGATTGTCTTTGGGTTTAATTCCAACAGAAACATCAAACATGCTGTTTTAATATTTTCAGAGTTTGGTGGTAAGACAACAACAACAATGTACAAACTGCAACAGTGTGATATTAACATGTGTTTGTTGTTCCCAATTGTGTAAAATCTATTAATTTATAAAATTGTACCCTTTTTACATTTAAATGTTTTATTTGAATTATCAATTAAAATAAACCCTAAACAAACCCATAAACAATAAGTAGAGTCTAAAACAGTGTTCTTTCTTATTCTATCTGGTTATCCAGACAAATAGCAAATAAAAGCGTAATTTAAATTGGTATGTGTACATGTTCAGACTGTGTACCTCTGCTGCAGTCATTAAAAGGTGCTAAAAAAGCTAGACAACCTCTTCCTTACTTTAATTCCCTTGTAGAGATTGTTCAGTCTCTCAGAAGACAAAAACCAACAAGCACATTGACATTTTGGTGCTTTTTCCTACTGAATGCTACCAAAGCACCACAAGACCTTGTGAGAACCTAAACCAATACAAGCATAATGCACATTGTTGAGCTGCCGTAATGTTATGCAAATGGGCTTTAGTTGAGGGGCCGGCTGCAGTAGTTCTGGGCTTGTGGCTTTGATAACCTCCATTACTAGAGGATTAGGCAAATGCTGATGCGCTCCGTCTCCTTGAACACTAGTCCAGAACTCAGATGTTGACTAAAGAAGGAGTGGGACACTTTATCTGTTGACTGCATGTATATAAGAGTAAAATTCTCAAAATTTTAGGCATAATTTGAGGATAGTAAGATCTCTGGAATATAAGCTTCTAGTCAGGTTTTCAGCATTTAATATCAAAGATGTTTTTTTGTTTGGTACTGTCAAAATATTCAATCAATATTGCCTGTCTTTTCTTTCCACTCTACTTTAGCTTTTTTATATAAATTGATTTAAAAGGCAGAAGAAACAGATTGGTTGCGGAGTTTATCTTACCTTCCGACTTACTGGTCATTCCTTTCTTCATTGATTTTTTTCTATACATGTATGTTTACACATTCTTGGCTGCCAGATCGATTTTTTGCAGTGCCAGAAATCTGTTCTCCATTTACCCGTGTCCTCTGATCACATTCCATTTTGAGCACTTCAAATGCACTTAGGTCCTGTGTTTGCAAGGATAAGAATAAATGAAATAGAGGATGTTTTGTAGTTCTTTTTTTGTACATTTGCAACCTGAAAATTACATATACAAATACACATTTGAATGTTGAGCATTGTATGCTGGTAATGTGCTATGGTTCATTAATGCATGTTCCAAAGTAGTTGCTGAATACTATGACTAATGACTGTTGTGTCATGGTATGTAGTGTCTTTTCCAATCGTTATCATTTGTCACTATTTTACCCCAGAAAACATTTTGAATTATTTGAATAAAATATAAACACCAACATTTTTATGATTATTGTTGTTGGCTCCATATGGCTAGAACATATTATAGAATATTATATGCACATTTTCCCTTTAATGTGCTATTTAAATCAGTTACAACAAGCAGCACTTTGCTACTGTACAAATTAACAGATGTAGATGACAAATTGTTTTTGTAGTGTCAATCAACATTATTATCGTCGTGCTTATCGATTAGCTGTTTCCATCATAAGCTATGATTGAACGTAAACCTATTAAAGGATGTGGAGGGGTTGATTGTTTGGCCCTCAGGTCTCTAAAAACCACATCTTATCATTTCTGCATTTTGGCCAGCATGAGAGCTGCTCTGCAGTAAAAGCAATAATAGTAATTTTCAGAATCTAGCTGGCCAGCATGCATTTTTTTTTGACTCAATAATTTGATCAGTAAGAAGGCTCCCAGTCTTCTAGTGATGCTGTCAGCACTTTGGGCTTCACATACCCTCTGTTTTCAGCTGATTTTGCTGCTGCTTTTCAGACTAGCCTGGGAAAAGAGCCATGTGCCAAAAAACAGGGGGAGAGGAAAGCTTAGTGTTTACCTTGGGGTAATATGTGTGTTGCTGTTCATCTAACTTTAAGCAAAACATCTGTTTATGGAATAAAATTTAGCAGAATTACCACTAAGATAGTCTTTAAAAGGTTCTTTGTTTTTATTCAATTTGATTTACATTTGGTATTATGTGTTAGTTCTAATATAGGTAGCATATTTATCACTCTTGGTTTCCAGTCTGAAGTCTGAAAAGGACATAGCTACTTCAGTTGCTCTACTACTAGAAATGCACTCATTCATTATTTTGCTTTTTTGTCATTTACACAGGTAGAAAAAGCTTAATGTTGATCTTTATTCAGGATGTAATGCTGACAATATTCAAGAGATATGATTGGTTCAGGAAGCTTGCAGTTTACTGAACACATTGATCAGCAGAAAATGCCCTAAGCTACTTTTGTCTTTCTCTGAGCTACATTTTTACCAAATTGACTATTGATTGTCTGGACCTACTTTTTTCACCAGCAATGTTGTAGCAGCAACTGGACTATATTTACCAGAAATTTTGGTTAGTTTTTCATTATTATTAGGCAGTCTGAAGTCTAAAGTCTGGATGCAAAACCCAGATTCTTTGCACTGCCCACACAGAGTTTAATTGTCTAGAAAATGGTGCTATTTATTTTATTTAGCAAGACAAACCTTACAGTAAAATAAATTGTTCATCAGTGGTTGCAGTGCATTAACACCCAAAATGCTGTTTAAAACAATCTGCTGTGCTGAGAGCAGTAGGCTGTTTCTTGTCCAATCACACCATTCCTGTGGAGAGGACCTTTAAGCCAAGAGGTCTCAGGAGCTATAGTATCATCTGATTGGCTCCCTCCAGAATGCCAATGAATTTCTGTGCTGTGACATCAGTGAGCTGGAACTCAGGTACTGATAAACCAAAGAAGGTTTGGAAATGATGATATCTAGTGAGTCAGCATGTCATTGATTCAGATTATTCGCTATATACAGTACTGTGCAAAAGTCAGAGACCACCCTTCAATTATTTAATATCCAGTCAAAACAGCCATTGAGTACTAGTTCTTCATTTTTCAGAAGATACCTTTGAAGAAATTAGATATAAAAACTGCTAGACCACCAAAACTGTTTCCATCAGATAAACAGTACTTAAAGCTGTCGCCTTTGAGAGAGAGGAGAAAATGAAGCTCCACTCTCACTTCACATCTGAAAAAATCCACAGGTGTTTCTGTCCATCCTTCCACTGTGAGAGACAACCACTGTGAAAGTCTGAAAGGATGTGTAGCTGTCAAGACGCTGTTACTGAAAAAAGCAAATAGAGAAAAACAATGTATTGGCCACCCCAGAGCGCAGACCTCAGCATCATTGTATATGTTTGAGTTTACTTGGATTGTGAAAAGCATAAACAGCTACCAAATTATAAGACTGAACTTTGGAGGTTTGGACAAAATTCCTTGAAGCTGTATTAAAGACAAAGAGTAAACATATTAAATACTGAAAAAAATAGTAATAATAATAATAATAATAATAATAAATAAAATAAAAAAAAATATATATATATATATATAATAAAATATATATATATATCAGTACAATAAGGTAATTCCAAATAAATGTTAGTTGAAATATTCTAAATATTGTTCTTGAGTGCATGTACACGTACAGTTTGAATTTTTCTAAGGTCTAAGACCAGCAAACTTAAGTTTAACTAGAAGATGCAACAGTTTTCTTGTTGACTATTTTTATTATTTTTTATTACTTTATAACACAAACATGTTCTTGCTAAATTGAGAGACAGCAGTCAGTGCCACCTCTGGCACTCTGCTGGATATACAGAACATATTCTAAATTCAGAAGCACTGTGCTACCCACCACAGGGACCAATTTGAAGCCTCCCTCACACCTTGCCACTGCATGCCACACATACACAAACACAAACTCTGCAGCTCATCTCTGACAGGTGGGACTCTGACTGTTGGCTCTTTCAGTGGGCCTCTCTAGGGACCATCTCTGGTGTCTCCCCCACACCTCACACACTCAGCCACTGTGCGATTATGACAGGCTCAGACACTGTGGTTTAGCTTTGGAAAAACTGACCTTGGTTAGTTAAGACTCTGCATTGGGATTTTGCACATCATCTTCCAAATCTAAGCTGATCTGTTTACACCATTGTTTATAGGTAGTGAGATTCAAGGACAGGCAGCCTGTTTACATCCATTTAAGAGAAATTAGTGTAGCCAAAGAAATAAGGAGTACTGTCATTACTGGGTCAAAACAATGATTTTTCCCCCCTTGTTATTCACTTTTCTGTTTGCACCGTAAAAAATAGGGAATAACTGTGCAGAAGATTCTTACTCACCATATGAACAGAATAAAATCCACCATCCTGTAATTTTAGTTTTAATTTTTTGTGTCTACAGTTGTTTAATGGCTGTAATTAAGGAAGAACTAAACTGGCTTCGACTGTAAATTTGTGAGTTCAGTAAATTCATAAGAGCTATAGTAAGATAAAGGAAGAAGTGAGGAACAGAGGGACAGTGGCTTTATATTGGTAAATAGACTAATCAATTAATTGGCTGGGTGTGTTTATCTCATAATCCTCTTTCAATACAAACAGAGGCCTATCTGGTAAGTTCTTATACCAGGAGCAATTCATATCTTAGTATGCAGGTCAGTGTAGTATTTAGGGGGAAATGGTATAAATAACCCACATAAGAACAAAGTCCATTTACTGTGAATTTGAATTGTATGTGCATGTGTTTAGCATACACAGGTTGATGATGTATAAACCTGCATACATTTCAAGGGAGAAGACTGGATTAGCAGCCAGTTTTGTTTTTATGGCACAAAAAAGGAAATGTTAAAAGGGGCATCTTGCCCTGATAGCTGTGCAAGATGCTCCTGTTTTAAGATTTTCACAACTTAATGCAAAGACAATATATACACATATAATATTTATATAAAATATATAAATTATATGTCAAATACATTTTTTTTTCAAAATTGTGTTATTAGTCAAATTACAACACTAAAAATATTATGTTTTAAAATGAAATTAAGGCCTCTATATTTTTTTTCTTAATGAATCTTTATTTTTATAAACTATGACAAAAGACAAATGAAAACAAAATGTAAACACTTCTGTTTATCAAATTATATAACTATATTGTTACTACTACATTAATTACATAACAATATTATGTAAATTCATTTAATTGGCATTATTAGTATTATTATTACTATTATTATTAGAATAACAAGATTAGCATTCAATACTTAATTGGTAAGTGCATATAATTACTGACAAAACAAAACATCTTGCTGCACTACTCTTATACAAACTCATACTCATCTGCTGTAAGATTACAATGTTAAAAGTTTGTCTCTATACACCGCCGATATATGTAATGTGAACATTTTTATGTGTTTCCGATGAAAAATCTAACTAAACAATATATTTGTGGCAGTAAGGTAAACGAGAACATTTGTCCTTTATCTGAGGGGGGCTTCTTACCCCAAAGATCGAAAGCAAAACTATATTGGTCTCTCTATACCCCCCCTCCCAGTTAACTTTAGTTAAATTAGTATTAATAACTTGATGGTGACAAAATAATAGACCAACTGACCCCAAAAATGTCATTAGATTAAGCACCATCACTTTATCAGGACAGAAAATAAGGGGAGGAGGGCATCTTCCCTTGGGGGTGGGACTTCTTCTCCCAAGTTACTCTGCTACAAAAGATAATGATAGTTTTGTTGTTAAACTGAAAGAACTTATTTGGGCCTTAATCCATATAAGAATATAGAATATAAATATTTGTACATTGATTGAAGAGGCATGATCTAGAACAATGGTACTGACATTGACTCGAATACGAGTATAATATTACACTCTACTTTTTGCATAATGCATTTTGGCCTCCATCCTGACAAAAGTCAATTTTATTTCATGCAGTGTAGCCTGCTTCTTAACAACCACATTAAATCCCTAGGATCATGGGAAATTCATCTTATGTACTGTTGACTATGGTCTGTGAAAAAGCACAGTGAGGACCACAGCCAGCCATGCACAGATCTAAAGACATCATGTTTTTCCTCTAAACATGTTGTATCTTGCTTATTAATGGATTATTTTGATATTGTTATTTTCAGTAGCTAAACTATTTCTCACTTATATCTGACTAGCAGATCATCATTATGTGTAATCAAAAAAATCTAAATACTATATAAGTAATATTAATAGTATAAATATAAGTAATTCATCTGGAAATGTGAAATTTACAGCTCAGTACTGTAGCCATTTTCAGTGATTCATTAATCACCTCTATTACACACCCAGAACTTTGAAGTGACAGTGAAGTAGGACACAGAATAACAATTAAACTACAATAATGAAGCCTATTGTCAAAGAAATTATTAATATTAAAATACAAAGAATTACTGTGGTACTATATAAATTTATAACAGGTTATTTCTTTATTAATGACTCTACAGATTAATAGGAAGCACAGGCAACAGGCCATTTGTTATTCACAGCAATGACAACTCAGTCTTGAGTATTATTTATAATTCAGTCCACCGCTTCTGAAATGATGTGGAGTAATGATATACGCAAGCCAATGAAGTGTGATCAGTGACCCTGAAATGGCATTAGACCAGTGAAGTGTAATGATCTGTGATCTGTGATGGTACTCTGTAAAATAGTTCCACACGGGAGACGGGGGCAGATCTGTGTTTAATTGGTTAGGTTCCAGTAATGTCCAGTACTTACTGTGATTTGTAATGTGATGAAATAGCTTGTACAAGAAATTGTATCTGGGAAGCATATGGAATATATCTGCTAACAGCTAATAGTTTTACATCACATTAGACCTAGATTTGACTTGTATGCCTGTTTAAAACTGATATGTTAATTTGACATTACGATTAAATTTTTATGTTGCTATAAATGCTATAAATTATAAGTGAAGCATTTTAAATGGAGATTCTAAATTGGAAGTCCTGCGTTATGTCTTTCTGGGTCCAAGAAGCTGGCCTTTTGTGTTTCAATGCTGTTTTTTTTCTTCTTCAAGAGTGGTATTGATGCAGTCTTTATTTGGATTGGAGCCTATTTCCTATCAGTTTCTTTTCCTCCTGTATGTAAATTATATTGTGCAAATGAGCTGACCTTTGTGGCCTGTCTTTACTGATGTCCTGATTTTACCCCTCTGGCAGCCTCCCAGACATATATGAACACCATGCTCTTGAACTTTCTGAGCAAAAGACACCACACCATATTTGAATAGTTCTTAACTATTGCCCACAGAGTTAGCAGCATATGCTAATTTTCTTTAAATAAAATCTCCTCCAGTATTTCACTGTGATTTAATTCCCAGTCTAAATTTCCTGTTGCTTTTGTTCAAAATTGTATGTGCTTCATTAGATTGTTGTGCAAATTACAAGGAGCCGTATTTGTTCATAGTACATTTCATAGGTTACTTATCATAGGTGCGCTGTGTTTGTGTACATGACTAGAAGATAAAATATAAACACAAACTGTCTTGAATTCATGTGAAATGTTCATAGCTTCCATCTGAGTGCTTACAGTGCTTGTTCATTTATTCACTCCCTCACTATATGACTTTCAGAAGATCACCAGCCTCTGGCCCCTTGGAGTCTCTGAAGGGGAGGTGGCTTTAATTACTTTGGGATCAAATTCTAATTTATGAATGCACTGTTTTCTTGCGTGTGTGTATGTGTGGGGAATAGGCCAATAAATCAGAGACATTGGGGACAGAGGCTCTTAATTGAATAGCGGCTCAGAGAACTGGAACGATGCTAGAAACTTCTACAGACTGAAAATTATTGGTGGTCGTGTATGAAGCAACATAGAGGAGGAAGAGGAGGAGGAGGGTGTAAATCTGAACCTTCCTTAGGGGACAGATGCCTCTGCAGTAGAGCATACAAAGGATGTAAAGTATATGTTTGCAAAATGCTGCACTTGTGAATTTTGTTGAAAATACAAATAGATATGTTGAAAGAAGGTTTGGTTGTCAAGAATCTGAATATTTATTTGCCATAAAAATTATATGGCCTAGTGGTAATTATTAGGGAAGTTCCCACTTGGATATTACACAGATGGCTGACTTTAATAACCTCATCTAAAATTCATTTAAATTTTAGTACTGTACTAATTTATTACTGTATTACATAGATTCTGATTCTTGACAACCAAAACATTTTTCAACATATCTACATATATTTTCAATAAAATTGAACTGTTATGTTTTACTGATATACTGATTATATTAGTAAAACATAACACTGATGTAATAAAAATAAAAATATTTTTTGTTGCTCCCCTCCCCAGTTCTAAAAAACTTGGTTCAAATGAGGACAAAAAACAGGAGTTCAAACATTTCTCTGTCTTTACACTAGTCCCTCTGTCATGCAGGCATATTAAGCTTGAGTATGTCCTTTGATGTGTTTGCACTGATTTCAGTGTTACTGTAAAAAAAGATGTTTAATGCAAAGTACTTGGTGTCCAGTAGCCTTCACCAAGAGGTTGTGTAGACTTCAGATGATGAGTACATATCACTCTATCTGAGGCTGAGGCTAACATTCATTAACATTCATTAGCATATTTAGGTTGGAACGTTTGCCATTTTTTTCCCATAGCTACATGCCTCCAAAACCCCACAAAAGGTCTTTTCCATCCCTACCAATGTTTAACCTGAAGTTACACCCTGGGAGTCAGGATATTAGTTTTGGAAAGGGTTAGACTTTGGACTAGTAGTTTTCAATGAAGGTTAGTACATAGTTAAATAACTAAAAGTAATTTAAAAGGTAGAATACAAATAAAGTGCAAACTTTTAAAAAAAAATCTAAAAACTGAGCTAAGATGGGTTCATTTATGCTTTCTCATCTGCATTTACTTCATGCAGATTTAACATTGCAGTTGAGCTGAATTTTCAAGGTAATATTTCATTGCCATACAGTCTCACACATAGTTGGAAACTGTGAATTAATAAAAATGTCATTTCCTTTTCTTCCTTCTTTTTACAGTAACATGCCAAGAATATATATGTAACCTTTTTTAATGTAAAAGAAATAATTTGCATGAAAATTTAAATCATTATGGAAAAGTGGAATTTGCGCAGCATTGTATTCTCATTATATTAATAATTCAATGTTTCAAACATGAGATCTCCCCAACCGCCAGCGCTCTAAAGTCTGGAACAAAGCAGAGAGAATGGCAGGACTGGAGCTTTACACAACACCCAATTTACTCGATTTAGGTGACTAAAAGAAAACGCCAGGCATCAACCAAACCAGAGAGCCAATTTTCAGTGTATAATACAGTTCTATAGTCAGTGGATATAGATATGTTTTTCACAACACTAAAGTTCATTTCCATAACTAATATAGGGAAAATACTTTATGAATTTTGATCTCCTTTCCTCATTAACTCTAGTCGTGCCATTTGCAGTGCCACCATTTCCCACCTGTATTTACTGAGCAGTGTCCAGCACTCCTGTGGACTTATTGGCCACAAAATCCTGCAGAAATCATGAAACTCCATGACCTTTGTGAGTTCTCAAGCATCAGATGGACAGTTTGTTATCTCATGGACAGACAATGTTACATTCTCCTCTAAAGTTTTTTGCTGCTTGGAGGAATGCATGCTCCTTCATTAATGGCAGATTGCCCAGGTTCTTGTACAGTAAAGCATCTGGAGACCATTAAACTTGCAGCACCATGTTTGCCTGTTGGTTCTGATGAATCCAGGGTGTTTTGAAGTCTTTGTAAGCTTTTTCATGCTAGTAGGCATCACATTTTTGCCAAGATCTTCAGAAATTTCTGTGGACTGTCAAATTTATGAAAGGTTTTAGCTCATTACTTGTGGTGTTAAAAAAATCTGTTTTTTAGCCGGTTTTTCATTTGACTGCTAGTTGCTCTACCTTTGCTTGAAAGGCTGACACACTGATTGCAAGAGCCAATGGTAGCTAACCTGTTAAACACTGTATGTGGGCCCACTCTTAGGTTCCTCACTGTTTTGACTACATAATTTACAAACAGTTTCATTATAGTTCACAAATATTTTATAGCAGTCACTGAATAATAAGTCATAAGATTGATTAATTATTAATACACCTTGGGTAAAAGTGCTTACATTTATCAGACCTGGTGATTTCTAATAATCAACCTGAACCCTTAATATATCAATTATGTTTTCACATCTGATAACAATGTATGTCTAATGTCTTTCCACACCAAACAAATAGAACAGGCACAGCTAGTGAGCTGTACCAGGAAGTTTAGAGAACAAAGAACGATTGAAACATATCTCTGCACTCTACAATGCTAGAGAAATTTCAGTTGACCTTTACTCTTCAATCTACTTTTAACTACTTGCTAAAATGAAATAACTTGGGCATAATGTTAAGTTGCAGTCCTGCCATTCCCTTTGCTTTGTTCTAACTTTTAAAGCTCCAGCAGTTATGTGACTTCTTAGGGAGATCTCGTGTTTGAAACATTGGATTATTATTATGCATTGAAAATAATATACAATGCAAGTCTTCTGGTAAGCTCTTCCTTGTGTATTTCTTCTCTGCATGTCAGTGATGTTTCTGAAAGATTAATTGAACGTTAAATTGATTTAGTGGTGAGCGTTTAACCCCTTACGTGCCCAAGACCTGTCAACAGTTTCAGTATTGTATTATTTAGTCTTAAAAACTCAAGAATAATTGCCAAATGTTTTCCATGTAGTTACTAAATAATGAGCCTTAGAATGTCACACAATGGGGAATTATGCTGGAAATCAGCCTACCGTTTTGCACTTTTAATGCCAATTTCACTATTCATTCTTAATATGATAAGAACACTTCACTTATACCCATCTAAATCTCTGGTGAAATTTCCTTGAACATTCTGTTGTTTATTGACATGCCTTGAAGAGCTTGGACCATTTCATGGAGAGGGAGAAGAGGGAGGAACCTATCAGGATCCCGTAAAGACCAGCTCAACATGATCTAAAAATGGACCACTTATGAAGACAGTGCACTTTTACTTCGAACTGTAATAGATTGGGATCTGACTCACTGGTTTCTTGGTGTTTCCTTTATGGCTTCATCTGTGCTGTGATTTCCCAGAAACCCAGGCTGGGCCCTGGAGCCTTGGCCTAGGTCTGTAATTACGAGAGTTTGGTTAGCCACACACCATCCGTCACTGCCACGACTCTTCACAAACCTATCATTTACTGCAAGTCCTGCCGGCCTAGCAACCGCAGCTCAGCAGCAGAGGGGGCACAGATGTCAGGGTTGGTTTGGGCAAGGCCCCTCGTGATGGTGCTCCAACCGGGGTGGAACATACAGTGGCCCTGGAGAAGCTCCTGCTGGCTGCTAGCCTGCTGAAGCACAAGCTTCCCCTGACCCTGTGGAAAAAATAAACAAGCGTCGGACCGCATGATTCCACTGGAGAGCATGGTTCAGAACTAGAGGCTGATAAAGAGAAAGTAACAATGATTTTCCAGCAGTGTAGAGCACCTGTAAATCGGCAAGAAATACCTTATTAAGTGTGGCTAGGAATTAGCTTGAGGTAAGGTTGTTCTGTCACTGGTTGGAATAGAATTGTGATTTCTTTCAAAATATTGCAGGTTTAGCCACATATCACTGGGGTAAATAGCCTGACATAAACAGGATGTGTGGTTAAGCTGTTAGGTCATACTAAACTAGATTGTCCAAGTTTTCTTTAAAACATATATCCCATCTGTTCATTATTTTTGATGTGTTTGCTATGGTGATAGAGTGAATGTGAGTGTATTAGCCTGTATTTTTTTTATTTTATTTAATAAGACAGTGTATTCCATGCCAGAGGCCTTGATTCATTTTCTTGGATTCTGTATGCTTCTCTTGCATTTGTGCCAACAAGAAGATCCACAGGGAAGAATATTAAGGCCATGTTTGTCATGGTGAGAAATATACTAACCACCCAAATTAACAAGGGACTTGCATAAGAAATATAAGGATAATTCAAATTTAAATAATTAAAATAAATACAATTCTGCAGTCTGCCACTGGACACTTCAAACCCCAAGTCCTCTCAGGCATCAACAATTATAAAGGGCCTGTAACAGAATGCTGTCCTGCATCAAATGCATTTTATACACACTTCTCTTTTTTCCGTTATGCATGTCATCTGTTGTACTACAATATCCACTGTGTATTCAAAGTGTCAAAAGAAAAGACGGAAGGAACATGCCCCATGTCTCCCATGTCTGCTACTCATGGACAGATCATTTGTTTATGTATGTGTGCATGTGTTGAGGACCAGGTGGGGGCAGTCTGTTGGCTCCAGCACCATGTCTGCGTTGAGGGACCTGCCCTGTCATCTTAGCAGATGGGTCACAAGCCGGACACGCTCTACTAACACATGGCTGCTGACAACACTTCAACCCCAGCCTGTCCCTTCACTGCTGTTCCCAGACTAACTCGTGGAAGCTGGCCATATTCATCCAGGCCCTCCCTGGCTACTTCCAGATCAGTTGATGGAATCCTGCCATGGTCAGACCAGGGGGTAGCATCTGAGCCAGGGCCAAAGGCCCCGTGTCTCAGCCGGGCTTAGGCTCGTATTTGGAGGGGGAACATTGTTTAAACTGTGGGCACAGAAGTGGACGAAAAGGGAAACGGGAAAAGGCACACACGTAGGAAGTGTTCAGGTGTATTAGAGCGAAAATGTTACATTTTGATGGGTTTCGGAAAACTGTGAGGATAAGAGGATGCCCTAAATCAGAACAGTGTTTTTTAAGCTTGTTCTTTGCCTTTTAGGGTAATTTCTAAAGGTATTAGTTCATTGGCATCCCTCTGGCATTCCATTTAAGCAACCAGCTTTATTATCGTAAAAGGTTATTTGGTGTTTTCCCAAATTGCAGATTTTTAGATCAGAGTTTTACTATTTTTCACAGTTTATCGAGTTTAATTGCAGGAGTATCACAGCAATGAGCATGCATTCAGCTTAGGAATGAACTCATTAATGTGAAGTGGATGTATTGGAGAAAAGAAACACTGAACTATTCAGGGCTGCTGCCTTTTAGTAGTGGAGAACCCAGTTTAAAGTTTGTTAGTGTACAAAAGGTTACCACATGTAACTCTGCAAGTAATACATCTATGGTAATTTCCCCAGCTCTAATCAGTTATGACAATTTACTTAACATGTTTATTATTTTGTGGCTAATATCAAAGTGGAAAAAGAGCTCTGAGACTCATACTGAAACTTCTGGTACATATGAAGTGATACTGAGAGAGGCTGGACGTTATCTGTGCCAAGAATATGGTGCCTACACACTGACGTCACTGCTGCTGATTAGGGAACTTGGAGACGTAGGGCAAGTCTGATATGAGGGCAGATTAACCAAAATTCAAATTAGACCATATGTTTCAATAATTTCATTATCGCATGCCTTACCCCTTATAACATTCCAAATCTAAAGCTCCCTCTAGGCCCTTTCCTCTAATATCTACGTGCCTTGAGAACAAGATTCACTCCAAACCATTTAAGACAGAATCTAAGCATTAGTCGACTACAGTAGTCAGCACATAGCAGCCACAGCTTGCGCCCAACCTCTTCTGAGGAAAACAGTAGGATAACAATCAGTGTTGCTCTTCCTTTGGCCGCTATGTAACTGCATGGCTTGCACGCAAGTCTGCAGTCAACATCTACAGGGTATCAGATGGAAAAGCCTGATAAGGTCACATGTACCAGGCTCAAAGCTAATGTTGTCATTATGGCATGTGTGTGAGCTTTTGGTTGACTTGTACAAGGATAAAAATTAGGACAGGATTTTTATCTGCAGTTCTTTTGCTTTAAAACAGGTATTGCGTAGTAAATTATACACTGTTTGAGGGCCTTGCTAAGCTATATTCTGTGACTTTTGGAGATATGTTCAGTAAAACAAGATCTTTTGGCTGCATCCTTATGCCTGTATAACAATGTTATGCCACTGTTGCTCAACATTCAAAGCTTTTTCACTGCCCTGCTTACAAATAATGAAACTTTAAGCAAAGCACTCAGCTAACAGCTATAAAAAGTGAATGACTAAGGCTTCTGGCTGTAACTTTGAAAAAGCAGTTCACCTTCAGCCAAACCTCTGCCTGTAACCTTAAACATGGCAGTATGCCTTCAAAATCTACTCCTGATTTGTAGCTCAATGGTTGATGTGTTTTTCTGACAATACAAAATTTAAGGTCTATATAGGTCTATGTTTGTAGTAATTATAATTAAAATTAACATGAAGTATGTTATGTTAGTATAAATCTGTATTCATGGTATATCCTTTGTACAAAATGACCATACTCAGCCTACAACAGACTATATGACCTTCTGCAAATCTGATTTTAGTTTACTCCAAGGCATTGAAAAGCATCAAATTACTGTAGAGCATCAAATAGCATCCAAGCCCTTAGCACACTGAAAGAGATGTTGCCCTTTAAGTCTGTTACATTCATTAACCAAAGCCACAGGAGTTACCTTTTAATGATGTGTGTATCCACTGTCGGTTACCTGCAAGTAGCAAGTTAAGACATAGTTAACAAAAGTTCCTGAATAGTTCTAGGCTTGAATGCACAGCTTTTAAAAAGGTTCTTCATGCTTGCACACCTCAAAATAAGTTTTTGGCACCTTTATATTTGAGAGTGTAAAGAAAACACTTCTTGGAGAGAAATCTACCTGACAGGTCACATTCTAGGCATGTAAAGAGATTATTCTGACATTGTTTACTGGACTTTAAATATATATACATTTAGCTATTCCATTTTTTGTCTCTCTTAAAGAACATGATGAAACATCTTACAAAGTGTTTTAATGCAGAAGTAATACTTTTCAAAGGAAATCAGTGCTCTGGATTCCACTTCTGGTAAATGTGTTCAGCTTGTATCTTTAGGTTGATTTATGGATTGAAAAATCCTTCAGTTTGAATTTTAGGGAACTTTGTGTAAAACTCCAACAAACATCAGTGCCTGGCCTGGTGCAAGCACTGGCCTGGTATAACTGAAAGGAAGTCCTTAGAATAGTGCTCAGCAACCATCCTCCAAGATCCGCCTTTATGCAGGCAGACATTTGGACCTGATCCAAGAAGTCTGGAAGGCAAATCTTCTGGAGACAGTCAGGTGTGGTGGATTAGGTTTAAACTTGGCAAAAAGGTAGATCTCCTGGATTAAGATTGATGACCACTGTTCTGAAGACATGCCTTTACACTAAGGTGTGATGGTCAATTTTTTCCCCTTTTTCAACAGTTCAGTTCTTGTTTTGTGAACATTAATAGCCAAATTTTGATGATCATGATTGTCAGCTATGTGCACTTAAGGATGCTGGTCAGTATCTCTTTTGACCTTTAATGTCCTAATGAGCAAAGTTGTGTGGATAGTGTGAAGCTTTGTAGATCTGCACTCACAAGCTGAGACAGTTGATATGCCTTACATATGACTGTCATTTAACCTTTCTCAGGAGCAATTGTTGGTTGATACAATAGCCACTTGATGTTTGTCCTGTGAATCAATCCATAGGTCGCTGAATGCATTAGATTGGTATCTGCAGGCTCATGCTTGTTATCGGAGAAAGGCATTGCTCATGGGCATTTTCTTTGCGTGTAAATTCATCAAGCTGTCATTCAATAAGGTCACCATTAATCCCTTGTTCTCTGTCTTGCTTTGTACTGCCCTCTGAATGATAATGCGCCTTGACGCATTAGAAAAAGATAAACACATAAAGGCTATGTTGGAATCACTCTTGATTCCAGTGGGTCTGTACTACTGAGGATTATCACAAAGACTTTTCGCCCTTCTTGTCTAACAATCACCATGCCTCAGTGGATAACAGAGTTGACAAACTGTTGTCACCTTTGCTTTTACAAGAAAAATATTGGAGTTCGTAAACACGTCAAATGTGACTCTGAATCTAATGTCAATCGCATGGCTTTTTACTATAGATAAAAATCGGATACTTGAGAGACTGGATCACTTTCAGCATCCATTGAAATGTCAGCATAAAAGCATCGTTTTACCTGCAGTGCTTTTAAACAGAGCCCTTTTGCATGCTTATAGACCAAACACAGTACACAATATTTAAAATGTTATATTTCCTGACAAGGACAATTCTGTAAATACCACACGAGACACACTTGTTGTTGCCGTTGCTATTTTAGTACAACATAGACTGAAACTAAATCAGTATCATTTATCTAAGTCTGTTGAGATGTTGAAAAGGTTCCTCAGAGATTTCTACCTTTCTTGTCTTTTATAAACACAGATCAAATCTTGGGCAAACATTCCAGTGCCGTGACTGAGCGTACATGTGAGGAGGACAGCTGAGCAGAGTAAGGCAGAGGAGGAAGTTGTTGATGAGAAAAATGTGAGGAGGTTGTTATGGGGGGTTGTAGAGGTTGTTGTTGATGATGATGAGTTGGATGAGTGACAGCTCTGGGGTGGACGGGGGCTGACTGGGCTGGAGCTTCACACTCAGTCACAGGTGTGAGCTGGGGCTGGAAAGGCTGGAGGCAGGCGCTTGGGGAAGGAGCACAGGTGGCGGAGAGCAGGCAGTGGAGCTCAGGGCAGCAGGCTAGCATGTGGCACAGATCCAGACTCTGCTACAGCATATGCCAGGGTGTGGGGAGAGCATGGCACAGAAAACATGGGCTAGAGAGGAAGTATGTATGTGTGAGTAAAAGAGGGTGTGCATAAGTATGCTTTTGGAAGGTCTGGCTGCGAACATAAGAGAAGAAAGAGAGGACATGGTATGGTGTGTGTATGTACGTTGCAGTCTGTAATTAACTTGAGACTATCAGTTCTTGTTTTGCCTCTGTACACATACAGTGCTGGAGAAGACACACGTTACAATTTTCTGTTAAATGTATGTTCCTTTTTTTCTGACTCCAGAACTGTACTGTAAATTAAATAAACGAAAAGGGTGATCGCTGACATTTGCTCATTACTGTGTACCTGTTGGATTTTGTAAAAGCCTTGATTCAAAGATCATCTGTGACAGGTCAGAATGGTCACTTCATCCCATAAATCATTCACTGATTGGTTAATGGCTCAGTACTGATGCAACAAATGTGTTTGGATGTTGCAGTAAGAATTAACAGGCCATGTATTGTACCACAGCACATTGTACTTAAAATGAAACAATGACTGTGAAGTCAAAATTCAGACTGTCAGCTTTAGTTTGCATGTATGTTTATTCATATTGATTGAACTATGCAGAATCTACAGCTTTAGAAACATACGGAGCCAGACACCTACTTTCCCACGGTTTATCTTGTGCGTATATATGTCTTGACATCTTCTTTTGGCTTGTAGCCTATGGAAAGCTCGTAACAGTACATAATCACATACTGCTTCATCTGCTCCATATTCATGACACTAACCACATAAAGCCTAGCAAGCCACTACTGAAGCTGCCACTGCTGTCTATGGAGGAATGTCAGTCTAAGAAAGGAAGGCTTTCTGTCAAACTGTGCTCCAGGCCTCATCCCCCATCTCTCTCTCTCTCTCTCTCTCTCTCTCTCTCTCTCACTCTCTCTCTCACTCTCTCTCTATCTCACTCTCTCGCTATCTATCTATTTCTGCCAAAGCTGTAAGGTTCGTCTGGGCCCAGCTCCCAGGGTGCTGCTTCAACCCACCAAGCCAATGCCAGCTTGCATTATTATCATATTTCATCAATTATGTAAACGATGTCCTGCTGAGCATGCCTGCAACAGAGCACCATCAGGTCCCGCCCCTAAACGCATGCAAATGAGCGTGCCTGCAGGCGTGAGCTGACCTCCGCCTCGCCTCATCTCATGCTCTCGCCGTGATTCGCTCCTGCGTATGTCAGACAGCCCTGAACCCCTGCCCCACACAGTCCAACAGCGCATGGTCCTGAGGGGAGACCCTGGCAATGCCTGTATACACACACAAGTGTTTCTGGGCAAGGATGTTGATCCTTGCAACATTTTGAAAAATTTAAATTCCCTGACATGGACTTGATCTAGAAGTCAGTAAGCCAATTTTCAAGCGGCCTTATGAATTTCATGCAGCTCAAGTTTGTGGAGGGCTAATGTTTTTAGTGAGCATTATTATTGCAGAAGGGAGAGGCAGACGGTGCACCCAACAAAAAACAGCTGTCCACCTCCACAGCTCAGAACATTTGGGACTCCTGGATACGCTGTTTAACGTATTCATGTTAAATAAATGAAAGTGTAGAGGATTTCTATTTCATCTGACAGTTATCTTTATCTTGAACTCATACTCTGCCAATATTTCTATACTTTAGATCTGTTTTGATTGTATTTGATATTTGTTCATGCAGTTGGCAGATGCTCATATTCAGAGCAACTTATTTACTAATTCAAACTAATTTAACCATGTTACAGGGGTAGGCTAATGTTGCTTTAGGAGTCTTGTCCAAGGGCTGTTATTGGTATAGCATGGTTGGCTTGTGTGGGTGGGGAACCAAACCCCATTCAACCATGTGGAGGGAAGCAGTGTTACTTACTATGCTATACTAACCACAACATGATTTTGAATGAGAAATATAATGCCTAAAATCACGTTATTGCACAACTTAATAACAGCGCAAGAGCTGGGAGGCAGGAGGAGTGCTGGAGTAAGGTGTCGATTGATTGTTTGCAAACTATGGTATTCAAACAGTGTAATTGCATTAGATGGCATAATAGTCTATTGTGTCCTTAGTCTATACTACAATTAGGAATATTCTCATCTTTATATTAAGTATTTATTCTCTGCAACCAACAGACAGTCCTCAGGGTTAAAGCAAAGGACACAGACATCCCCCCACCCAGGTCTGAAGGTCAGATTAGCCAATGAGTTCATGCTAAGCATGTGTTAGTTCCATTAAGCAGAGACTATAGAGCAGTGAGTGCTCTGAAAGGAACAGAGGAGTCAGTTCTTTCGCTCAATGCACTCTTAGATCTGCCACAGCTCTTTCCCCTATGTCAGCTTCCTGATGCATATCAGGACCAGATAAAGATCACTGAGGCTGCTGAGAACCTTTTTTAACACAGTGCTCCTGTGGATAATGATGTTTGGCAGAAATTCAAGACCATCTCTTTTTATTGCTAGAGTTTAGAAGAGGAGCTGGGCTGATGAAGTGCAATCAGCTCTGCATAGCAAACTCATTGTTGGACTAAATTCAGAATGTCAATTATCAGCTGCTTTTGTCTGCTCTGAATTTTTTTCAGAAATTAAGCTGCTACCTCTCTCTATAGGTTAGTCTACTACAGTGCACAGAATGAATATTATTGCACTGGAATATTTCGGATTTCAGTGAAACCACAGTCTAACGGTTCATCACTGAAAGATGACCAGTGCTATGCGGGAGATTTGCAGTCCAGTCAAATGGAGCTGTCAGACAGTGACAGGTTCATCAGCAGACTCTCTTATCTATGCAAAAGCTAGACAGCTCTGTGTGTGTGTGTCTGTCTGTATGTGTGTGTGGTGAGTGTGTGTGTGAAGATGCTGTTATCTGTGCAGGAAAGAACAGACACTGTGAGGTCCTGGCTCACAGCGCTGGCTCTCAGCAGGGTGCTCCTGCGACTGTCTGATTGCCCAAGATAGCTGCAAATTACTGTTAACTCCCGTAAACAACACCTGGCAGCTCCAGACACCTCCATTAGGAGATACACAGCGCTAGGTTTTTACAGCCAAACACTTAACATATCCACATTTAGAGTAGCATTTTAACCACATTGTTTCTTGTATTGTCTGCTAATTTAGTTCAGAGATTATGTTAAGTTATGCAAAAGACAAACATAAAATGCAAGATGACCAAAACAAACTGTGCAGCAACAGATCAGCCATTGTCTCTGACTTTACATCTATGTCTAATAGATTGGAAAGTGAAATAAATACTCCAGCAGCATCTACATATATATATATATATATATATATATATAGTACTGCACAATACTGTGTAAAAGTCAGAGACCACCTGTCATTTACTTATCCAGTCACAAAGTCATTATGTTCAAGTTATTCATTTTAACTTTTGATTCCACGAAAAAATAAAAAAAACAAACAAACAAAAAAAAAACCAGAAAATATATATTTAGCATATGTCCACATTGTCCACCCTTTGCCTTTATTACAGTTTCCGTTCTTTTCAATAATTTTTTTGAACTTCAGTTTTGTTTTGTTTTTTGTTTATTTTTTCATATATTTTCCTTTGACCTTCCCCATCATTACGTGTGCATTGTGCATCTTATATCATTTTTGAATTATGTCCTGAAAAAATAAACCTAAAAAAATTTGTACTTAATGGCCATTTCGACTGAAAATTTAAGTATCTAAGGGCGGTTTCTGACTTAGACAGTGCTGTAAATGGGGTGGACTGCAGAACATTGAGAATGCTTCAAATATTCTACATAGGACAACTTTAAACTCTTTCTCTCTGTCTCTGTCGCTCTCTGTCTCTCTCTGTCTCTGTCTCTCTCTCTCTCTCTCTCTCTCTCTCTCTCTCTCTCTCTCAAAAGCAGACTGGCTACACAGCTGTCAAGCAGAAAGGTCAAGGTTTCCCAGGTGTTATGAATCTTATAGCATAGAAATCAGAAAACATACTTCTTGGCTTGCAAAAACTGAATAGTACATCCAATAATCCTCTGTCCATTCCCTTAGCCTTTAACCATAGTTGCTTTTCAGTTATTTAGAGATAAGTTCCTCTGAACTGCAAACTCCTAACAGAAGGTAAGTTTTATGATGCAGATATAGTATTGTACGGTTTGTTAAGTATTATTTACATAATTTTAAAACAATGGAAGAGTAAAGACTTTTTGCTAGTTCTGATATTAGAGGCTACAAACAATTCTTCAGTTCTTGCATGGTTTAAAAACATGATATTAAATATACAAAAGACAAAATGAATATGATTTCACATGTCACCCACCACGCTTCAGTACATGCCATGTGTACACAGCAAATATTGATCATGACTTTAAAGTTGCACCATGAAACTTTCAGTGTTGTGAACTGTTAAATTTGCCTGTGCATCTCCATTGGAAATCAATGCTCACTGGGCCTTGATGGACTCAGAGCTGTTTCTTGTGTGTTGTGCAGGGTTAGCTGATGTATATTGAAGGTGACTGCCACTGTAACTCTAGCTCAATCTTTCACTTCTCTCTGTCTCTCTCTGTCTCTCTCTCTCTCTCTCTCTCTCTCTCTATTGAAGGTGACTTGCTCAGTCCCTGTTAGGAGAGGAGATAAAGAGTAAGGTGGCATTGATTTAGAGCTGGAATTTTGTAATTGTAGCATTTTCTCTCTGTTAGTTGAGTTGCACATTGTTACTAATTAAATTAAAAAAATAATAGTAACAGTAATAGAACTGCTAAAACATGGACAAATAATAGGCCTATATTATTGTACAATTATAATATAAAGTCAAACTTTACACTAATTCTAAATGAACTGAAGTGATTGTATGACATTGACAGATACTCTGGACAAAACTAACACTTGGTGGGCGCTTGGCTTATCCATGGTGTTATTAAATGAAAAGTGTGCAACTCATCATATTTTCTACATAATTGTCTCTCCTTCCTGTGACTAATTTTAAAATTGAGCACATTAATGCTATTTTTCTTTTTTAAATGTGAATATATTTTTCGTATAGTTTTGTATTTTGATTATCTGTAGCACAAAAGAACTTGACATGTCCTTAATCCAATTTACTTAAATCTGATTTGTTTCTTATTATATATATTAAGCTATGTCTTGTAATATTAAGCTGTTGTATATCTCTGATTAAAAGTCATGAAAATGACCATGGGCAGCCTACTTGTTTTCTTAGCTTAACATTTATATTATATATGGTTACTTTCCATTTTTTAAACAATTAGAATCCACAAAAGAATGTGATTCTTACCACAGAATTAGCTTGTTCCTATTGATGCTATCACAGGAACTTTTGGTATCTTTTCCTAGCTGAAACTCCTTTTGGACTTTCATGTCAAATGGGTCACAATAGGCATTGTTTGAGAGGATCACTGCCCTTTCAGCAAAGGTTACTTTGTCTTTTTGTCAAAAATCATTACACACAATGACAGAAAGCTGCTCAGAGGTCTGCTAAGGTTAATATCAAATTCAAGCAAATTATTTGCAGTTCTTTCAGCGTATTTTTTTTTCTCTAATATAAGGTCAGCAGTTGTTTAATGGTCATGTGTTAGGTCAGGCAAATTATTTAGTGATATTAGTAACATTGAATAAGTTAGTCTACCCTAACTGATTATAATCTTCATTCATAGTAGTTCTATAAACACTTAATCATTCGAAGTCCTATAAATATTTGAAAAAGTGACAGCAGAGCAAGGTGGGTGTTTTTATTTTTCCAAAGTGAGGAAAGCAATCGATTTACTGCAAGGTGGTGCACAGCCCAGGAGTGCAATGTAAATACAGCCAAGTCCCTGTGGGTCAATATGGCATGATGAGATTCCTCCCTACCATGTCTCCTCCAGCACACACATACACACACACAGAGGAGCGCAGGCACCAGGCGCTCATCATCTCCTAGACAATCTTGGGTGCCACTTGACATTTTTAGCGGGGAAAAGGCCAGTCTAGTTTCAGTCCTGGATTAGTGTGACATTCAGGCAGGAAGTGTTTCTCAGGACAAATCACCAGAATAAACACACCATCAGTTTCCTACTGTCTGGTTTAGGAATCATTATAATCATAGTGTAACTTATTTGAAGACCATGTTTTCTCTATTTCTAATTAATAATACCTGTTCTTTCATTCCTGTGGGATTTTAATAATTATTGCTATAATCTGACACTGAGGTTAGTTCAAACAATTTAGAACTGTTTTAGTAAGGGGAAGATAGAGTACTGAGCAAAAGTTAGAGATCATCCGTAATTTATTTCATTTTCAGTCAAAATGAAGCAAGTTATTCATTTTTATTATGAATAAACATGAATTTAACAGAAAATTACACATAAGCCTTAACAATTAAATATATTAGCGTGTTTAGTATTTATTGTCCACCTTTTTTATTACAGCTTATGTACTTTTTGGGAAGCTTGCTTTCAGTTTTTCAAAGAAATCTTCAGGGATATTTTTCCACATCTTCAAAGTTCAGTCTTAGAAACTGGTTGCATTTATTGCTTCTTATGGTCCAAAAAATCCCACTTACAAATTTAGATCCTTTCAGTGTTGAGTGGAAGGATGGACAGAAACACCTGTGGATTTTGTCAGATCTAAAGCAAGAGTGGAGCTTAATTTTCTCCTCTCTCTCAAAGATAAAAGCTTTAAGTACTGTTTATCTGACGGGGACAGTATTGGTGCTCTACCAGGTCTTGTACGGTTGTTAGGAGGCCCATTTTCTCTGTAACTTTTTATTGGAAACTCCAGTTTTGGAAACTCCTGTTTTTTTGGAAATGGTTCTATATAGCACCAAAAAGGGTTCTGCAATGGTTACAATGTCAAGCTTATAACAGCAGAAGAACCCTCTATAGCTATATAGCAATCTTTACAAAAAGGGAGAACCATATACATCACATTCTGAAACTAATCTGCAGGACCATTTCACCATGAAAGAACCCTTTAGTCATGCAAATGGTTCTTTGAGTGTTCATGGTTCTATATAGAACCATTGTCTTTACTAAAGAACTTCAGAGAAACTGTCTTTTTAAAAAAAGATATATGTACACCAAAGGAAAGATAGGAGGAAAGACAACACAAAGAGGCTGAGTAAAACAAGTAAAAGAATGTGCAAAAAGATGAGGAGGAGCCAGTGACAAAGATGTTGAGTTTTACTTAGCAAGATTACAAACAACCAACAGACACTTAATTAATTAAATTTTGATAACTCAATTAATTAAATTGAAAGAATACAACTAACTCAGTTTCATTGACTTACATGCATTTGTTAGGTAATATCAATAAGAGAAAACGAATTAAAAATAACTTTTCATTTTTTGAGTCTACTTAGTGTAAATGTTTGTTAAATATATGTCCTGCTTTCTGTCACTGAGAAGTGAATAATTTGTACACAGTGGCCATTTTGACTATAAATTAAATAAATGAAAGGGTGGTCTCTGGCTACTGCACAGTACTGTATGTGAGGGGACACAGTGAAGGCATTTCAGTTTACTATGTATCTATTTAATCTCGATATAAATGATTTTAGTGTATGGAGAAAAAGAGATCCTGAGGTTCCTGTAGGAGGTGTGTCTTATCAGTGCCTAGCAGGTTTAGCAACACCTAGTGAGCCATCTGATGGAGAAGAACAGGCCATTAGACCCATAAAACACTAAAACTAGCTATAAGCCTCTAAAGGGACTTTGAATACAATGGAACCAGTGAAGCGGTCAGAGCGGATCCTTATAGCGGAGCTTCATCTCCGGACCCACCACAAATTCCCATTGGCCAAACTTCTGCTATCCACACTAATGGGATTCTGAACATATCTAAATGACATTTTCACTAACTGAGATAGTGTTTATGGCTTCCTTAGAAGGTAATTATAGCAGATAGAGGTGGTTAAGGCAACTATTTGGATGATCTATATCTTAAGTGGCTCACTTTCTCCTTTCCATCTCTCGATCTAGGTTACAGAGTCGCAGAATTGCCAGACACTATCTGTAACCTTATGCCTGGGGCTATGCTTGCTATGCTTAGCTAAAATTGGCATATAGTCTATATGTGAGCATTTACACATGACAGTCTGGACATTTGAGATGTATTAAACCTTTACTTAATACCTGCAAGGCTGCATGCAGTGAAGCAGTGGTTAGCAGTGCACTGGTAGGCTGTAGCACTGAGATTCAGGTTTAAATCTGTGTCGCATGGGGATATACTGTAGGTCTTTTCTGGTCCAAACAAGACCCCATGGTTTTGACATGTTTAGTTCCGAAGCAGTCAAGACTCGACATGAGACCAAAATAATTTTTCTTAAACACCACAGACAAATTGACCATTTACTGCACATTTCAAACAACCTTCTTCCAAAAACAATGCACTGCATTGGGCTGTAATCAAATAAAGTGATGCCAATGCAGGTACCTACCCTTAATTTATGATAGCCTAATTAAGTGATGCATCTGTACCTCATTAACCCTATGAAATTCAAGGAGAGGAGGCCTATGTCTTTATTTTTGCATTAACTTTTCCTCCATCTGTGTTGGCAGTGATCACAATATATTCTGAGCTGCTAATGAACCCACTCTGCTGAATCTAGGCCACTATCACTGCTCAGTTCTTCTCAAATCTCTCATACGTTTCCTTTCCATTCCTGCTTTTCTTTATTTAACTTGCTTTCTGGTGCATGGCTGATAAACAATAGACAACCAAGGGAGAGTTAGTGTGATAATTATAGCTAATCTTTCTCAAACCTATTTTGCATACAAAGAAATGTTTCATTTTCAGTTTATTAAATTACTATAATTGCTCAGAATTCCATCACACAGGTCTTTGTTTGTGTGTGTACATATATGACCTCTAGGCACATTGACCTCAAACACTGCTATCATGAAAAGCTTAGAAAATAATTTGCCACAATTACGTCTGGAAGATTGCCTTTAATGGTTAGCGTAGCCTAAGCTGAATAGACAAGGTAACTCACAAATCCAGTGCATGTCTGCTGTAAACCACAGCTTAACAGGTGAAGGCAGAAGCTTTTTGGCAGCATTTGTGTTGGACCTCTAGCAGACAGTGCTTTTCTGTGAATAATTTAAGCCAAGTGGATTTAGGTTACACTGCCGTTGTGTTTGTTGAAAGAGCTTTGAAACATCTCGCTCCAACTGCAGATGTTTGGTTAAATAAATAAAGAAGGAAACAAATAAATAAATAAATAAATAGGGCATAGTATGTGCTTAATATACCATTTAATATATACATATGTATTAAACATATGCAGTTTGGCCCACCATTCTGGTAATACTGGTGCAAAACTGAATTCTTTATCCATGGAAAGTAAATATGCTATAAATATAAATGCTGTCTTGATTAATTTACTGGTTCGTACTCTGTTGTGAATGCTCATTTTTATATTACAAGGTTTTACAGAGATCTGTTACTTTCATTAATTTATTTATATGTCTGATAACCCATTGATTGATTCATGATTTGCTTATGCATTTGTTTCAATTTTGCTTTTTTATTTTCTTTCTAGACACTTAATAAAGGGAAGACAAGAGAAGGTCATGTTTTCTTTCCATGCTTTCCTCTACAAGGTAAATGTGTTTGTCACTCCTATGATCCTAAAGGCTCTCTTAAATATTTATAGGACACCTGCTTTACTATTCTATAAGGACTTTTCAGTCCATGAGGTAAAGCTTCGTGGCAGATGTATGAGATTAAAGCATACCTGCCTAGCCTTCACATTTATTTCTTAACAGCTTGAATTATTGCAAGATAATATCCTGAGTGTGTTACAATAATAAGATAATATGTAATATTGTTGCTATTATTCATTTTCGTTCCTTTTTATACATACTGCAAGTTTTCTAAAGTTAATGGTTCAACTCGAACCATCTTGACTCTTTTTTACAGCCTAATCCAGGTGTGTTCTTGTACTCAAGTATCTATACTGACTGTGCCTTTAGCATGATTATAGAAAGCCATATTTAGAACTCTCAAAAACCATCTTACCATGCAACAGTCAAAACATCTTATTATCACTGTGTTTATAAGTTATATTCTTTTCCCCTGGTAAAGCTGAGCCTAATTAATCTGAATTATTGGTAGGGAACGCAGCTAATCAGGGAACGCAGCTAATCAGAGAACACAGCGCACCACCACACAAAACATACACACTAAGTCTCTCCAGAGGCAGCGTTGAGGAAGAAATGTAAGAGATTTCCAGATATGGAGCATCTGCTGCCAAGGATAATCACTGTGAGGAATTGACAAATGCTCACAAGATTTATTTATCATTTTTCTAATTCAGGTGCCAGTTAGTGAAGCTGCTGGAATGGTGGAGATGCAGCTCGGCTAGTTCTCATGCAGCCTCAGCCCCTCGTCCAGGCAGCGTATCGACTGAACCGACAGGAAAAGAGAGAAAGGGAGAGAAAGGGAGGGCGATAGCTGCTGAAAAATTCATGCCTCTGCCAGCTCTGTCTATTCGCCGCTCAGCAGGGGCCCGCCTTTGATACTTCACACTCGCAGAAAAAAAATGCAAATGCACTGCATAACATGGAGGGAATATATCCCCAGCAAGTGATAGAAATCTCCTGCCAAAACAACATGAAATATAGCCACCACTCTCTGGAACTCGTGTTATTTATTTATTTGTTTATTTTTTGGGGAGTCGGGGTGGTGGGTGTCAGTTGTCCACCATATATATATATATATATAAATTCATTTTTTTTTCAAATTTGTCCTTAGCATTTATTTTGTCATTGAATGCACTGTAGACTACCTCTTGCTAATTCTCTTACTTTGCTCCAAGGTTACTGCTGAACTTTTTAGCATTTTAAAATGACTCTAGCACTGATACTTCCATATTTATTCCATCAAAACAACATAATTTAGGAGATATTTTGTATTTGTCATGTTATTTTTACTTATTCTTACAAGGAAGCAAATGTTGCGATGCTACATATGTGCTTGAAATTCACATAAGCAATGCTGGTTGGGGAATGGCGATAAGTAATATATGAGAAGAGAGAAGTGCGATGTTGTTGTGGGCAGCTGGAGGGGAAATATTAGCTTTGACAGGTAGCACAGCAGGGGGGCCGCCTCAGTAAGGCTGGGATCTATTCTCTCAGCCCGGCTCAGTTTCAGGAATGCTGATTAGATATGCTCTGACATATCGGCTGTGTCAGAGAGTAATCCACTAACGCGGTCACAAACCCAACCTTCAATCCTGCCTCTCAACCACCTTCACCATCCGCCATCTTTGTCTGTTCATTCACGCTTCATTCGTTGGGCTGTTTTCATCCTTGTACTACAGTTTTTTTTTTAAGCCTTGTCGTTCATTTATGCGTTTCCAACATTTGTGATAGGTGCACGTACACCTCTAAATAATTGGCTATGTGCTTGTGTTGGAGGGTTGGTGTAAGCTGTGGGGGTGGAATGAGGCATGCTGGGATATGGGGTGGGGTGCAGTGGTGTCTTGGTAAGGTTGGTGGGGAAGTGTGTGTGTGTGTGTGTCTGTGTGTGTGAGGAGTGAGCAAGAGTGTGTAATAATGTCTTCGCCTTTCTGGGCGCCCACATCAGCCAATTATGAGGCGACATCTGGGTTAGCTGACAACTCACTGTGGATGAGGGCGAAAAGTGAGTGCATGTGTGTGTGTGCGTGTGTGTGTGTACGTGTGTGTGGTGTTCTGGCAGCAGGGAGGCGTTTAGGAGAACAGATTTGGGCTCTGAATTCGCAGCAGGGCAGGGGCTGGGCAGAGGGCGGTGTCAACACACATAAACACACACACACATGCAGCAATCACTGCCTTCACACACATTACACGCAACAGTACTTGCACACAGAAAGCCACACCACAACTGCTTGCACACATCATTAAAATTACAGAAACGATTTTCATTTAACCAGTATTGTAACATCATAATGCATACAATAAAATAAAAACATCGTCCTCACTCTATATCTTTGGTGGAGCTTTGGACTTGTCAATCTGATGAGATTGTATTATACACACTGGGCTGGTTTTCTGGACATGGATGAAGCTTAGCTAGCACTGGGTCATATTGGAGGTTGACCTAGTCCTGCTGTAAATTTGTTCTTATTTTTAAATAAGATGTGACAACATCCTTTAGTCAAAGGTTTGAAGTTAGTGTGAATCTGAAATGATAATACATTTTGTTTCTGTATCATGGTGTCAGGGCGGGTCTCTGAGTTGGCTGAGTATTGTTGCTTGATGATAAGTTGAAGTGAAACATGATATCATTGGTTAATATTATTTTTCCCTGCCCGCTGGTGCACGGTGATCTAATCAAAAATCAGAAGGCATTTTAGAGATGGGCAAAAGTATTTACATTTTGATGGAAGATTACAGGAAAACAAGAATTTGGGATATCACTTTCATTTAAGACACTTATTGGGGCTTTATTAGGGTTAATGTTCTTTTTCAAAAGCCCAAACACTTATAAATTGTTTATTCACTATGTATTAAGCTTTATTAATTATGATCTGTATTAGCGCGCAATTGGAGGTCTGTTTTGTAAAAATAACTGCATTATTAGTTATGATAATAACAATAAACACTTTGTAAAGACCATGCTATGCAAATTGTTGAGTATGAATGATCATCACACCTTATTACAGTGTGTATTAATCTTGTAAATTGATCATATTTAACTCCTGTAGGTTATAGTGTATTCAATCTTTTTGGCAACTGAAATACCATGAATAAATATGGAATTTGTGATGCAAATTGACTTTAAAACCTTGGTTAGCAGTTTTTAGCATCTAATTAGTGGTCCCTAAAAGAATGTGGAACATACTGTGTGTTTGTAGTATCATATCGTAGTATTACTGACATATTAATCTTATCAACTCTAAACTGATATATTTTATTAAAGTCATGTGAGTGCGTAGAACCTTTAGGAACAAAATATTTATCATATTATATTTCATGCTCAATAATTTGCATTACACGGTCCTAATAATGTGTTTGTATTGTGCTATTATAACTAATAATGCATTTATTAGTTATTTTGAAATCACAGACCTCAGATTATGTCCTAATACAGATCATACAGAACAGAACCCCAATATGCAGCCCCAAAATGTGTCCTTTAAAATAAAGTGTTATAAAATGTTGTCTCTTGGATAGTATAATGTGATGAATTGTGTTTAAATGACCAGGCACATGAACTAAGTAAAAATGTTTATTTTGATTTCAGATTTCTTTGTCTTAGAAAACCAGCTCACAATGTTTACCTGAGCTTGCTTTGGCTGTTATGCTCCTGTGCTAAAAAAAGAGATTCATTAACATTCATAACCCAAATCAATCAAACCATTTAACTGCTATAAAAGCTTGCTTTAGTACATCAAAACCTCTTGCTGAAACTGCCACAAAAAAGCAAACATAATCATTGCAGTAAGTAACATTAATGCTAGTTTAAACCCTGAATCAGGCTGTTGCATATAATGAGAACTATTGTGTATGACTAGTGTTTGTTGTGGAAAGGACTTTGTTTCCATTTGGCCTATGATGTTACACAGTATGGTGGTCTTATGGCAGCTTGATTGGCTCTCAGTATCAGTGGGGTATGTGGGAGATGAATGGCATGGATTCCCTGAGGCACTGTGGCTCATACTGAGGTTTGAGACATACATTAGCACTGTGAAATGGCCTCCCATAGTGGACCTTTACACTCACAGCAACATCACACATGCTTCAGTGCACACACACACACAAACACACACACACACACACACACACACACACACACAGTGTATATATGACTTGTTCAGCTACAACTACCTTCTAGAGAAGCCTGAACTATTTAGAATAGTCCACACATATCAAAACCTCAATTGTGTAACTCTTATTCTTTTCTTTAATTTCTTAAATTATTATGTTTATACTATTTGAAAACCACCATTTGAGGACCAGCCGCTCTTTCCATTGTCTAAATATTTAGTGGTGAAAGAACCAATAGAAATAGGATCTCCTTACATTAATGGACATAAAAAGGGTCCAACATTTTTCTTTGCGTTTTATTTTCTTCACTGTGATCAACGTTTTTTGTGGTTTTATGTACTGAAAAACAGCTGTAATGCATTTCTACATGACCAATTCCAACCTCTCTTTATTCCTTAGAGTTATGGATGTTTTTGTTCTGTGTCTTTAAGGCTGTTGTATGTAAATCTTCTCTGTTCTGATTGGCTGCCATGTGTTGTGTGGGCTGAAACACTCCTTATAACTGGAATAGGTGGGACTTACCTGCTGTAGGCTTAATAGTAGGATAAAAATCCGTGTTTGTTTTTGTGACATTGCAAAAACAGTTCATTCAGAACTGGCTGATTTTGCAGTCCAGCTTCCATATATGGACTGCATGTACTGTGGGTGGAGTGAGTAGCACATTCTGAACTCTTGAAACATTAAACTATTGTATTTAAAAAAAAAAAATTTCCATAATGTGGAATAAATCTTAAATTAAGACGTCTTTTTTCTTCCCCTGTAAAGTGATTCATTTTACAAGATTTTGTTACAGTAGTAACAACGTGTGCTTCTATTCTATTCGATTCGAGTCAATTCAATTCTTTGTGGCAACATTGCTGCAAAATTTCCCATAAAACAACAGGAGATCAAGAATTTCATCCAAAGTCTTCTACTTTTACAGTTGATAGTTTGTCCCGTATTCTTTGGCTGGATACACAATTTGTGTACATTTAAAGCAGTTTTGATTGGATTTTGGCCTGTATTCTGGTCCTGTGTGTCCTCTCTGTGGTCAGTTTGTGGTGAGAATGGATTTCTCTCTTCTTTGCTCCACACATAAACACTGGCATTGATTGACTCCTCTTGTATTTAGAGTTAATACAGACAGGCTGATCCACCAGTTCCCAATTCTGTTTTTTTTTCCCATAGTCCTCTGCTCCTCTGCTGAAGCTGATTGAAATGTTTGCATGTATGTTTCTCTCATACAGAGGTGAGAGGATTTGCCTGTGTCTCGGAGTGGCTCGGAAAATCCAGCTCGGTCCTAGACACCGAAATAATTAATCCCCTCGGTGTTGGCTCTTCTTTCACCCTTTCAATGATTCTCGTAGCGGCTTACCAGCCCGCCGGAGTCTGGAAGAAGAGCAGAGGAAATAAAAGGCAGCCAGAGATTCATCAGAGATGAGGACGTCTTAATGTGGACTCTCTCCCTCCATCCCCCTTCAAATCCAACCCCGCATGCTCTGGAGACCATGAAAGACCCCTCATCCCTCATTCATGATAAAGAAAAGATAATTTAGCTAGTTTCATTTCCTTTTTCAATTATGCTCGGAGGACTTTGTTGTGCCATAATTAACATTTTCATGGTTGAAAAGTGCAAAAAGAAGCATTCCAAGCTAAAACTCTGGTGGAGAATGACCAGTTATTGGGATAGTAATTATGTTAAGGGGAACTATAATTCAGTCAGCAAAACTTACAGTACACTCACCTGCCTTCATTCAACCTTTACATTACTGAGAGTTTAACCCTTTTTTCAAATGTTTGATTTTGTGAGTAAAGAAAATACTGCACTGATGTGCTGTTAGAGGATGAATCTATTGGTCTAGAACGTTTACATTATGTAGAGGCTCTTTTAAGAAGGTTCTTCACACTTCATTTTGTTTACAAAAAACATCAACTGAAAGGCTCTTTTGAGAACCAAAAGTGGTTCTTCTATGCAACCTTTATTTTTAAAAGTGTCTCAAAGCATTGTAATTACAGGCGAGCTAATTATTAAATTGGTAAACATTATTTGGATATTTAATATTATTGCATTTAAAATGTCACCACAGACCTATACATAATTTCTAAATATCACAAAAAAGTAGTTTTCTATAGTAAATATAGTAAAGGCTATGGTTATATATAGAACCATTTGAATGCTATAATAGCTCTTCGTGTAGTTAAACCTGTTATAGATGGTTCTTTGAAGAACATTAAATGGTTACTTTTAAAAAAATGGTTCTATATAGCACCAAAAAGGGTTCTGCTGCTGTTCCACATAATAGATTTACATATTTACATAAGTACATTTTTTTTTTGCATTTCATGTGTATAAATATGGTTTAAGACTGCAAATGTTGTTCAATTATTATCATGAAAGTAATAATTCTTTGTCAGCAGAAAGTCTAGCCGAGTGTTGGAGCACATGGGAAATTCCTACCAGGTGTGTCTCTACTGGGCTTAAGATCATTCAAGCAGAATAGAGCTTTTAAAGACAGAGAGGCTATGGAGGCTCGTCCATGATTACAGAGAAAAGGGGGCATGGTTTCCACAGCAGGGCTTCATATTGACTACAGTAAATATGGGGAATATAAACTAATCCTACCAGTAAAGGCTGCAGGCGCTCCTGAAACTCATGCAAATCCATTGACCGTCTTCTCTATAATCTTAGTATTAATCTCAGCTTTAGCAAGGTTGTTTATTAGTGTGCTTCCCTTGAGCGTGCGATAACATCGGCTCTAATATCTCTATAATGTTTTGCAGGGTGAGGAAGACTGTCCTGTAGCGCTTCAGAAATGCCTATCTAATAGTGTCTTCACTCATTATCTGTCTTTGTTCATAGTAATATAATATATACAGTGTGTAAATTTTATGGTTTATATGAATAACTCAAAGAAATGAATATGTACAATGTTCCACTATATTTTGTTGGTAATAATGTTTTAAAATTGTTGTTTAAACATTCATGTTTAACCAATTTAACACATTTTTTAAGTTGTAATATAAGTGAAATGTATCTTTAAATAAAATCTCATTTTCATTGTGAGCAAGGGCAACTAATGATCTCCACAATTACTGTATATTTTCACTTTGCCATAAGCTACAATTAAACTACAAAAAGGAAGCAGTATATGACTTTGACCATATGACCTTATGACTCGCTAAGTAGATGCTTGCTTTGTTTTATAACAGAATCTTCTGTAGAAGTGACCTTATGTGAATTTCATTCCCTGATCGGATGGTCATAACCATACAGAAACCAATAACACAGTTTAATAAACATAGTAACTTTATTAGTAATTAGTATAGTGAGAATTAACCAGTTTCTGTTGCACCTACTGAAGGGAGTTTCTCACATGTTAAACAGCAGTATTTAGAAGTGGCCTAATAATGGTTTAATCTATAGCATTCATTTTATGCATAATGTTATATAGATATTGTAGAGAGTGCAAAGTGCAGTGTCTCTGTGCCTGTACACTGGTGCCGCAGCATGTGTCCATACCAGATGACTTAATTACTGTCTCTGCAACGATGCATTCATTAAAAGCCTTTACAAATGAGTACACGGCCACCACTGTGAATCGCTATTAATAAGCAGTGGGCACCGGGACCAGTGGGGCCCATGAAGGGCAGTGTGATACGAATGTCTTATTCTGCAGCGCTCAGTTAGAAGTGGCAACCACAATCAGAAGGTGAGACTGAAAATTGGTGACATATAAGGTTAAAGTTTTAAGACATAGAACATGGAATATAACACACAGATAACAGCGTAATGCTATTATATTGTG
Source organism: Colossoma macropomum (assembly GCF_904425465.1). NCBI lineage: Eukaryota > Metazoa > Chordata > Actinopteri > Characiformes > Serrasalmidae > Colossoma > Colossoma macropomum. The sequence continues at coordinate 17,247,201 of NW_023494785.1, read as the reverse complement.
CTTAGTGAGGCTTTATGAGAGTTTGTGTCAGAGTGTATCCTGGCATATTTTAACAATTTTGTAATATTGCTATTATTGCTGTTAAAAATTATGTTATTATTTCAATCCTGCAAATGAATATGCCATAAGACCATAATCTTAATTTCAGGCATTGGTTTCTGCTGATAAGTTCTTTTTTGCACAGTTTTATTTCTGAGCTAATACTGGACGTGCAAGTCTAATGCCAATCTGACTGGTCAAAGGGAAACCAACAATTTATTCGATAGCTGCCTCATACCAACCCTGTCTGACTCTCTGTGTCTTTGCATTATAATGTAAATGGCTGTGTAGAGCTAGTGAACTGAGCAAAGCACATTTATGGCACTTTTCTGGTTTGTTTACCCATAAATAAATAATCAGCGCTACAAAGTGAAATGAAGCGTTTTAAGAATAGAAAGGGGAAAGATAGTGCACTGTTGGCAAGTCAGCCTACAGGTGAAAGCTATCCAAAGGGAAAAAAGGGTGCACACACTAACAGGTGAGGTTATTAGGACTGGGCAGAAATAAAATGGCTCCTATAGTATTGAGTGAAATTTGTAGCACAAACTGCTACTGTTGCAGATGTTTACATACATTTGTGCCATAGTAAAATATGAAAGGCGTGCACAGAGATACAATGTACATTTCAGTGAAGAGTGAGTATTACAGTTGAGCCTTAATAGCCTTTTGTTCTCTAATAATAAATAAAAATGTGAATAAAATAAAATAAAATATAATAAATCATATAATTGCTAGGGTAGTGTTGGGGTTTGGAACATTCTAATGTGGTGATCTGTAAAGATAATACCACAGTATTGTCAATTTCATATCTCAGTGCTCACTATATTGATTTCATATGTCAGTGCTTTAATATCGCAGCAACACTATATTGCGCAGGCCTGATGGTTATCATATTGTGTCAGATGAGAGTGTGAATATTGCTGCAACACATTAAATCTCCATTTGATTTATAACACAAAACTTAATTCTGTCTCACTATGGCGTCAGCATCATTTGATGAGATGCAGCTTGCTGTTTTCTTGATTAGGTTTGATTTTTTGACAATCAAACCAAATAAAAATGTGTCTGCTTCAGCTGTGCTTGCTGCTGGGAGAGACAGTGACACAAAATCAAGAACAAAGAGAAAAGACAGGCAACATTATTGTACTATTATTGTTTTTATTGAAAACAAAGAACACATTCACAACAAATTCAATACATAACACAATACCTAATATGTAACCTTTATTTCTGTCTATGTTCTTGTCCTTTGTGATAGCCACATATATAAAGTATATCTTTGTGTAATATGACTATAACATACATGACTAATGTTAATAAGGAGGCTTGTTGTTTGTGGTCTAGCATGCTGCACTCTGGTCAGAGTTTCTACACTGATCAGATGGACTTGCTGCCCCCTTGTGGTGAATTCGTTTTATTGCAGGTAAAAGAATGACGGTGGTTGAGAAAAGCTTCACATGGCATCGAGCAGACAACCCTGATATTTTCCATGATTATCTTTCAGTCTTATATTGCGGTTTACTAAATGGCACTTTAGACTGGGTTAATCAGCATCTCCCACGACGGAGGATAAACTTCTCTCTATTGGGTGATGAAACGTCAGCCTGCTCTCTTCCCACTAAATAACTGAAAGCCTTTATTATGGATTTGCTGCAAAGTTTCTGGTTTATTTTACACCATTTGGACTGTTTCCCTCATAATACACTATCTTTCTAAAAGCCCTTCTAATTAGTGAATTCAGTTACCTTGCGGTGCCTGAATGTTGACACGCGCTTTCGACTGCGCACAGTTTGTATAATCTTCATAGAAAAGCACTGCCAGTACAGTAAGACACTCTGGAGCAGCCACACACGAGCCTAAGGTCACCCTAACCAATGTCAAGCGGTGGCTAGAGGGGCATAAAGCGCTCCAGCAGTGGGCTGTTGACCAGTGGAACTGCGTTCTCTAGTGATGGAGCTCCATGCAGTACCTTTAGGATGAGTTGGTGTGGAGTTTGTGATCCAGAACTAATCATCCAACATCAGTACCTGACCTCACTAATGCTCTTGTGGCTGAATACAATCACTCACAGCAATGTTCCAACCTCTAGAGTAAAGCCCTTACAGAAAAGTCGAGACAAACTCCCTTTCATTTTAGAAGAAGTGTTGGATGAGTGTCAATGTGTACAAACACAAGTTGGCGATAGGGGGCGCTACTCCTTCAGTCTGTAAAAAGGCCAACTTCTACTCACAGACATCATCACTAGCATAACATTTCTGACTCAGAAAGGACCAGTGTGTCTCGGTCAGGATGGAGGAAGACCCGGAGGCAAGTACAGAGGACAGAACGAACAGGACGAGTAAAATGTCGAGTTTGGACAATGGAGGCCTGTCCCACTCTACACTGGCTTATGACAAGAAATTTGTGTGCTCTCCGCCAGGCGTGCTTATGTTTGCAGAAACAGTGAGTAGCCTACATTCTCTAAAAATGTAGTGTATTATAGAGAGAGTAGGAAGTGTATAGAAACCAACTAAACTATGGTTTACAGTTAGTAACAAAATACACAATAAACTGAATTAACTGAGCAATGAGGCTGTGTAAGTGTAAGAGGTTAACTAAAGTCTATGGGCTACTGGACCTGTCACGTGATGCATGATTGACATTGTCCTTATGTCTTTGTAATAACTGTAGTGGTAATGATAACTTTAGTGGTAATAATAACTGTAGCATAACACCAAAATAAACTAACATGATATATATTGTATATGTAAGTTGCACAAATAGGTTCTAATTAGAAGTGGAATAGCTGAAATCATGTTCTGTCCTGCTTTTTACTACTAGCAAAGACTGAAACTGGCAGAGATGTGTTCTTTCTGCTATATACAGAACATACAGATGTTCTGTTCACGTGCTATAGAGGCGCTAGTGAAATGTGTTGTGAGCATTAATATGGCCATGTAAGCGTTTTACAGCCAGGCTGTCTACTATTGGTTAATCTATTTAGTTCAGCCGATATCAGGAATTTCAAACTTGGATTTAATGAAAAGGAGGGGCAGCCGGATTCCACAGAGCAGAGGAAGTGGACAAACCAAAACAGCTTGGCAAACAGACTCTTCCTCTCTCCCTTATTGTTCGCTTTCCTTCCACAATCCATTCTGAATCTCATCCAAGCATTGACTCAGTGTTTAATCTCCAGCTAGGCATATCTGCCGACTCCAAAACAACTTTTCCTGTGATACCAAGCTTTCAGTGAGGAATTCTTTGTTTCTTGTAACAGGATGGAAGGCTGGGTGTGTATGGGTGAAGACAGGAACCTATTAGTCAGAACTTAGAATTTATACAGTTTACAGCAATAAAAGCCACATAAGCAGACACTGGGTCATTTTATGCACTGATGGATCAGAATACAAAACACTAAACTGTGAAGAGCAAGGGGGTCTCCAGGAACAGGGTTGGAAACTACTGATCTAAGCTCTGTGTTGGGAAAGTTAGCCCGTGAAGTTCAAAATCTGTACAATAAACTTCAGCCTTTTCGTATGATGCACTTGTCATATAATGATCAGTCCCATTTTTCTTGCGTTACATTTTTATGTGATTGACATATGAACTACATTACTCTATGGCAAAGGTCTGTCTTCATTGTGTCCTCAGGTGTGTGGGCTGCTAGTGTGGACTCTTCTAGGTGGGACAGAGTATTTGCATGTGCCTGCACTGGGCTGGGTGATGTTTGTATCAGTGGTCTGCTGGGTGCTGACCGTCTGCCTCTTCCTACTGTATCTGACCACAGCGCACACCAAGATACCACAGGTGCCCTGGACAGTGCTTGTGAGTAGATTCAACTCAAATCCTAAGAGCCACTTGTGGAATTATAGGCCAGGAAATGAATTTGAAGATGGTGTGCGTGCATGCTGACCTACTGTATGTGTAATAGTGGACAATATCAGAAATTAATGTGGGCTCGGGGCAAAAATGTCCCTAAGATTATAAATGCAAGAGTAAAAATACCCTTGTAAGAAACCTATAAAAGATTAATTAAAAAGAATTAATTATTTTAGGTAATCTACAGAGATGGCAAGTGAAGTATGATTTTAGTATCACTGCAGTCACCAAGGAGACCTGGGGCTGATACTTTAGTCCACATTATATTTAAAAAAAAAACACTGAATGGTTCAGCAGCATTAATGTAAATGATATATGTGAAACATGCAGTTTTTTGTTTTATTAAAATATTTGGACACATTTGTAAATATGTTGCAACATCAGTGGAGAACAGATATACTGTATAACACAATAAGAACAGCCTATAAAACAAACTGTGAGTACAGCAAAATTAGCATCACCCTTTGAGGCATGAAGGCTCAAATCAAATCCAGAAGGGCAAAAACTACCTGAGATTCTTTTCACAGGGTTTGTGCTTCAACAGCAGTGCTGCTGTTCTTTACATGACCGCTGCAGTGATAAATGCTGCTTCTGTGACTCATGCCACTAGGGGCCGCTATTACTACATCAGCTGGTTGGCTTCCACGGTAAGAGGAGCATCACTCCCTCTCAACAGCTTCTCTGATTAGTTTAGCACAAGCTACATTTACTGACTTGTGACTTTAAGGACACATTTACCATAAAGCTTTCTCCTTCTTTTACACAATCCTTTCACAGCATTTGGATACAAGATATGATATGCATGTATAAATATGAATTGTTTTGTGGGGTAAAAGGGTTAAAACCTAACAAAGGTGAGGCTTATGATTAGAGTTAGGATCAGGAAAATCCTGACTTGGGGTTTAGGTTATAGTTCTAAGCAAGTTATGAGTCCTCACAAAGATATAAAAATAATATGTAAGTGTGTAATTTTTCCAGTGAGAATGGTAAATACCTGATTTGTTTCCTTACACAGTTTCTAATGAACATGACGAATGCTAATTTTATAATCATTTTCTCATTTTGTTTTTTAGGTATTTGCCTTCTTGGTTGTGCTTTGTTATGCAGCAAATGCATTTGTGAGCTACAAATCTTGGAGATCAAAAAGTGATGATTCCTGATCTGAAGGGTGCTTGAAAAAATTAAACAACTAGAATTACCATTTAGAAGCATCTAACTTTTATCATATGAAACTTTATAATCCATATGTTTTAATGGCCTTTTATCAAATGTAAATGTTTTAGGATGTAATATTTGTTTTTGTGATCTTTTTCAGAACTGTACTCTGTTGTACTCCTCAAAGACTTTTATAATGTTTTGTACAGTTTGGTAGTTATAGAAAAAACAGATTATTTTTTAAGTTAGCATAGGATGCCCCTCTATCATGCATATTTGAATTGTTTTTTTGTATTTATATTTAGTGTTTGTAATAGTACACTGTTCTTGTAAATATGGTATATTTGTGTATGTTGGAAGTGAAGTGTATATAACACTGAACTGTGCAATAAAAAACAAAATATAAATTGCATGTATATTGGCTGAGTCCATAAAGTATTGCTAACACAATTATTACCTAATGCTGTCATCTACAGCTAAATTTCACCATGAATCCTAAATGCTAAAATAAAAGACATTCTTTTTTACGTTGGTTTCAAATAACACTACACTCACACAGTACTGCACCACAGCTGAAGTGTTTAGCAGAGGGAATTCCACCTACTTTTCCAAATTTTTGCATAATTAAATGGTTAAGATGTAAACAGTCATTCAGAGTGGTTTGATGAGAAATGCTCTTTTCTAGAGATACTTAATGAGTCAGAATTGTTCACAGTGGTGTGATAGGAACCAGATGTCTAAAGAGTTTAATGCATAAAGGATCCCTCACAGAAAGTTATTAAAAAAAACTTTCTGTGAGGAAAAACAGTCAACAGATTTTTTTCCAGATTCATCACTATTTTAATACTATCAACAGTGCATGTAAGTTTAGATGCATGTAGATTCACTGGTTGTTTTGGATAATTAATAAAATGGCTACACTTGCGTTGTGTGCATTGTGAGTCCTGGTTCCTATCACCACCTTTAAAAAGAAATATGAGTCTGTAACTTTCTCTATAATTAACTATTTCACATCAAAACACTCTGAATGACTTTCAATACATGTCTACGATTGAATCATGCAGAACATTTGAAAAAATCTGTGTAAAATATCCCTTATGATCAGTAGAGAAATCACAGAAAAACATAGTAGACTCAGCACCTGAACACTCTCAGTAGCATATTCAAATCAAAAAATATTGTGATATAAACAGTTCAGAACACTTGGCAAATGAACACACATTCTTCTACTCAGTCTGTGGAACCATTATTAATAAGTACTATTTAATGGCCATTTAGAGGTCCTTCTATTTTGAGCTCAATCTTACCATTTAATTTCATGAGGCCTGTGTCAATCTTACTCCTGCAAAAGAATCTAGCCTCTATTTTCCTGTCCTGTCTAGACATATTCAGATATAATGTATCACTCTTGTGTACACAACAAATTGCAGAGCATCATTTAAAATTAAAGCATTTTAAAATGAAAAAGGTGGGATCGCAGGGGGTGGTAGGAGTGAAAATGACCCCACGGGCAGTTCTTCAGCACCTCCAACAAAAATACTTTTCTAAATAGTAAAGCATCTAAAGTACATCGTGTTGTGCCCAGCAGAGCTGCCTGACTGGTACAAGTCTAGAGATGTACAACAACAGGTTGCAGAGAAGCTGAGCTCTCACAGGTAGCATGTTAACATGATGATGAAACTTGAAGGAAATCTAATTAGCTTCTGCCAGACTGTGAGGAAAAAAAATGCTGTATTATTCTTTTTAAATTCTTCACAGCAAACATTAAAATGACAGCTTCTTTAAAATGCAGTTAGCAAAGTAATATCATCACACAAAGATTATTTGCTTGTTATGTAGCAAAACATCACCATTTTCCATACAGCCTATTCATTTCACAGCTCATTACAAAAAAAAGTCATGTACAATAACACATATATTCCAAACCACGAGCTCCTTGTGAAAGTAATGACAGTGAAAATGTCCATCAGCTGATCAGTGGGCGGACTGTATTCAGAAGTCTGCAGGTCGGATCATCATGACTGTAGCACACAGAGAGTAGCTGGACCCTTTGAAATAGTGCCACTTAATGCCATCAAATTTGCCAGTGTTCTTCCCATTAGAATAGTACATGCCATTAAGATTTGATGGGCCACAAGCATCAAACCACCAGCCTTTATGAAAACAGACCACACAAAAATGAAGAATGAGCTGCAATGGGGAGGAAAACTCATGCATGCTCTGTCCCAGATTAATGACTATCAACAGGTAAGATCTTAAACAAGTCTGCTTTACTAAATGGAGACAAATCAGAGAGTAGAATGCATGAATATTTTGAATAATTGCTTTTTCTGGTTTAAGTGTGGTGCACTGACTGTTTTTTTGCTAACTGTGACCCGCAGAATAAAGTAACAACATTGAGATGATTTACAAACACAGTATTAAAATGAAGAGTAGATGTTGTTGAAAATGTGCTCAAAGATTCCACTGTTAGCACAAATGCCAACTTCGTTAATGTTCAGCAATGTTATTTACATCGTAAAGTTTACTTAAAATTAAAAGTAAATCTATTTAAATGCTGCCTACTATCATTTTTGTTCAGTGAAATGTTCAATCAGAGTGTGCTTTAATAAAAGAATCTATTTGGAAGCAGCATGTACATGGACACAATTTCAGTTATGATTTACTAAACATCAGAATATGTATTTTTGTAAATATACTAGACTTATGGATGTTACTGTTATTTCGATGCCAAGGAAATATGATTGAGGCAACATGGGAACATTCCCATGAAAATATTAATGAGGAAACACAGGACCCTGGGAATATTGGATTATTTCCAAAATTATAAGGAGGCAACACAGGGCCTGGGGACCATACGGCCCTTGAAACATAAGGCTGTTTCAATAATTTCATTAATAAAATAAAGGGGCCAGGAAACATAGAACCCCGGAAACATAGGATGACCCCCCCACCAGTCACCCACATTCAGCACACAGGTGAGATGCAGGTCACTGTGCTAGTGGCCATTCAAAAGAATCTTACAGTGATGCTTCAGCTAAAAATATTGCAATATCCCAAATAAAGTTTGTGTACAATGTTTGCTTCCTTTTTCTTAACTGGAGTTACAAAGCTAATGTAGCTAACAAGCAATGGAAGCTCACACTCCATCAGTTAGTACTGTGCAAGCTACATGTCTAAATTACCAAACGTTACCCTCAAACAACCCAGTTTGTTAGGTAATCTCACATAGACTTGCTTAAAGTAAGAGGAACATTGTGCAAATGTGATTTCTGGCTAGAATGTGTCTTTAAGTTGTCTTTTAACAGAAAAAGAACCATATATACACTTGTTCTCTATGTTTAATTAACTGTTGAATCACATATCAGATACAGCTGTGTATGAGAGTGACTCTGGCTTGATTCTTTGCATTAGCTGCACTATTGATAATGGAGAACAACAACATCAAGTGTGGAAAGCTAGAGATCTACTGTTACATGTTGGCTATCATCCCAGATGTTACTGGGGCTCATGAGGTCTTAGCGAGATTTTACAGCAATGTGAATGAACTTGTGTTGCTGTGTGAAACTGATCAGGCATTACTTACCCCCAGTAAGCATGAGGGCACATTTGCAGATGCAGTTGTCATTGTCCACATCTTTGGTACTGAAATCAGCTCCATTTATTACTAAACTGCTCTGCCTGCCAGCACTTCCACTGTGACTCTTCAGAAACAACCTGAGAAACAGAGATTATACATGCATTTTATAGCAACCATCTAGAATTAATTTAGCCAATTCTGCCAGGTGCTATTGTTAAGGGGCGAGGCTGTACTGTTTCTATTATACTACTCTTTAATGTCATTTTTATGTGAACAGGCCTGAGGCTGTAGTCCATGAGCGCTATACTAGGGAGTAGCATATGGATCCTGGAGTGTTTTGTTTATCTGCACCCTGAAGAAGACTGCTTTATCTCCCCCATTTATCTTAATAACAACAGGCAACATTCCATAATAAGGAGGAAATTATATCTGACAAATTATGTGATAATGCTGGCAAAGATTATTTTTATCCAGATGGTAATTCATAATACATTAATTTCCAGCTAGGGCAGCTGATATGATACTTTTATACCTACCTGGTATTTTGCAGTTGTCTCTTAAGTGCTGAAAGATGAACAGCACCATTTGCTTGATCATAGAACAGATATTTTAAACACACTGCGTTCAGTCAAAATGAATGGAATACTGGAAATAATGATCAAAGCAACTAAACATGCCGTTGTTTGGAATACAGCATACACAGATTTGGTTTAAGCAACTTTGCTATGAATTACCATTTTAAAAGTGATGGAATAAAGAGAGCCTGGACTTGGAGGCTTTTGGTAATTTAACTTGTACAACTTTGTACAGCTGCTAGAGAAGGAGTCTCAAAGTGTTTAGATTTCTGAAATAATTCATAATTTCCAAATCAATCATTATGCCAATATAATTTAGTTTACAATTTTATTTATCACAGTGTTGATCATTAAAACCTGTTTGTTCCAATGTCTCCATTAGTATGAGGACATGATGAGGTATGTGAATGCGAGTGTGTTTGTTATTGGGAATTTGGTTTGGTATGAGGAGCAGGTGGTGAAGCGGTGATAGTGTCACTCAGGAATAAAGTAATGTAGGTCACTTTATTGCACACACACAGCTCTCAGTGGCCAGGATGAGGGACCAGTCTGGGTCTTTTTGCACAACCTTTAGAATGTATGTCATACGACCCAATTAGCCTACATAAGATGAAAATATATACTAATCGTGCTTTTGTTTAACATGTGTTCTGGCTTTTAGTTGGAGTATGATAAAGGTGCATTGGCTGCTCCATATATATATAGGGGAGAGAGTGGGATTGATTGGCACAGCATTAACTTTAAGGTCATTAGGGGGGACTCTCACAAAAATGTAACATAAAAATAATTGCCCTCTTCTCCAACTTGGCCTGTAAGTTGTGAACAGAGATATTGAAAAACATGTTAATTGTTGTCAGTTGAAATGCCAATCAGCTATATTTTGATATATGGTTTGAAAGCCAAGGATAAGTCATGCCAGATTGCCAACACTATGTAAATGCAGAATTATGACCTGAAGTGGATGAGCACTTTGATTTTGGGGGTTGGCTGGCACATGCCATAGCTATTGTCACAAGCATATATTATATTATTTTATATTACACACTACATACACACTAAACATACTGTTAAAATCAAACATTACTAACACTATTAAAAAACATTTTTGTTTCAATTTAATGTTCACATTTGTGGTTTAGTTTAAATTAAAAGCACTGATTGTTTCCATTAGTTGCTTCCTTCTTTAAATTGCAGCCTTTTAACATTTAATGTCAGGACTGGTTGGAACACAAAATTACACAATATGAATTTTGTCATAAGTACAGGAACTCTTTAATGACATTGACAGTGTTTGTTTTTTAGCAAAGATGTTAAGCTTTCATTTACTGCTAGTTGGGTTATCCTGTAGTCGGCCTGGGATATAAGTGAGAGAGCAAAACTGTGCCAACCAACCCCACTCTCTCCAACTTTACTTAAACACTGCAACATGGATCACAGTGCTAATGCTAACACTTGGGCTAAATTTAGTACATCATGACTTTACCTGTAGTTAGTTACCTATAGTTTTGTTTCTCACTGGCAAGCTTGAAGCTGTCGTATTGTGAAAAGACCTGCTGCCCCTCCCAGTCTGTCAGCTCCACTCTCAGAGTGTACTGCTGCTTACTGGTCAACTGGAACACAAACTCATTTCCCAACCAGTGCTCACCAGACAGAGACCCAAAGCCCTGAAACAAAACAAGTACATGCACAGACATTCAATTCATGTAACAGCCTTATCAGGCATGTCATAAGTTTTAGTAGCAAGTATTACTAGATTTCACTTCTTTAGCTACTGCTGGACATCAGTCAGAGATCGCTTAGCACTGCTGATAAGCCTAGAGAAGAAGAAAATAAAATAAAATTTATTACTATTACTATTTTCCATTACCATTTTTATTGCAGTATGTTGGTCACGTGCAATTGCATGACATTCAAATTTAACATACATTTAACATACAGAACGCCGAACGTTTGAATAAGTGAATAAGATCAAGTCTGAGGTAGATCATTTTGTTTGGTTTTGTATCAAGTTTAAACCCTTTGAACTGTAGTGTAATTCATAGTAGTTACTATGTAATAGGGCTTAAGTTTACTAATGGAATAGTAAGCCTGGGGGTTGAGAGGTTAAATGTATCAGACCAAAATTATTGCTGTTAATTATTCTATTCTATCATTTGATCAGTGGTACACTTAACAAGTAACACATTTTCACTTCAATGCATATGATTGATTATAGCATAAGATTATAACTGAAAAAAGAGTATAAGG